>NC_048893.1:190766864-190807579 GCF_011077185.1 Oxyura jamaicensis
TTCCTTTCCTTTCCTTTCCTTTCCTTTCCTTTCCTTTCCTTTCCTTTCCTTTCCTTTCCTTTCCTTTCCTTTCCTTTCCTTTCCTTTCCTTTCCTTTCCTTTCCTTTCCTTTCCTTTCCTTTCCTTTCCATCTCCTTCCAAGACATAAAGAATATTAGATATAATATTCATCTTCTTCCAAGCTATAAGCAATATTATAAACATAACAATGTAAACTCACCGAGTTTCATATTTTATTAGTGAGGAGACTTGAGAAATTGAAAGACAAATATTCTGATGAGAGCAATCTTCTTCTGGGTGTGCAAAAAATGGCCTATGTTTGTTATGTTAAGAGTATGGATGTGTATGGTGGACATCATTTCATTTACAAGGTTAAGTCTGGGGAAAGCTTTTAAGACTGGTATTCTTTTTCCCATGCTCTGGGCAAAGCTTTTAGTATAGATCTAAGCAGCTTATGCAGTGCACTATACACAGCATATTTCAGTTCATCTTGACATATCTCCATTTATTAAAAGAAACATTAAAGCAGCATTCATCAGCTTCAGAAGACACCATTTCCTAATGGGATGGAGCAAGCCCCTGAGAAAATGCCGTTCCATTTAAGTACAGTCAGCAAAATATATTGGATGGACACATTAAACACTTTCTTTGTGTTCAGAAGAAACTTACTTTGAAGAAAGTAAAACTGCTTGTTACATGGGAATAAAATGAACTTTTTGGAAAGTTACAGGTCTAAAGAAATAGTTTCTTCTAGAAGATCAAGTTGAGGATGTATTCTTCTGCTGGACTGCGTTTTCTTCTCTTTCACTATTATAGTCAATGAACCTACACAGATTCAAACTCCAGGGTGAATTTCAGTTGCCTAAATGTCTGTGACAAGTGTAATATGAGATAGCTTGTTTACCTTTCCGTTGCCATTCTTAGGTCAGGCATGGTATTTTATCAGATATATTTGTCAACAAATATGTCATGCTCATGAAGACATCTCAGGTACTTTAGTGTTTTGCAAAAGACTGTATAAGTTAATGTGACTGAACCAAGCTCCTGATGACTTAATTATCAGTACTTCTGTTTCTCTACAGGAAACGCTTTGACTGATATATCCTAGAATTGCATTTCTTCTGTTATGGTTATAAAGACTAGTGACTCACCTTCACAGCAAGATTTGATTGTTAGAGCTCTCTCCTACTTGTCAAAGTAGGAGTTTCCCTGTTGCAGTAAAAATAATGTTTATTAATCCTTTTATTGATCACTTTGATGTTATAGAGCAACAGTTTATCCAATTTCCACTACCCTTATCTTGAAAATATCTATTTTTCTGATATCCAATATCCCAGACCTTTTTCCATTTAGCAATGTTATCTACCTTTCTCATCAGGAAACTTTATGGGCATGATTTTTATGACAAGGTGAATATATTAAATATTATATCAAGAATATTCTTCTGGAGACTTACTTCATCAGTAACAACTTCAGTTGCTTTCTCTCAGTCCTCTGTCTCTTCTTCAGAAGTAATAGTAAACTTCATTTTTTTTTTTCCAACTTAAATATATTTTTCCCATTTATAGTCTATCAAGTACTTATCTGAAAATCTGGGTAAATCACACCTACAATATTTCTTTTGTCTAGAACATTATTTATCTAAACAAGTATTGTCAGTTTATTCTGGTTGTGTACTTCTAGCAATATCATACACTATAATGGACCATGTGCTAAATTTTTCTATTGGATAACAACGCTTTCTCTACAGATCTTCCCCAAAACTATTTCAAAATAAATGTCTTATAGTAATAGGTGTTTTCCCCACACTTTCCCCCCATTATTTTTACACACAGGTACAATAGTTGGTACTCTCTCTTAATTTATTATTAGTAGATGGTTTTAAACAGAACTGGTTTCAACATATGTTGTACTTGCCGTGATTCATTTTGATTCAAACTTCCTGATGGTTACAACACCACAGAGCAGCTTGTCTTTGTAGCAGACTTACCTCTGCTGTTTGTCCAGCTGAAGAGCCACAGATGGTGTGTACCTTTCCCAAGTCTAAGTGTGTTCATACTTTCCTGTTGTCTCATTTACCAGTAAAATATGTATCTGCAGACCAGCTGACCAAACAATTATTATTATTATTACTATTTTTTCCAAATTTGTAAAGTATAGCTATATAGCTCTGGCTTAAGAGACTAGCTGATGTCAATAAATGTGTTAACTTTTTTTTTTTTTTTTTTTTTTTTTTGAATGATCAATAAGCAAAGTATTTCTCTTTTATTTGTAGTTATTGAAGTTGAAGTATATCTGCCCTTATTCTTATTCCAAGGGAACCTGTGTTGCTGTCTTTTTGTCAAAATCAAGTAAATTCACATCCTTAGTTAGAAATAATATTCAGTTTCACAGGATTTGGATGCTTCAGACTTGAGAGATGAGTTGACAAACTAAATTTTTATTTAAGTTGATAGAAAATATACTGCCAGTTGTATAACAGAGTATGACAAAACACTGATGCCTAACTGAAAGTTTCATGAAATTAGGAAGATATTTTTTCATATAGCTAAATTTTAAGGTAAGAGTTACTGTTAAAAGCAAAAAGTCGTCTTTTAAAAATGTGTGTGTCCAGATGAGCGAAAACTTAGCTAAAGAGAAACATGCAACTAACAAAAGACTTATTGTTTGTACAACAAACAGATTTTTGAACAATTTATGAGAGACGTAATGAACACATCTCTCAATCTCACGTCGATAGATGATCAGTGTGTCAAAGAACTGTGCAAAGAAAAAAAAAGCTGACAAAGGAATAAAATGTGTCCTTATTCCTTGCTAAGGAGTTCATAAATGCTGCCATTCCCTGCAGACAATATGTCAGGGGATTTGTTTCATGGGGATCTAGAAGAACGCTAAAATGAAATACCTGAATTATTTAACTATGGTGTTCAACTGTTAGGTTAAAACACTTTTGATACCATAAATCTAGCAAGTGGCTGATGATCCACCACAGTTTAAGACTTCACTGTGAACACCCATGGAACTATCAAATAAAAAACAGGATTAACAGACATGAATAAATACAGAACCTCAAGGAAGAGGGGGTTCCGTCTTCTGATTTTGTAAGGAGAGGTATGTTCTCAGTTTTCTGCTAGACTTTGGAGCAGTCAGCATGAATATGGACAAAGGCGGTATATTTGATGTGGTAAGGCAATCAACAGCAACTTTCAGTAAAGGTTCTTCAAGACGTCAGTTTTCTGTAGGAAGAAAAAAGACATAATTCACATAGCATATGATGATTTAAAAGGTCTGAAATCCAGGATTCAAATTGACTCAGCAGAGTTTTCAGTGAGCATTGAGACCTGTATCTATTGATAAATAACATGGAGAAGACAGTTTTAACTGAACATGTTTCTTGGTTATACTGAAGAAAGAAGGGTGAGGCCCGACTAAAAAAAACAGTGGAAGAACCTCACAATACTGAATAACCATGAGATGCAATGGCAGATGAAATTCAATGCAGATGAAGGGAAAATGATAAACTTAGGGGAAAATTGTGCTAACTTCACACATACAGTGTCATATGCCAAGTTAAATATTTATAAATATAAAGTCTCACAAGAGTGAGACTTTAATATATGTACTCCCATGAAAGCATTATTTCATAGCTCAACAATGGTCTAAAAAGCACAGGATATTAAGAGTTATTAAAATTAAGAATGGAAATCTTATGTCATTGCTTAGCAATATGATATACTTACAACCTCAGAACTATTGGAGCCTTCGTCCTTTCAGCTTCAGGAAAAATGCAGTAGAATGGAACTGAAAGGAGAAAGTAATGTTCCGGAGACAAGAATGACATCTTCAGGAACTAATCATTACATAGACTAAAATTTAGAGCTTGGAAATGGAGAATAGAGAAGAAATACAAAATCCTGAGTGGAGCAGAGAGGATACAGGCAATCAATAAATGATCAGTAACCCTACTAATAAAAGACCTAGTGAAGCTATTAGGAAGCAAGTTCTAAAGAAATGAACCAGTACAGTAGCAAGCTAAGAAACAAGTATCCATGTAATATTGCACATGATAACATTTTATTTTAGCTAGTAAAGTGATTGACAAAAATATAGGTCAGGATTTATTTGGGGCTATTAAATGCATTACTTCATATTTAAGTACAACATATCAAAATGTTCTTAGTAGTTCATTGTCAGGAACATTTAAATATCAAGACAAGTTTTTTATTTTTATTTTATTTTATTTTTTTTTTCCCTCCTTATTCTGCTATCTCATGTTCCACTGCTGACAACTGACAACTACCACAGATCAAATACTGGGCCAAAGAAATGTAGTGTCACTCTGTACCTCCATCTATGCTGTCATGTATTCATGACATTTTTCTGACAAATTTTGTTCAATGGAGTTCTACAGTTTGATTATAATTTTCTGAAAATGGCATTTCTTCTGGCATTTGTTCTTCTTGATGCTCAGATTTGTCTTCCATCTATCCAGATCAGCTCACTCCATTTTTACCTATTTTGGTTTTCTTTTTCTCTTTGTTGTTTTTGTTTGTGACTAAATAAACATGCTGCCTAGGTTAATTAAATAGGTTTCTTTATTCAATTACATGTTGTTCTTACCATGTTATTGACTCTATTGACCAGAAAGAACTACCTTAGTGTTTCTAACCCTAATCACATATCGATAGACATGCCTCATCAGTATTCCAGATCTTGTCTTCCTGTTCTTACTACTATTGTTTTAGTCATATTTTTCAAAAATACATTCAACCATATGTAGGGGAGGCAAGTCTGCAGTTTCCCTTTGAAAAAGTATCCCACTACTTAGTCTTACCAGAAATCTTTATCATTTATGTTTATATTAAGGACAAGAAGGTTATCAGCAGTAGTCAGCATGGATTTATGAAGGGGAAATCATGTCACATGACAGCCTTCTATGATAAGACGACTGGCTTGGTAATATGAGGGGAATGCTCTCTTGAAATGTTTGCTGATGATACAGAACTAGAAGGAGTAACTGATAAATCAGATGGGTGTACTGACATTCAGAGGGACTTCCACAGGCTGGAAAAATGGTCCAAGAAGAATCTCATGAAGTTCAGCAAAGGGAAATGCCAAGTGCTCCCTCGGGGTGGGGTGGGGTGTGGGGGGGAATAACTTAAGTCACCAGGATAGGCTGGGATCAACTGGCTGTAAAGCAGCTTATCGTGGAAGGAAATCTACATCCTTGTGGGCAAAAAGTTGACCATGAGCAAGCAATGTGCCCTTGCTGCAAAGAAGGTCAACAGCCTTCTGGACTGCATCAGGCAGAGCATTGCCAGCATGCTGAGAGAGGTGATTCTTCTCCTCTACTCAGTCCTGGTGAGACTCATCTGGTATGCCATGCCCAGTGTTGTTCTGCCCAGTATGAGAGAGACTTGTACATATGGGAGCAAGTCCAGTGAAGTGACATGAAGATGATGAAGGAACTGACATATAAGGAGAGTCTGAGACAGCTGGGACTGTTCAGCCTGGAGAGGAGAAGGCTCAGGGGTTTTGCATCTATGTGTATAAATATCTATAAATATCTGATGTGGTGGGGAGTAGTAAAGAAGACAGAGCTGAACTTTTTTTTTTTTTTTTTTTTTTTTTTTTTTTTTAATGTGAGGGAGGTCAAGCAATGAAACATATTGCCCAGAGTGGCTATGATGTCTCCATCCTTGGAGATCTTCAAATCTCAGCTGGACTGAGAAGCCTGCTGTAACTGACCCTTAGCTGAGCTGGGTTCTTGATGTCTCCATCTCGAGATGGAGTGCCTTCCCACCTCAGCCAGTCTAACTTCATGTTTATTATATTTTTAAAAAATCCCTTGTTGTCAAACTGTAGTAACTGAAATTAGTTTAAAGTCTACCTGAGATGCCAGAGCACCTATTCTGAGAACAGTGTCCTTATTTATTCTTTCATGAGCCTTTGTTCCTGATATATGTGAAGATATATAGTTATGGACAAGGGAGGAAAGAAAATAAGGTTTTCTCAGTGATCTGGGCCTAATTACCAGGGTTAGAAATGTTCAATTTCAGATCACTCAAATTGTTTATATTGTAATCATTTTTTGTTCCCAATTTACCAAGACTATACTTCTTACAAGATAGATATTTCCATAAGTTGAAATATTATTCCATCTCTATGATTTTAATAATTTACACACTTAGAAAGCAATACATTATGTTAAAATAGGAAAAGAAAAAATTTTCAGAAAAGTATTTAAGAATTACTATATTTCGGTTATATTTTCAAGGATGTCATTCGAGCATGTATTCTTTGAAAAGGATGCCTATCTAAACTTGAGTTTTTACCAGCAGTGTCTTTTCTTTTAACTTCTCTTGCAATTTTTATGATGTAGCTGATTACTGTATTCCATAAGAAGTTTAATGACTGAGCTTTCTGCACAACTGGCACAACTTTTAGTCTATGTCAGGTTAATCTTCCTAAAGTAAATAAATAAAAAGTCTCCAAAGAAGAACTTGTATAGGAAGCAGTCAATGCAGTCAGCAAAGAAGCAGTCAGTGGTAATGTCCAATAAGAGTAAAAACTAGTGTATACTTGCTCAAAAATTGTAATTTGGTTGCCAAGGTGATACACAAAGAATATATGAAAGTTAAGAATATGTTTTCATTTATGCAGGCTCAAGGTTTTTATATTTTTCAAGAAAGATGTGTCTCAGGTGATACAGAAATATTAATACTCCAATAAAATTATTATTTAAACTCTTCCAATAAGAAGAATTGCAGAGTCCTGCCCCTGGGGAGGAACAACCCCAGGCACCAGGACATGCTGGGGGCCTCCCAGCTGAAAGGCAGCTCTGCAGAAAAGGATCTGGGGGTCCTGGTGGGCATCAAGTTGTTAGCCACTAAGAAGGCAAACAGTGTTCTTGGCTGCATTAGGCAAAGTATCATCAGCAGGTCAAGAGGGATGATCCACTCACCACTGGTGAGGCTATGCCTGCTGTCCTGTGTCCAGTTCTGGGTCCCCCAGTACCAGAGTGACCTGGAGTTAGTGTGGAGAGAGTCCAATGAAGGGCCACCAATGAAGGGACTGGAGCACCTCTCCCATGAGGGGAGGCTGAGAAAGCTGGGAATGTTCTGCCTGGAGAAGGAGGCTCAGGGGCGATCTCATCAATGTCTATAAATACCTGAAGGGAGGGTGCAAAGAGGATGGAGCCAGGCTGTTTTCAGTGGTGCCCAGTGCCTGGAAAAGAGGCAATGGGCACAAACTGGAACACAGGAGGTTCTGTCTAAACATCAGGCAGCACTTTTATGCTGTGAAGTTGAGGGAGCCCTGGTACAGGTTGCCCAGGGAGGTTGTGGAGTCTCCTCTTTGGAGATTTTTAAAAGCTGCCTGGACATGGTCCTGGGCAGCCTGCTCTGGGTGTCCCTGCTTGAGCAGGGTTGGATCAGGTGGACCCAGAGGTCCCTTTCTACCTCAACCATTCTGTGATTCCATGCTTCTGTGATATTTAATCTGATAACATTTAAAGACATTTAGATGATATCTAACATTTAAAAGATACAGAAAATGGCAGCCTCACCTGTAATTAGCTTGTAGTCCAAAAGAATAGTTTATAACCTGAGAGATTATAGTAATACCCACTTTCAAGTACCATAAATTGATGCATAACTCAAACATAAAAGCATTATGATGGAAATAATTGAGGTTGCTAAGAGACAAAAGTACCATGAAAAGTAAATCACTACTTTCATGTATCTGTTTATTCAAGCAATAAAGTCGTATGTGTTTTTGTATCAGTATCTTACATCTGCATACCAAACTCTGAGATTACACCCTGAGAACTTCTTACAGTTCAAGCAAGTATATTCATAATAATAATGTTCCTTCATATAAGCCTTTCACAGCTTGAAAAGAGGCTAAGGTTTCAATCATAGGAATTCATATTCACCATACATCTCCAGAATATTTCCAGTTATGCACTGAAATGACCGACACTTTAACTCCAACAAAAAAGTGAATGGGTCTCTGTGCCTTATGCCTGGGGTGTAATTGTCAGTTATACAATACTATTTTTTCCCAAACTGGGAAAATTTTGCTTTCAGACTGTAAGAATGCTATGACAATGAACCACATTTGGAAGGCTGTAATAGAAACTAAGAACTAGTGAAAAGATGGATAAAATAATCAAACAGAAATTATTGCTTAACATGCACAGTTTAAAAATATTAAGCATCTAGGAGAAGAAAACTGCCATAGTATTCTCTGCTCATTTATCTTCTTCATTTATCTTATCTGGGAAGCCACCCAAGGTCATTCAGTGGGGAAATGCTGAAAGTAAGATACGTGTTCCACATCACTTCTTCCCAGGGCTGAGATGCATCAAACAGAGTGGCAGATAAGTACTTCTCACCACTGGAGACTCTCATCTCTGAATTTGTCTGCAGTTATGGCACCTCTTCGTTCTCTCCAGAGCAGAGCAGAAACAGCTACTTCTTTGAAAATTAAACCTCCAGTATTATACTGCTGTTCCTATGCAGTATCTTAGCACTTGTTCATAATGTGGCATCATCATATTTAATTCCTTCTTGCACCCATGTGAATTCAGGCCTCTTTTGTCCCTGGAAACATTTTAGTTTTAAGTTATTCTTGGGTTATGATGCTCTTTGTTACTCCAGGTCTTGTGGTTGGTGGACAGCAACGGTTCCCGATTTGAGGTGGGATACAGTTCTTTTTTCTACCCCACTCAGTGAGGCCTGAGGAATGGAGCTGCAGCTACATTGTAGCTCTGTTCCTACTTAATTAAAAGGCAGAAAGAACAGGCCCTGTAATTCTATAAACTGTAATTCACCTACACTATTTCCCAGCTTTGGTTTATCACTAATTACAATCCTCCACACACAATTATAGGTCATGATATTCTACCAAGGAAGCAAAATTTTCCATGAGTGATAAGCTACATGCAACTGAGGACTGTAGTTCTGAGCACCTTTGTGTGGTGTAACTCTGTTAACAAAGTAGCATGCAACGTGACATTATGAAGCACAGAAAAATTGGATATTCTAGGGCTCAAAGATAATTTTAGACCCTTGACTTGGATGCCTGTGTTAGGACCCCAGAGTCGCTTTGTGGTAAGTGTGGCCATTAGAGCAATTAAGAACAGCTCTTTAGCAGCCTTCCTCCACTGCTCTGCACAGCACACGGGCTGCCAGCTTAGGCACAAAGTTAAATGCCTCAAGTAAGGAGGGTGCATATTGCTGTTTTCGTTAAGCTTAGTAGAAATGACAAAAAGGTCAAATCACTATGTACTGATGCCCTAGCAACCTTTTGATGTAGAGCCCTTGCTGTAACAGCAGAGAATTTGGTCCCGTAAGATTATTTCTGCTGTTAGCCAAGAGAAAGGTTAGGAACAGCTGAGAGCAAATATCCTGAGATAATAAAATCTTTAAGGTTTTACATTGGATTAGTCCTCAAATAGTGAAAAGCTACATAGAAGACCTGAAGCTAAATGTTTCAACTCTCCTTTTCACTGGTGCCAATTAACCCTTTCATGAAGAGAGTATCCCAAGATACATACCATCCCCACAACGTGTGTGTCTCAGTCTCAGGGCATGGTATTCAAGCAACAGGTTTTACTGCTTTTTGAGACAGAGTACATGTTTGTGCAATGGCAAGTGGCTATTGATGCCTTTTATAAGGCATGGCTGCTGAACTTCTGCTTTCAGTATTGTACACCAAATCTGGAGTATTTCAGCTACTTTCTTTCACAATGTCTGGAGACACTGGAGTACAAAAAAACAGTTTTAATTCTGCAGTTCAACATTAATGCAACAAAATGTAAAAATGCATAGCTCTTTACTGAGGTTTTAGAATGAGCTGTTAAAATTTATTTATTTATTTATTTATTTTTCCTGAAAATTTGTTTATAGTTTTACTGTACAGGAACTTGAGCTAATGCTAGGTGGGTTAGTGGGATACTGGAAACTTCACGTCTATCCTGACAGGGTACACTATCTCATGTGAAGCTCAGTGACTCTTTTGGGACCAGAATGATCATGTTAGCTCAGCTAATGAGTAGATGATTTTCTTGTGGGAAGTAAGTGTCCCTGCTTGAGCAGGGGGTTGGGCCAAATGACCTCCAGAGGTCCCTTCCAACTTCAGTCACTCTGTGATTCTGTGATGTATCTTTTTTAGTCCGTTAATGTTTCTGGTTGTTGTGGTATTTTTTTTTTTTCTGAAATAGAACGGTGGAAATGCAACCTGCCCCCCTGAAGCCCATGGGTCCCACATGGAGCAGATCTCCACACTGCAGCCCGTGGAGGAGCCCACGCAGGAGCAGGTGGATGTGGCCTGGAGGAGGCTGCGGCCCATGGAGAGCCCCCGCAGGAGCAGGCCCTGGGCCGGAGCTGCAGCCCATGGAGAGGAGCCCACGCAGGAGCAGGGGGTCTGGGGGGAGCTGCCGCCCATGGGGAACCTGTGCTGGAGCAGTTTGCTCCTGGAGGATGGACTCCGTGGTACGGAGCCCTGTGGGAGCAGTTCCTGAAGAGCTGCAGCCTGGAGGCAGCCCCCACAGGCTCAGCTGGGGAAGGACGGCATCCCGTGGGAGGGACCCCACGGGGAGCAGGGGCAGAGAGGGACCGTGAAGGAGCGGTGGAGACAAAGCACCATGGACTGACCGCAGCCCCCATTGCCCATTCCCCTGTGCTGTTCAGGGGGAGGAGGGAGAAGACTTTGGATGGGGGAGAGGTGTTTTTAGTTTGTTTTTAATTTCTCACTGTTCTAGCATGGTTGTAATAGGTAATAAATTACATTAATGTCACAATTCTGAATCTGTTTTGCCCATGACAATAATTGTTGAGTGATCTCCCTGCCCCTGAGCCCTTTCCATCATATTTTCTCCCCCTTTCCCTTTGAGGAGAGAGGGTGAGAGGGTGGTTGTGGTGGAGGTCACAGCTAAGTTAAACCACCATAAGGCTACACCCAGAGAGAAGCATGGCTCTATGCCCACGTGGAGGCTGGTGACTAGTAGAGTTCCTCAGAGGTCTGTCTTGGGACCAGTGTTTTTTAATATCTTTACTAGTGACATAGACAATGGGATGGAGTGCACCTTCTGAAAGTTTGCAAATGACACCAAGCTGAATGGTACAGTCAATACAACACTAAGAAGGGATGCCATTCAAAGGTAACTGGACAAGCTAGAAAAGTGGGCCCACATGAACCTAACAAGGATCAAGAAGTCCAAGTGCAAGGTGCTGCAGGATAATCCCAGACATGAGTACAGACTGGGAGAAGAACTTATTGAGAGCAGCCTTGTGGAGGTCTTGGGGGTTCTGGTGGATGAAAAACTCCACATGAGTCAGCAGTGGGTGCTTGCAGCCCAGAAAGCAAGCTGCATCCAACCCTAGCAATTCTATCGTGATGAAGGTGGAATCAGTATAAAGCTCTTGAATATTGCACAACAGAGCTATGTAGATATGAAATTTGTGTGTTGTAGGTTGTGGATTGCCAAAACAGAAGCTATGAAATTACTATAGAACGGAGCTCTGCAAGAGATACCTATTTATGGATTGCCACAGCAACATGTATCAGCTTGTAGCAATCAACACTGAAGTATCTCTCAAGAAATCTCAGCTTTGATGAACACATTCAGGTTTGAAAATTAATTCTTTTGTAAAACCATACAAGAGGAAAAAATGACTGTGGTCTATCATAATTTACATATGCTGAAGATATTTAAATTAGAAAATGCTTTCAATCTCACAAAGTATTCATGAAACAGTGTCTAGCAATTTCAGTCAGAAAAGGTCAGGCAATGGAAAAGATGGAACATAACTCTTTAACAACAAATTGTCAAGAATATGATCCATTCTTTGTCAGTTGGAATCTTTAAATCAAGATTAAATGTATTTGAAGACATGCTTAATTTAAGCAAGGGCTAAGGTGCAAGAATGAGTGAAATACTGTGTCATGAGTTACATAGAAGATCAAACTAGATTTTCATAATATTTGGCTTTAAAAGCTACGATTTTGAAGTAGGTAAAAAGTAAGCAGCTCTAGGAATTAATTTGAATATTTTCAGTAGAAAATAAGGTCTTGGAAGGTCATATTGAAGGACATGCAAATTTTTGTAGGGAATTTTTTGCAAGCATAAATATGCAATGTATCACATAATACAGATTGTTTCCTACTTATTTAAACAAGTTTCATTTCTTATCTGTAATACAGAGAAATATTTCCATTGTCATAGAAAACAAAATTTGTAATTTCTCATTTTAGGCAGCTTAAATACTGTTGAGGAGTGGAATCAAGCAACAAGCAAACAAACAAAAGCCTACATGGTTAAAAACTAAATCCCTGTATGAGAAATACTGTATTGATTCTATTGAATGACTTTGAAAGATCTGGCAATATAGGAACATTTATGTTTGTTTGTTCTCTGTGCTGTTATAAGATTAGTAATGATCAGTATCATGGAAAGGACATGTATTATCTTTACAGATAACACTTACTGCCTTTTCATGGTTCAGAACTTCACCATTCATTCCAATAATGTTAAACAGCAACAGTTAGTCAGTACAATTAATATTGAAGAAAAAAATATTTTTTTCTGACCTATTAGACTATGCTTTGAGACTCTCCTGGTAAAAAGGCCTGCCAGACTCAAGATTGTCTTAAGTATTATTCATATGTTCTTACTAAACTCCAATATCTAGCTTTGGACAAATACAGGAGAAGAATTCACCTCTTTCTGCTCTTGATACACCCACTGGTGGATGTCTTCAGAGTTAAGTCTGCTAATGTCACTGAATGCACTAAGAATTGAAATAAATAATTTCAGTTTGTTGAGGCAATGGTGAAATGTTTCTATTTTATTGGTGCAAAATATATGTTTTAGAAGCTCTTCGCTACATCAAAGTGAAACATTTGCTATGGTCATACTGAAGATTTTCAGTGCTCTCCCATTTCCCATGGTGGAAAAATCAAAAGTTTGATCATGCATTTCAATTCAAAATTTAATTTTAAATGTATTTTTCCCTTGAACTTTTGAATAGTTCTGCCACCAGGAGGCAGGTTAGATCAATTTATTTTCTTGTGACAGGTGCAACATCTGAAAAGAATGCACCCTCAAATCTATATGTACAGATTTATTAATTTTCTTCTCCTAGGAACTGTAAGGCTAGATTTACTGCCCACAGCTAAAGTATCTTCGTTTCAAATAGGCAAATTGAGGGAGTATTATACTCATATGAACACATTTAAATACTCAAAATACTTTTAAAAAATTCATGGCATACCTGTTTCACATCATTAGATTCACTCATGCTTTTGAAAGCATTTCCAGTAACATTAAACATAGAATTAACAGTATAACCACTTCAGCACACATTAGCCTACAGGATTTTATAAAAATGATACATGTATTTAGGGTTTTCTAGACTTTTGTTTTCTAGACTTTGTTATTAATCGTAGTTCATATAAGTTCTGCATATTTGGGTTGAATTTATTCAGTTTGAGGCCTTGAGTATCTTTTGTTTGATAGAAGATGCACCTAAGAATACAATACTAATGAAAATAGTTGTCCGTTTTTCATTTTAACAGCTTTAAATTACTTAAGTGTCAGATTTTTTTTTCTGCATTTGGTTGAAAACAGAATCATTACTTAGATAGGGCAGTTAATTTTTTCTCTTCTAAAAGATAATAGTTAGATGAAAATTGCTGTTTTTTAACACTTTAATAGCTAGTCTTTTTCTAATGAGGATAAACATTTTGTAGTAAAAACAAAATCATTATCTTGCCTGACTTACTGGCTTAAACTGGATAAGAGGAATAATTGTTTGGCACATATATTACTTTTAATACTAACTAAAAAAAAAAAATAAAATAAGAACAACATTGAATAGAATATTTTCTGTTAAACTACAATATTTTGACATACCCATCTTTGACAATGGAATTCTTTAGAATCAGGATTTTTAAACTGAAATAATAACAGCATAATATCTTATAGAATGGAAAATCAGAGCTGCATGATTGCTTGATATTTCTGTTTTTCAGCAAAATTTTAAACAAAGAATATTTAATTCTGCAATACAAATTACCTTACTCAAAGTAATGAAAAAAAAAAAACTAAACCAAACCAAACCAAAACAACAACAACAACAACAACAAACAAAACAAAACAAATCAAAACAAAACAAAACAAAACAAACAAACAAAAAGATATGTATTCATCTTTGTCTCACAATAAGGAGTCCGGTAAGTGATGAGAGATGGAAGCTTTCTTAGACAAAGAAGACAAATTGAACCTGAATCTCTCATATTCTGAATGTGTTACATCTTTCAGTTATAAGATAAAAGGGCAGCATCACACAGAAGATTCAGTGTGAGGATGACACCTTAATCTAAGTGCCAACATGTTGCCTAGATGTCTAGGGTTATATCAATGTGATGTCTAGTCAACAGGGAGCCAATGGAGTCTAGAAACTAAATCATTTGCCTTTACAGTGAACTGAGTGCAACATCCTTGATATTAGCAGGAGCCTGGCAGATAGACCATGGGTCCAACAGAAGAGCTGTGTCCTTCTGGGGTGACAGCTGGAGGCCAGAAATGTTATCATGAACTATTTCAAATCCCCCCCCATATAGCTCTGCATGAGCAACTGCATCAGACTCTGGGTGTCTATTTGAGAATGGTCTCACATGTTTCCCGGGTCTCTCATGAGAGAACATAATGACCATATTGTTATTACTTGCAGTGGAAGCTGAGATATGTAACTCAAAGGTAGACTCCTACATATATACATCTACTTTTAGAAATTTAAAACTTGGACTAGGCCCTGCTCTCTATCTTTGTGCAGGAGCACTGTGAACTTGGGCACTAATGTATTTGAGAATGAAAACTGTTCAAGGGATTAGACACAGATTTATATTCCTAATAGAAACTGCAGTTTGATGAATTATAAATTCAGCTACAAAAGATGAATTGTCAGGCTTACAAAAAGTGAAAGAAGGGCTGAAAATAAGCTTATAATAAGTGAAAAAATGTTTTAGAAAGAGTATTATTTAAATTAAGATTCAATTTTAATCTGAAAAATGTAATCAATAACTTTTTTTTTTTTTTTTTTGGAGATTATATTAAGCTGATATAACACTAGTTAAAATGGGAAAACATATAAAATACTTTACTTTTGGTAAGGTAGACTTGGAAATGCACTGGGCAGAAATCCAAGGAAATTCATCACAAAAGCTTCTGGTAATGACGATGCAGATGTGAAAAGAAATAGCCTTGTGTTCCTCCAACATAGTGTATTTATATAAAAAAGAAAGATCAGAGCTAGGGATTGTCTTCTCTTGCCATCCCTACAGCAGGCTCCACGATGTGGGGATGGGACTAGTCCTGCCCCTGTGGTCTAAAGCCTTGGGGGTTAAAGTCTCCTGAAATATAAAAAAAACCCACCACAGTAGTGCTGGGGCAAGCACTGCACAGTGAGGGAACCGTGGGCAGGCAGGGCAGGAGAACTGCTGTTTTAAGGAGCTTTTAATGTCAATCAGCGGAGCTTCGAATTATGGTTTGGTACTGGGGACAGCGTTGTACAAAGCTTTTCCCCAGGGGGGTTAATCTTAAGTTTTTAGTTGTGATGGCAGATGACATCTTTCATGTTGATTTTTCCTTTTTAAAGGAAAACTCTGTTCCTACTAATGGATGACAGAGGACAAAATCATAATTGTACCTTGATCTTCCTGACCTATCAGTCCCACTGGTAGCTACTGCCCCGTTCAGGCTTGAAGAAGTTCTTTTCTTTGTGTTTCTTTAGCTCTTTGCCAAAATGTTTTAAAGAAATCATTCTGTCAGAACTGCCAGGAGCATGAGGTGGGCACTCTCAGCTCCCAGCTCCCAGCCCATCTGCTCTGTGTGGAGTGGGATATGGCTGTAGAACGGGGTGACTGTTTCACGCAAATTGATCAGGAATTAAGCATCTTTGGAAGAATGAAACATTTCTTAGAATCATAGAATCATTAAGGTTGGAAAAGACCTTCAAGATCATCTGGTCCAACCATTACCCTCCTACCAATGTCACCCACTACACCATGTCTCTAAGCGCCAGGTGCAACCTTTCCTTGAACATCCCCAGTGTTAATCTGAAATTGAGTTTTTCAGAGTTTTTAAAAAATGTTAAAATATTCCCATTTCAAATCAACTTTGTTTCAGCTGCTTTCTATCTCTTCTTTTGGGCACTGACTTAAAGAGCTTTATTCATACAGCTGTACATCTTAAGTCACTCGTATATTTTACAGCAAACATACCATCACTGAAGATAAAGAGTTTTGTTTCTATTCCTTTCTCAATATGGTATCATATTGTGTTTACAAAATCCAGGTCAAGGAAAATAATCCAGAATTTGAATATCATGATGTTTCTGGGATAGAAGTGCATCTCTGTTTATTTGCAGGTGGAATGCTTGAAATCCCCAGAGATTACAGAGCTCACTCTGGGCCACATAAATAGTCCACATGGGATTCTGCCTCATTTTTATGGCTTTGGGCATAGCCCTCAGTCATCTGTGTTTCCTTCTCTGTAGGAAATATAGTTACAGGGGTTTATGCAGATAATACTTCAAGCACACTTTACTTTTTTTTTTTTTTTTTTTTTTTTTTTCTTGAAGTGTGGCTCTGGAAAATAAGCCTGAAAAAGCAGCAAATAGCAATGAATTTAAACTGTGCTTTTACTAGTTGTTTCTTTATTTTAATATTATCAATTTTATTTTAATGCCAGCTGCAATTTTATGGTTTGGGTAGGAGTATGTGCATAGTTAATCTAGCTCATAAAATACACAAAACAGCAGCTCTTCATCTTAATTTATGAAAATATTATTTATTGTCTGGCTTTCAAGAAAGCAGAATTGGGTGATGCATAGAAGCATCTTCATGTACTCTTATTAGTTTTACCTTTCACTATAGTATTTCCGTGATCAAGAATTTGATTTATACCTCTCAGTTGCTTTTCTTTCCCTTTACTGGCAAAGACATTGCTTAAAGGCTCTGTTGTATGTGTATTATGGCCTGTTTTATTATCCCTTTCTTTCCACGGATGCATTTTAAATTGTCAGATGAAAAAGCATGATGTACTGAAACCAATTCAAATATAATGAAGATTCCATCAGCTTGTAAAAAATCTCAGTTGAGGAATGTTTGTATAAAAAGGAAATATTGTGTCTGAATTTTCTAAAATACTGTATGATTAACTGAAATGCAAGTGTATTCTACTCCTCTTCCAAGGCACTATTAAAACAAGAAGAAGGAAGGAGAGGTCTGCCATAGACATTCCTGCTTAATCATGGGCAAATCACAGTACTTTGTTCTGTCTCCATTCTTGGTAATAGGCTGTAGATAATCTGCACCTCGTGAATGCTTACCATGTTTAGAAATACTTCCTTGTAATCCTTTCTTAAAAGTGGATATAGAATAAAGATCAAACAAAGTGAGATTTTTTTTTGTTTACATTAATTTTTCATTTAGTGACAATCTTTAGAAAAAAATATCTAAGCATTTCAAATATTTATTCTTTTTATAGAAATATCAATACTGAACATACAAATTTTACTATAACTTTACCAGAAAACTAATTTTTTCCCGTGAAATGCTGAACTATACACAAGTCAAAACCCAAATCAGGTTTGTGTGGCTTATATATTTTGCATCTCAAATGCTTTATAATGATCTGTAAGTCTCACCTAATTGTTAAAGATGACTAGCTTGTATAAAATAATATAAATAACTGCAAGAAATTATGCAGATAAAATTTCTTTCTTCTTCTTTCTTTCTTTCTTTCTTTCTTTCTTTCTTTCTTTCTTTCTTTCTTTCTTTCTTTCTTTCTTTCTTTCTTTCTTTCTTTCTTTCTTCCTTCCTTCCTTCCTTCCTTCCTTCCTTCCTTCCTTCCTTCCTTCCTTCCTTCCTTCCTTCCTTCCTTCCTTCCTTCCTTCCTTCCTTTCTTCCTTCCTTCCTTCCTTCCTTCCTTTCTTTTTCTTCCTTTCTTTCTTCAACAAAATGTGTTAACAGCACCAAAATTTTTCATCCATATCATACAACTATAAATATTTCAGGCCAGTAGCAGATCTGTAGTCCGAAATAATTTCTGCTGAAAATTATTCTAAGGCACTGAATGCTTCATCAAGTTGGGAAAATGAGCAAAGAGAAATAAAAGTTAGATAAATCAGATTTTTGTAAAATATTGGCATAAGAATACTGAATTATTGTATAAAGTCAGTGGAAACAGATGTGCTCTTATCACTGGATAATGTCACTTAGTGCTTGAGTTGATCCTGTTGTACTGGGGCATTGTCCCCAAGTCTGCATGTTAAAAAAAGCATTTTCAGCCATCCATCCAGGGGGAGCAGGGAGGTGGATTCATGTAAAACAGCTGAGTATAGGTTTGGAAATGATGTTGGCAGTTAGGGAAGCTACACATAACATCTGTAAAGACTGAAAGGTGTAAAAGCTATACTTTCACTATACTGCCAAAAAGGTTGCTAAATAGGCATGAAGCATAAGCTAGCTCAAGACATGAATTCCAGACCTGAATAGAATGTTTTAGGAAGCTTGCTGTGTCCATTATAGTCACTGAAAATCTTGCCCTTGCAGGTTTTCGAATAATTATCTTATCAGAGTTCCATTTAAAGAACATTTTGATTCCATATCTAGTCAGCCTCATTCATCTGAATAACTGAGCTTTGACAACAAAAAAGTGGGATGTAATGACGTCTACAGTCACTTTCACAGTATTTTACACTGTTGAAGAGATGGAAAGGGGTCTTCACTGGAGAATCAGGCCTGGTATGTTTGTCAATATTTTGTTATGTAATATTTTGTTAGTACAAAAGGGATGATAACTGGGATGATGTTAATGTTTCAGGAAGCCCAGCAGGAATGTGCTTATGTACAACTGGAGACCGCTGCCTTTGAAAGGCTTTTCAAGCTAAGACTCATATGCCACAGGAAAGATTTTAATACTGCGTGGACAGTAATAATAAGTCATGAAATGGAAGGAACTGGGAAAAGAGGCAGCTTTGGTAATACAAACAGATCAAATGTATTTGTGTGAATGGCAAAGACAACTGAAAAACTTGATGCAGACAGTGCTGCTCTTCATTCTGCTCCTCATTGCTACTGGAATTTAGCAAATCTAAATTCTCTGTGTCTTCATTTATCCATAATTCATTCATGTCTCCCTAAGTGGCTTTAAAGATTCATTAATTGATGTTCATGTAGTAATTAAAGTCCGTAGATGAAGTAATTTGTATGTGCTGTCATGAAAGGAAAAATACATATTGGACAAAGAACACATTGAGGGGGGAAGTTCAACAATAGTGCATTTTTTCAGATGTCAAAACAAAGAGTGTATTACTGTGGGCAGTTATATTATTTGATTGTGTGAGAATGGGGCTGTAAAGTATAAAAATAAAGATATGAAATCAAGTGAGTGATTTTATGTGATGGAATTTAAACATAAGAGCATGCCAGACTTAAAAAAAAAAAAAAATCAAGACATCTCAAATGCTAATTTATCCAAATTAATTATTTAACACGGATGGTTGAATAATTCAGATTTAAAAATATAAAGCCATGTACAACAAAATTGGTTGTGTGTTGCACAGAAGGCACTAAATGCTTCGGGACAAGCCCTGAGATCTTTGCTCAGCCTTCACTCAAGGAAAATCAGAGAATGAGAGAATCACAGAATGTTAGGGATTTGAAGGGACCTTGAAAGATCATCTAGTTCAGTCCCCCTGCCAGAGCAGGAAAACTCTCAGAGGAAACTGTTATTGAGAACTTTATTGAGTGAGGACCTCACTGCAGCACTCCATGGCAATTCTGTGGTTGGTGAAGGAGGTTTGGGATGAAAATCAATATATTTTGTTTATGGTTTGCTGGTTAAGAGAGGAGACATGAAATTTGTTCTTAAAACTTCTCATATTCAGGGGTTTTGTAGGGAAATTAAAGTTAGGCCAGGTTGCTCTTCTAATACCTTAATGGTAATTAGGAATTAAGGGTTTAATGTGACAGCTTTAATGTGAATATGTAAACTATGATGCAGCATTAAGTCAGTGTCATAAAACACTGGAACAGACTCATAAGACATTGAACAAGGAGTGCATAATAACTGCTTAACACATACTAACTGTGGTGGGATATCTTCAGAAATAGATTGCATAATGATGACCTACTAGCAATAGATGATTAATCAAGAAGTTATATTGCCTTGTTTAAGTACCATGCAATGTACTCATTTAATTGGAACTGTTGTATAGGTTCACTCTCTACTGTATATCAGATGTACTTCTAATAGCCTAAGAAAATATGAGTCAATATGCACAATAAATTGTACAATACCATGAAATACAACCAGCATATCTAGGCTTTTGTCACAGCTTCAGGACTGCCAGAGGTTTCTGCCTGAATAGTACAATGAAACCGCTAATAGTATTACAAATTATTAAGGGTTCTTCCTCAGGAAAGTTTGGGTACCTCCTCTTTTTTTTTTTTTTTTTTTTTTTTTTTTTTTTTTTTTTTCCTTGAATAAGATGAAAAAAAGCAATCAGCTGTTTCAGCTTTTTTTTCTTGGCACGGCTGAGAGCGTTATCTGTGTGGTACAGATGGAGAACTTAAGGCATGGAGAAACAAAATGATTTAACATCACACAACAGTTAATGGCGGAATCATGAATCTCTCCCCAGTCAGGTCCCAATGGGTCCCAAGCCAGTGTTCAGCCCAGTAGTCTGTGTTTCATCTGTTACTGAATTTATTTTGTGAAGTCCAAATAAATGAGTTCAGAGGCACTGAGGATGAAAACAGGAATCCTTTCTGTAACTCTCCTGAATGAAGGCCTTGCAATCCCACTGTGGCTCTGGTGGTAAATGAGATCCTGTATAAATTTCATGAAAAAGAAGGATAAATGTGGTAGTCAGGTATCCATGGGCAGATCCATTTGTACTGAGCCAATTATAATATTACACCTGAATCTTAATATTGCAGGCATCTTTTTCTCTTTTGAATCAGCCTGTCGCTACTTGTCACAGCTTGTCATTCCCAAGATGAGTGCATTATTTGCAGCCACAAGGCAAGAAGGTGTTGGTGTTTGAATGAATCATATGAAAACCAGCACTACCACCAACATAGCCTGGAGAGCTGCCATACGCCTATTCAACTCACTCCTTTGCTTCATGAAGAACTGCTACAAAAGAAGATCTTCCAGGTAGAAGTTTCAATTCAAAGTGTAAAATCTAGAAATTTTCACGTAGGGTAAAATTTTCAAAATATATAAGGTACGGTCCCAGAAGCCAAGCAGCAGGGAAAATTAAGCAAGCAGCCTACCATTGTTGGTAGCTGAACTGACTAATTAAAAGCTAATACTTGCATTCCTTCACTGCTGGTCATGGAGGAGATATCCGATCTGTAGATATTCCTTAGGAGATCAGGGTGCTTCCATGCACTGGTCCACACAAAGGAGTTTATCCCACCTTCAGTTTGACTTGGGCTCAAAAATGTATACAACATCTTTGAAAATCCCTAAGTCAGTTTACCATTTCTGAAAATCTGACCAGGATTTATTTATCTGGAAGGGAGACAAGATATAGAAGGGAATTCCTGACATGTCATCCAAACACCATGAGTATTGTATAGAATTTTCACACAAGGGGAGATTGTTTCAGTGAAGGAGAGCTTAGCAACCCATGAAATCTAAAACTGAAATCGAAGAGCAGCAGGAGAAGGAAGGAATTGTGGCTATAGTGGCTATAGGATCAAATATAAAATGCAGAGAAAACATCTGGGAAAGCTGACTCATGAAACACCTTGTTAAAGTTCATCTGTACTGCAGCTGCGTTATGGCATCATAGCATCTGAGCTAGCTTTAGTCAAGCTAAAATTGATAATGATGTTGATGATGACAAGACAAGATCACGAGTTTCCTGACAGCATCAAAATTGTGAGGAACATCAGCTTACATGCACAGCCTGTTCCAAAACCTGTGCTGTTACCTGGGCACTAAGTCCCCATGTTGTTTCCTGTAGTCACAGTGCAGATGGTTATGAAAATACTTCTGTAAATACTGATGACAAGTAGCTCTTGTCTTTTGGTTTTCTTTGTTGTCCTGTTTGTAAGCTCCCAGTCTTCTATAAACTAAATGAACATCAAAAGAAACAATTTTTTTTTTAAATATAACAGCTGTAATCTGGCTGGATGATAGAATAATAATGATTTCCTTCATATTGGGAAAAGATGAAGAAAAAGATCAATAGGTAAACAAGTTCTGCTAATGTGCAAGAATGAATAAATAGAACTGTAGCATTTTACATGCTACTCAAGTGTCAGTGATGATATATTGTTAAAAAAATATGTTAATTCTTCTCCATCTTTCCCTTACAAACTCTGCTTCCTGTTGCACCTGCCTCTAGATGTTACATTTTTGGATCTGGGGTTTTTGGACCTTTATTTCTTTTTTTTTTTTTTTTTTTTTTTTTTTTTTCTGCAACAATGTGGGCATATTATGATTATGATTCAGCATTATCAAAATTCATTACATCAGTTTGAAGTTTTTTTTTTTTTTTTTTTTTTTTGTATAGCAAATTCCTGTTTGATTTTATGAGCCACTGCTCATATCCTTTTCCATAGTAAAGATGTATAAGAAGTAGTTTTCCTGCCATTTGAAGATTTTCAAGTTTTCCAATACCTTCTTGCTTTCTGCAGTACAAAATTTTATTTTTCCATGAAAAAGTGAAGGAAAGTAGTTTTACAACTCCTGGCTGAAAACCCCCAAACCCTTATATAGAACAGGGTCTTGTGTTTGACCCCTTCACATATGCTTTCATACTTTTCTCCTTTTTGTTTTCTTTCTAACAATTTAAATTTTCCAATAAAGGAAACTAATTTAGTTTCAGTGGGTAAACCTCCTTGTTTCTGACCAAAAAAAAAAAAAAAAAAAAATCCAGCCAGATACACAGCCAATTTTTAACATTGTAATTTATGGTCTTGACCTTGGGGACAGCAAGGAAATGGTATGGGGGTGGGATATGCATGGGTGGGGTAGTGAGCAGCCAACACAAACCTATTGCAAATTGAATCTAGGAATGCAATGTATTTCTAAGTGAAGATCAAGAATGTTGACAAGTGTTGAAGGAACAGTACCATGTGCTGAATCACCTTGAAAGGACTTTGATCACCTGCAAAGCCTGAAAAATTAAAAAGATACGAAAAAAATAAAATCTCAGTTGGCTTTTTGTGGTATGGAATACTTTTTGTTAGAAAATACTGGTTGCTGGTGGTAGACATATAGGATGGCAAACACTCAAGCTACTTACATTTTGAGAAATATATATATATATGCATATATATATATATATGAAAGAGATCCGGACATCCAACAAATCCCAAAGAATAATTTTTGAGAGGCACAGAGGTAACAAATAATATAAATAATTTAAGTGAATTTTGTCAGGTCTTATGATATTCAGAAGAATCAGTAGTTGTGTTAGTCTTTAATGGGAAGAGACTTAGCTATTACCTGTTCCCAGGGATACCTTTAAGTTACCAGGAGTCTACCTGCCCTTGCCACTGGGGCCCATAAAGAACACCTGTGCTGTGAGTGGGCCTGTTGGACTCAAATGTCCCAGAAACACCAAGGAAGTTCTTCTGCTTAAAATTTATGTTAAGCACTTTCTGTGAATGTTCTTGTTCAATTAGGCTTTTTCTGATACCTGTTGCAAGACAGCAAGCAAGTAAAATAGGGTTTAAAAACTAGCCATAACCAGAGGAACGTATCCCGTAGTTGTAACAGCTCTGTTCATTCATTGGGTTGGTGATGAACTTGATGCAGACTTTTGAGCCACTTGCTGCTCAGGGCAGTAGAGACTTCTGAAAAGGATGAATTTTGCTGTCAGCTAGGGAATGGGGGAGGTTGGGCAGGCTTGCAGCTGTGGTACAAGTGACATAGCCAGCCGGTGTTAATCCCAGAGGATTCTTCCCTGTTATTTCTCCTAGAAAGCAGTTCTGGACTGTTTATTACTGTTCTGTTTTAATCAGGACAAAACTCGAGAGAGTCAGAAAAAACATTTACTAGTGTTGCTAAAAGCAGAATTTGGAATGGATGAATTGTGGACTACCTAGTTACCAGAGACATAAAGTATCCCAAACACAATATTACATTGAGTATTGTTCTTATATTTCCCACTTGCATCCTATGCAATGCAGTAATACCTCTGTTTTCTGAAATTTACACTTTCTCCCATCCTTGAGCAGCTGCTACCTGTTCTCAGCAGGGTTGCATTGGATGTTGCTTAATGTTTGATTTTAAACATAACTGTGTAATTACATTTACTGCTGATGAACTGTAGGGATTTTCTAATTCTATTATGACTGAGTGTATAAGACCAAGTTTAAAACTTCTAAGTTCCACAACAGAGTTACAGCTATTTAAATCCTGAAACCTGTCAAAAGAGCACCTCAGGTCTTCCAGTAGCAAGATATAGTTTTGAAGAAATATTCTCACTTTGAACACCAGGTGAGTGACTATGTGAGTGACACTTCATTAAGTACTAATTTTAACGTATGTAAAAATATAATAAAATAAATAAATAAAATAAAATAAAATAGAGCTTCTTCTGAAGTACTGTCAAAAAGGCTCAGAAAGGCTCTTCCACTGCTGCAGCAATGGGCAAGAACTGGGTGGCACAGGGAACTTCCCACAGCTATTCTGTCTTCAGACTGGAGGGCATTTTCCATCTGCTTTTATTTTGTTAAAAATAGCATTTTTATTTTTAACATTTTAAAAATTGAAATTTAATTTTGACATTAATCCCAAGAGGAACATGAAGAACATTTGTATTTTCAAGTCTATCATTCTATTTTGCAACCCAGGGAACCAGAAGCTTTTTCCAGTGAGAACTCTCATGCAGTAACATCCCAAGAGATGATGAGTGAAGAAGACAAGCAGACTGTGTAAGACTCAAGACTCTTAACAGTGATTTTTGGTATGCAACACTTTGCTCAGAGACAAATAGCAGCAGTCTTGTGCTTTAGACAGCAGTGCCATGAGAGTTTTATCTGAGAATTTATTTAATAAATTAATTAATCTACCACAATTTATTGTCTCCAATGAAAACAACTTGCTAAAGAAAGCTGTTGCCTGAAAAATCCTCTCTCTCAAAACAAAACAATAATAATAATAAAAAACCACCACCACCAATAACAACAAAAAACAACTATTGTGGTCTTGGCAACCCCAATGCTTCTAACAAATTTCAGTATTTCAGTCAAAAACTGAAGTGGACAGAACCCATAGAGAAAAACCGAGGATATGTTCTAGTGGAAATTTCCTCTTCCCAGCACTACAGCTCATGTGTTATTTTCTGGTGGAACAGCATACACTCAGAAAGTATCTTAGCTGAATTGATTTACAAATACTTATTAACTGTATGTAACCTAGAAAGAAAATGGACAGAACACGGAAAATGGATTCAACCCAGTATTAAATATAAGTCTACTGGCCTGGCTTACATTTGCGGGAAAGC
Organism: Oxyura jamaicensis; assembly: GCF_011077185.1. Classification (NCBI taxonomy): domain Eukaryota; kingdom Metazoa; phylum Chordata; class Aves; order Anseriformes; family Anatidae; genus Oxyura; species Oxyura jamaicensis. The sequence continues at coordinate 190,792,412 of NC_048893.1, forward strand.
TTTTTGGTATTATTCTAAATTATGAATAGCACAAACATCCTGATCTAGATGAGCTAGGCAGCTGAGATTTAAATCTTTTGTCCCAGTCTTGCTAATATGCAGGATAAACCCTTGGTTTTGTTGTTCATTGATGGCACAATTTCCATGGATTCTAGTGTGATCAGAATTTAATCTCAATAGTTAGGGTTCTGATGAACTATCTGTGGAGGTTCACAAACATTATTTTTTTTCTTTATCACTAATTCAAACATTTCAAATTAACTGTCCCTGACTGAAAGATAAATAATAATAATAATAATAAAATAAATGTTCCAGTTCTTAACGGATTGGAGGGGAAAAAAAAAAAGGAAAAGAAAAGAAGAAGAAAAAAAACTGAAATATTTTTCAGGTTATTTGGCTCTTTGAAGAGCATTTAAGATTTGGCTCTCTCTAAGAGCATTTAAGATTTCAAAGTTTTTCCAAGTTTTCAAATATAACTACTAAAATTAAAATTAAAAATGAACACTGAAAAAAAGTTATCCAACCCAAATAAACCAAGGGGATACATTTTGAATGGATCAAGAATGACTGTTTTTTAGGTGAAGATTTAATTGCTTTTCAGGAAAATAAATCTATCAAGTCATAATTAAACATTTTTGAGATGCTGGATCTGATGAAAATTGACAGGAAAGTGTTTTGTGTAAAAAGTTTCATCAGCTTTAGTCAGGATATAGTTAACAATATGTAGGTTAGATAATGTTTTGTTTCTTGGATAAGATTCAGCTTTTATATATTTTGTAACTCTTCAAGTCCTTCCTTTCTGCCTTTTTCTTAGAACATTTTGCTAGGGATACAAATTGCTTTGACAGAACAAATTTAACCCTTTAGCATGAGTTTGTTGTTATTAATCTGTATTATGAGGTAAAATTAAGACTTATGCACAATACACAATATGGATAGTTTTGTGGGTGATACTTTATTTTGGTAAGTCTTTGGTTATCCTCATTATACTCATTTTATTTTTTCAGCTAAGAGAGACCTTCCACAATGATTTTGTGGAAGAATCTATTTTAGTGGAGACCAGCAGAATATTCTGACAGTCATAATTTCAAAGACATCATGTAGAGTTAAAATATATCACTTCATCTCCTTATATCAATAAGCAGGGCTTTTCTAATCCAAAAGAAGAGATTAATCTATGGTATAGTTTGGTGGATCCAGACAGGATTAAAAATATATCATAAGACCTGGGCTCTGTATAGGTGGCAGGGAATTTAACGGCGTCCATGCAGGCCAGTTGCATAGTTTTTGCTGCAAATATACTCACTGTGATCTCAGTAAAACCTAATTCAGCAAAAAACATCTCAGAAATGAGGTGAACTGTACCAAAGAGTGTTCCACATAACCGATGAGTGTGTAGCTGTGTGCAACAGATCACTGCTGTATTTTGCATAAGGTTTATATATATTTTTTGCAGTCTGTTTTCTTAAGCCCTGAGGAAACAGCAGACTGGCAGGAATCTGAGAGCTGTGAAGTCTGGGACAAGATGTTTTGCAACTGCAACTTGTCTTACAGCCTCAGCTTGGTGAAGAATACAAAGAGACCAGCTGACTAAACAATCAAAAATCTGTTAAACTTTACCTGGAAATACTGAGTGAATAAATATAACTAGACCCTTGGTAAGCCTGGCTTATTAAAAAAAAAAAAAAACACTAAACAAAACATATTTTTTAAGCCATTTTTCCCCAACCTTTTTATTTTGGAAGAATTTCTACAATGTATTGAGCACAAGTATCCTTCTTAACATGAATCTTGTCCATAAACTTTCAATCCAGTCTTGCTTTCTTACATACATATTTATCCATTCCTCATTAATCCTACTTGTCAGGAATGAACTGAATACCCTAGATTCCTTTTGTGGAGTTTGTGCATATTGATACTTTGCAGAATCTCATTACATGTGGTACATCTGCTTTCAGGGGATAAAAGAAGATCCCTGCATATTTATTGAAAAGGAAATGAGCATAACAATTCATTGCATTCATTTTCACATTTTATTTCTTTGTGAGGATTATTTACAAATACACCAACCATGTGGACATTTTGCAAAGCATGAACAAAAATTGTTCAACTGGATTTTAATATTGCCATTTGATTTATTGTCACTATCAAATGAAAGAGATCAGGATTTTGGAAATATTTCTTATTGTTTATCAGCTGTCATAATAAAATAGTAAAAAACAAAACAAATCAAAACCCAACTAACCAAGAAACCCCACAAAACTCTAAAGTAGATTCTCTCAAAGTCTCAATTAATGTTTTTAATCAGAAGGGAAAAAATAGTTACATTTCTCACTCCTTTAATGCCTTAATTTTATTTGAAATATATATATTTATATATATTTCCTATTTTCTTTTGGAGGTTAAGTGGCCCTGACACAAAATAAAGATAGTATCTCATCATCACCATTTGCAATAGGGGAGACTGGAAACCAAATTTTTTTGCTTAACACATTCTGTTTTGTGTATCATGACTTAATGGACATCATAGAATACTTTGGGTTGGAGGGGACCTTAAAGATCACCTAATTCCAACACCCCTGCCATGGGCAGGAACACCTCCCACCAGACCAGGTTGTTCAGAACCCCATCCAGCCTGGCCTTGAACACTTCCAGGGATAGGGCATCCACAGCTTCTCTGGTCAACTCTTTCCAATGCCTCACCATCCTCTAAGTAAAGAATTTCTTCCTAACCTCTAATCTAAATCTCCCTTCTTTTAGTTTAAAACCATTCCCCCTTGTCATTACCTGCCAAAGCATAAAGTTGCTCTCCACCTTTTTTATAAGCCCCCTTTAAGTACTGAGAAGCTGCAATGAGCATTCATCAGGCTGAACATCTCCAGCTCTCTCCGCCGTTCTTGGAGAGGTGCTCCAGCCCTCTGATCATCTTTGTAGCCCTCCTCTGGACCTGCTCTGTTGATCTGTGGACAGATCAACATTCTTCAACATGTACGCATCTCCTGTTGTAACATGGTCTATGTTTTATGTGATTAATAAAGGGGGAAAGGGTCAGGGGGCTTAAAACATAAAGGGAATAGGTGAATACTGAATGTTGGAGCAGAATTTGCTGTCTAACTTGTACACATTTACATAGTAAAAACATCTACTTCTGAGATAATTATTGTCCTGGTTTCAGTTAGGACAGAGTTATTTTTCCTCCTAGTAGCTGGTAGGGTGCTATGTTTTGGATTAGGATGAGAAGAGTGCTGATAACACGCTGATGTTTTAATTGCTGCAGAGCAATGCTTACACTAAGCCAAGGACTTTTCAGCTCCTCGCTCTGTCCTGCCAGTGGGCAGGCTGGGGGTGCAGCAAGAGCTGGGAGGGGACAGACCCAGGACAGCTGACCCAAACTGGCCAAAGGTGTATTCCATACCATCTGACATCATGCTGAGCAATATATAGGGGTGGCTAGACGGGGTGGGGGATGGCTGCTCAGGGTTGGGCTGGGCATCAGTCAGTGGGTGGTGAGCAATTGCATTGTGCATCACTTGTTTCGTACATACTATTATTATTATTATTATTATTTATCTTAATAAACTGTCTTTATCTCAACTCACAGGCTTCACTTTCCCGTTTCTCTCCCCCATCCCAGAGAGAGAGGGGGGAGGGTGAGCGAACGGCTGTGTGGTGATTAGCTGCCAGCTGGGTTAAACCACAACAATTATCTAGACTTTCCTTAAGATCAGTGGTAGAAAATGCCTGTATGTGGTAAATTGGTAGACATTTCCCTATAGAGGAAGCCTAAATATCTATATGTCTAAGTTGTGAACTTCTAAAGGTAAGTGAAAATTACTTCCCTCCCATCTACTATTATTAAGATCCCAAAGATGATACATCTCTGCCTCCAAAAATATCTTTCCTCAGCCACTATCATTTGACAAAGCAGATAGTTTGGTAAAGGATTAGGCAGATGAACATTGTGATGTTTTTTGAAAAGTCCATCAGAAGGAAAGTTTTAAGAGAAATTGTAGATTTAACACAATCTCTCTCTCTCTCTCTTTTTTTTTTTTTTTTTTCACTTTTTACATTGAAATCAATTTTGCTTACATGATGCTGTGTTTAATGAATATATTTCCTGGAGCTTTCATTTTGCAAAAATTTGCCTTAAATTTCTCAGATCTTTATTACAGTGTAATCTAAATAATTCCATAGTGTCAGAATTTTTGCAGAACATCTTATAGAGAAGTTTGCCAAGCAAACTTCCTGACTCTAAACCAGTAGTTATACAATCCAAAAGTGCTTTATATTCCAATCAAAGTGAAAAAAATTGGGTTAAGAGTCTATGTTAAAGCAGAGTTAGCTCTGCCCATACTTATTGGAAATATTAAGGAAGAAAATCCTCAAACCATTAGAATTTACTGTTGCTTACAACATCATAGTTATTTCAAAACTGGATACAAATCAGCAAGCGCAAATCTATCCATCCTCATAATGTTGGTACAGGATGCATAACACATTTCAAAAGTGGAAGTGGCTTCCTTGCATCTAACAAAGAAGTGTGATCTAATGTAGAATTTTATTTTATTTTTTTTATATTAAGTTTTTAGGTCTGGATCAAAGGAGTTTTACAAGCTATATAAGTCATAAACATCATTACTAAAGTGCCACAATGTAAAAGTAGAAGGCAAATGTTATGCATCATGGTGTAGGTAAACCAAAGGCTGGTGACAACTGTGAATTACTGATGTAATGTAACCAACAACAGCATAAAGTATTTTGTGGCACTGTGATGGCATAGCCAGACACAATGAAGGAGTGGTGTAACTTTTGAAGGGGATATTTATTTTACGTTTCAGGAATGATCATGTTTGATAAGATGAAGTGATCTACCTAGCCTAACTCTTCTGCATCTGGCAGTAATACATGCCTAAAGGCAATGAAAGACGAGGCATACATAGAAAGATATTTCCTTTTTTTTTTTTTTTTTTTTTTTTTTCAAAAGTCCAGTGAGTTATATCTCAAAAACTTTTCTGGAGTCAGAATTAATATCCTCTTCCTTAGTGGAAACTGGCATTAATGCATTTGACTAAAAACTCAGCTATCAGGATAGCAATGTTGTCTGACTATAAAGATTGAGCGTTAGCCATCTGACAGTCCTACAGTGCCCGTTCACTACCCCTTATACTGTCTCAGGGATGCCCAAAAACAGTGAGGCTGGTGTTCATGGAGTAAGGCATGAGTTTCCCTCCCAGAGGTGTACTAATTGCTAGATCTGTCATCCTGGGAGCAGGGAAATATTCTGAACAGCCGTGATGACTCCAAAAAAACAAACGCTACAGAAACTGTGTATGTTATCTGTTCTGAAGTCACACCATTTTTTTTTTCCCCAAACCAATATTGCAACAGTTCAACACTTGTGTAGAACAGACCAGTAGCATCTAATATGTTTTAACTTCTAATATTCCAGAAATTGTATTTCTGTTTCTATATTGAGCTAGACCAGCCCTTTAAGAGTAAATGAGGTGAATATGACCCTGCCTTCTTTGGTTAATTACTACGGTAACCAATCAGTTTCCCAAGTGATCATGAACAGAAATGTTATGACATAAAACTGAAGGAAAGGAAAAACATGTAAATTTTGTGTGCTCCATACCACAGTTGGTAATTCATACACTGAAGCCACATAGAAAACAAATTAAATAAATAAATCATAAACTACAGGTAAAATGGAATCAAACACCTAACTGTCCTGTCCAGTGACAGGATACAAAGTGACTGCTCATTGAAGACTGAAGAAATGATGTGTAGAAATGATTGTCAAAGCATGTCCTGGCAGATGCCATCACAGCTCAAACTGTTACATATCATATAGAGGATGCATGTAAGCAGAAGGTAGTTATGAAAGACTAGATTTTATCTAGAATACTGTACTGGCTTGAGCCTCTTCATGAAAAGAGGTGGAACTTTCAAAAATGGGAAAATAATAACAACAAATAAGGAATAGTAACTTTCTTGTCTTGAACAATCTTGGCCACTTGTAAATGATGTGATTACAGACATGTTTTTTCCTTCAAAAGTTGTGTAAACAAACCCTTGCTAATCAGAAATATGTGAATGACAACTGATGGAAGCCAAAAATGTAGAGGAACCAACTAGTCACTCAGAAAATGAGGAAGGGAGCAAAATGAGGAAGGGAGCATATAATAGCTGAGCATCCTTCCTGTATTCCCACCATCAGGAACTACAACCATATTCTTTGATTCAAACCAGATTGGTTTAGATGGACAGTGAGAAGATGAGTTAAAACAGCAGATGTACATGTTACTGAACATAAGAAAATCATCATTTGGATATTATATCTTTAGTTATTCATAGCTGGGTCTTAAAGAACTCATATACAATCACTTTCTTCTTTTCATATATTTATGGCTATTTGCTTTTATTGCTACATTATTCCTGTTTTTGCCATATTGAGGGTATTGTGATTATGCAGAACATTATTACAATATTTCTTATATTCTATCAAAAGAAAAAAAAATAACAGAAATGTGGGAATACAAATTTTGCAAGCAATAGGAACAAGTGACAACAGTGTGGCTGACAAACACTGTGTGGAAGTAGGGTTTGGAAGGTGCTGTCACTAATCTGTCAAACTCTGTATTGCATACAGTCAGTGTTTCAGCATCAGTTGATGATTATTTCTCCTGGTAGTTTTTTTTTCCCTTGCTCTGAACCCCTTTTGTATTTATTCTTCAGTTTAGCTAAAGTAGGATGGCTCATTTTTGCCATATGAAGTTGATTGGGCTCCTTCCTGCCTTTTCTAAATAAACAACATAAGAATAGGTATTATATGGCCCTTCATTATTTGTCCCTCCTATGGGGAATGCATTATAGTTTATTGAGTTTTATTTAGTAAAAAATCTCCAAGTTATATCTTCAAGTTCTTCTCCAGTGTGTGAAGTAGCAATGCATTACCTCACTTGATGGGAAGGCTAATGGTGCATCTCATAATGGAGTAAAGTCTCCAGGTCCTCAGGTGGAGCTGTTTTAGGTAGCACACCCACCCCTGTATGCAATGCAACATTCTTTCCCTGAATCACTTTTCCCTGATTTCCAGACAAATTGGGCCAGTCATCTGCAGCAAGAACACAGAAAGATGAAGTTGCAGACCAGTGTCAATATAGGAAATGCAGGCCTGCTTGCAGGAGTATGAAGGGAGATTCTTTGATGGCAGATATATAGTATCAACAGAAAAAATGGCACTTCCGAGTGCAAAGGCAATCTCAGCATGTTGCCAGTTGAAACTGCATTGTTTTCTCTGTAACACTGATTCTCTCATACCTTAGAATTACAGTGGAAAAATAAAAACAAAAGCAAAAACACAGCATCTTATATTTCAGAGGGTGGAACCCCCTCAAACAATCAAAGGTTTAAAGCCCTCTTTCTACTCTACTCTGCTCTACTCTGCTCTACTCTGCTTTACTCTACATTAATCTTGAAGCCACTGGGTAAGATGGTGCAGCTAAGATGGTGCAGGATCTTCTAGCAAAGGAAACAGAATTGCAAAATGGAGTAGAATTTCAGAAGGGATTCTTTTCTTTCTTAGAGAATTGCTAACAAGAGATTTAGAGTAGAAACTGATTTACAATAAAGGAACATAATGCATATACACAATTCAGAGAAAACATAAATAAGAGATCATTTGTGGTTAACTAAGAAAAGACAGACATCCTTGACAGATACAGTGTTCTGAGTTATTATTTTTAATACCACAGGATGGAATCAGTGGGATATCAAAGATTATAAATTCCATCCCGTCTGCAGCATTGCAGAACTAATACTCGTCATGTTAGAATCTCTAAATGGTAAAGCTGAGATAGCAGTGAGACATATACTGCAGCCACTCTCTCCAGCTAGTCTGTGTTTATAACAAATCTCTTCTATTGGTATTTTCCATCAATTTCACATTTCACATTTCACAAAATGTGAATAATACATTATCTGCTTCTCAAAGGAGGCAGGAAATTGCTAGTATTATGTTGGGTAGATAACTTATAACTTTTACAATAGGGAGCTGCCTCTCCCAAAATCATAAAATAATATCCCTATGCATGATACTGGTTTGAGAACTAGAGTAACTACTGGTGTTGTCCCTTAACGTGACATAATTAAACCTGACTGTTACACTGACAGGGCTGAGGAGGATTTCTAGAATTCACCTGATTAAAATTATCATTCTTTTCTCATTATTAGAAGTTTTGCAACTTCAGCCTAAAGAGATCACTGAAATTTAAAAGACAAGGAAACAGTCTTGCAATAGTTGCGAACTGCATCATTTTCATGGCAGTATGTGATTATGTCAAGCTAAACAACTGTTCTGTACAGGCACATTTATTTGCCAGACAAGGTTAAATGTTAGCAATAGTTTTTGAATTTTTAAGAACTTATTTTTGTTAAAGCTCTAATTTATTAATCGCTATTTATGATACTTTTTTTTTCTTTTAATTGTTTATCCTTGATAGAGCTAGACATCAGATCTCCAAGATGAGTACCACATATAGATTCTGTAAAGTATTCATGTAAAAGGATTCAATATATCACATTCTAAACTTCTATGATAAAACTAAATGACAAATCAAGATGCTTTGAACCACTGGAGCAGTACACAGAAATTAACATAGTGTCTTGAGTGAATGTGTAACTGATGATGAAAACCTGTTATATTCTTCATTAAATGGACACAGAGTAATTGAAAGTATTTTATTTCTTTATGTGCATAATGACAGAAGGTAGATACAGGAAGAACTCTGATTTTGATCTCAATTATACTGATTTCATCATGCTGTACTTCTACTGATTTCACAGCATCACAGAACAGCTGATGTAAGAAGGCACCTCTGGGTCCATCTAGTCCAACCCCAGCTCAAGCAGGGACACCCAGAGCAGGCTGTCCAGGACCACGTCCAGGTGGTTTTTGGAGATATCCAAGGAGGAGACCCCACAACCTCTCTGGGCAGCCTGTGCCAGAGCTCTGTCGTTCTGCCAGTGCAGAAGTGCTGCCTGGTGCTCAGAGGGAACTTCCTGTGTTCCAGTTCGTGCCCATTGCCTCTTGCCCTGGCATTGGGAACCAGTGACAAGAACCTGGCTCTGTCGTCTTTGCACCCTCCCTTCAGGTGTTTATAGACATCCATGAGATCACTCCTGAGCCTCTTCTTCCCCAGGTGGAAGAGTCCCAGCTCTCTCAGCCTCTGCTCATAGGAGAGATGCTCCAGTCCCTTCATCATCTTGGTGGCCCTCCACTGGGCTCTCTCCATTAGATCTAGGTCTCTCTGGTATTGGGGAGCTCGGAGACAGACACAGAACTACAGGTGCAGCCTCACCAATGCTGCATAGAGAGAAAGAATTGACCTGCTGGTGATGGCTAAAGCAGCCAAGAGTACCATTAGTCTTCTTACCAGCAAGGGCACATTGCTGACTCATGTTCAATGATCTCCACCAGGACTCCCAGGGCCTTCTCTGCAGAGCTGCTTTCCAGCTGGGTGTCCCCCACCATGTCCTGGTGCCTGGGGTTGTTTCTCCCCAGGGGCAGAATTCTACACTTCTTGAGCTTCATGAGAGTTTTGTCAACTCACCTCTCCATCCTGTCAAGGTCCCTCTGGAGAGCAGCATGGCCCTCTGGTGAGTCAGCCACACCCCCCAATTTTGTGTCATCTGTAAATTTGTCAGATTACTCTTTCTTTCATGGTGTACATGAACTCTTGAGCAACATCCCTTTACATATACACCATTTTTGGAAGGTTAATACTTTTCTACTTGGAAACTAGCAAGATATTTTCCACTTAATTCTATCTAGGTTTGACTTCAAACATTCTCCTACTCACTCAAAAAACAGGAGTATCTTATTATCTGTAATGGAAATAGGGGCTTGATGACTTGTATCCTTTGTCTTTGAGCAGCATGCCTCAGACTACTAGGTTGGAAACACAGTGTTTATGCAAAACCCACAGAATTATGTGTAATAAAACTGCAGTGGATTTAATGACAATATTTCACTTGCATTGACTTCTGTAATGTAGATACAGTATAGGTGGGCGTTAGCGCATGTTTCAAATTTTTAAAACTAATTGACAACAATTAATTACACCGTGTAAATTGAGGCAAATGTAGCATGACAGACTTTATCTGAAAATGATTAGAGAAGAATTGTATATTTTTGACAGCAAAAAATAGGATAATGGCTGAGTGGGATCCTGTAAGTCATGTGTATCTGATCCTGTAAGTACATGTGTATGTGATGGAGCTGGGACTATCCCTGGAAGTCCCCTGGCAGATAAGGATGCTCCTAGGAATCTCTGTTTCCATTCAAACTAGAGTCCTCAGTATAATTGTACAGGTGGGAACACATCCTTAGTAAATTCTTTCCTTCTCATTCCAGACCTCACTTCTCGCCCCTCTCTCTTACAGTTCCTCAGTACCCCCTGTCCCTGAACACCCCCGAGTCTCCTTAGGTAAGGCATATTGGACAGCTTTTGAAACATTCTTGTACTGTTTCTGTGATCCAGTGCTGGTGCTCTCATTCAGGTGCTGATAGCAACTAGCCATCTGAGCCTTCCTCCTCTTTGAGATATCCTTGCAGGAAAAAGGACCAGCTGCCATTTCTAACAGTGATTATAATTTGTAAATAAATCAACTGCACTTTGGTTTCAAAATTGTATCCATTCAGCATTCAGTGGGAAGAGAAGGAGTACAGAAGTGACAATGCTAGGGAAGATTTTTAGAGATAGAGAAGATTTCCTGGTGGCACATGATTCTGTCCTCACCCACATTTAGACAAAGGCAGAGATGAACTGTGATAAGAATTAGAAGTTGACAATATTTTTTGTTTGTTTTGTTTGTTTTGTTTTGTTTTCACTGTGTGAAAAAAACTACTCAGTAGCAATGGCCCCTCGCTACAAGAAGGACATGGAGGTGCTTGAGCAAGTCCAGAGAAGGGCTACGAAGCTGGTGAGGGGCCTGGAGAACAAGTCTTACGAGGAGCAGCTGAGGGAGCTGGGCTTGTTCAGCCTGGAGAAGAGGAGGCTCAGGGGTGACCTTATCGCTCTCTACAGGTACCTCAAGGGAGGCTGTAGCGAGGTGAGGGTTGGTCTTTTCTCCCACGTGCCTGGTGACAGGACGAGGGGGAATGGGCTTAAGTTGCGCCAGGGGAGTTTTAGGTTGGATGTTAGGAAGAACTTCTTTACCGAAAGGGTTGTTAGACATTGGAACGGGCTGCCCAGGGAAGTGGTTGAGTCACCATCCCTGGAGGTCTTTAAAAGACGTTTAGATGTAGAGCTTAGGGATATGGTTTAGTGGGGACTGTTAGTGTTGGATCAGAGGTTGGACTTGAAGATCTTGAGGTCTCTTCCAACCTAGAAATTCTGTGATTCTGTGTAATAGTTGTCTTTGCTGGCCTTTTAAAACAAATCTTGAGTCCTACATTGTGCAACAGGAAGGAACTCCAGCAGGCAGCTTACACGTCTGTCACACCTCAGACAATCCAGCGTTCCTTTGCTGTTGAGCATACTCTATTTTATTTTATTTTATTTTATTTTATTTTCCCAGAAGATGCTCTCACCCAACAGGAGTGACACTGCTTAGCCATGGCACTATTACACTGAATTGTTCCTTTCCTGGGTGTACAAGTGTATCTTTGATAGTATTACCTCTTCAGAACAAATAGAAACTATGTGGTGCATGCTGGACTACCTCTGTTAGTACAATCTAGCCAGCTCACATAAGACTTTGGTTAAACTCAAGCATCCTTTCATCATTCTATGAATCCTTTAAAGTCTCCTGGTTACAAGTATTGGTTGGCGTCACTTCCTTTTGTTCCCAAACAGGTTTAGATTAGCGTGCAAGGGAAAAGTAGAATTGCACCTATATTTTGCTGTATGGAGATAACCTTTATATGAATTTTTTAGTGAGGCTGAATCATGGTGCTGTTGTGTTCCACATAGGTTCTTTAGCAGCTTTCATTGCCATGGTACCCAAGTGACTTCCAGTAGTGCATTTAAGCAATGTGCCTGTCACTTGTCATGTGGGTTCACTCTGTCTCTCATCTTCTCCCTGTATAGAGAATAGGAGCTTTCAGTTTCTGTTTTTCATCTTTTTGAGCAAAATATCTGTCACTATACTTTATTGAGTGAATGATGATGGAATAGTTTGTAATGTGCTATCTGTAATAAAACCAAATAAGCCAGCTCTAAACTAACCCTTCCATTTCACACTAAACACATCACTGCTTTTCATCCAAGAAGACAGATGTATTTTCAGATTATATAATAAAAAAGATGAACTCAGTTAAGTGAAGAAATACAGCATTCTTTTTTTTTTTTTTTTTTTTTTTTTTTTTTTTTTTTTTTTTTTTTTTGTGTGTGTGTGTGTGTATCATTACTCAGGGTTATAGATTTTTAAAAGAACAAAAAGTTAATATGTGTACAAGTCAGGTAATGACTCAGAACAAACAGATCTTCTGCCTAGTTCTGTATTCAGTCTGATTTAAAATATACATCTGGATCAGAAGAACTGCAGTGAGGATCTGATAACTTTTTCTAGAACACGCACAGCTATTTCATTGTAATTCAATTTACAGTTTAAATGTCTTATGAAACACAGCATAAACATGAATAATGGGCAATTCTGTAAAATATATCATATGTTGTTTATCTTTGCAACAGAAACACCAAGTCATTAGCAAAGACAGAATAATTTATATATGATTGTGTTGTTGGAAAGACCTTCAAGAAATGTAATGAACAGTTAAAATCATACTCTCTGATAGGAATCTCTTTTCTTCTCTTTCACAGCAGGAAAGAAGCATTTTTTTGCTTCTTCATCCCAGTATCTTGCCATCCAAAATAATTCTCTGTAACCTCATAATCTTCCAGATACTTGCAGAATGGCTCATCAGCCCTAGATTATCACTCAAACATGGAAATAGATTCAAGTTCAATCTACATCCTGAGCTGTTCAGACACAAAGGCATCCAAAGGACCATAAGTACAATTGGACATGTCATCTTTGGCCAAGGTTTCCATCACTTTGGGACTTTTGTAAAACCCACTAACATCAGAAGATGTGCCCTGGTTGACTGTCAGTAAGCAGCACAAAAGATGTTGCTGTAGGCTTCCCCAGTGAAGCTGGTTGATATTCTCATGGCTTGTTAGTTGTGCAGTGTGCTTGAATAAAGGCATCTTATTGTTTTATTTCACTTTTCATCAGTACCATGAGGGTGATATGATCTGAAGGAAACCGTGAGAGACATTGCTGCAATTCATGAGTGTATCTTCAGAATTTGTGGAAGATTTGGGATAGATTAAAATGTAAGAGTGCTTGGGGTGATATGAGCTTACAAGGCTGAAATGTGAATGAAGACCAGTGAAGGCTTTGGATCAAGGAAACAGCTGAGAAAATGAGAAATGTGTGCTGAAAGCTGAGAAAGATGTAAAAGTATCATGGTGAAAATGGGTATTAGTCCTAGGGGCAAACATTTGTAAGCAGAACTTTGAAGGAAGCAGCAGACGAAAACAGAGAAAGGGATGAGTAGGCTCTCAAATCAAAGGTTCTGATAACCTCCAGAAAAATGGGATTGTATAAATTTTGAAGAAGAAGTAAACATAAGAGAGGGTGTGCAAGGAAGAACAGTGATAAAAAGACCTAGAACCTAGATCTGGTTTGAGACACCAATCTAGTATCAAACAGAGCAGTTGAAATAAAAAAATCTCTCTATTGGTATTTTGGGAATTTACAAAAAAGACCTAGGAGAAACACTTTATGACAGAGCAGGGGAGGGGAGATGAAACTTCCATGAACCAGAGCAGTGGAACACATTACAATCTTCCCATCACAAAGTATTCAGTTACTGGCCAACAATTTTAATACAGTAAAAATGTGAAATATTATCAACAGCATATTTCTCAAATGCAGAGCCTGCCCATAGCTCTATATCTTTTTATAGTCATATGAAATAAGAATCAGTATGAGAACTATAAAATACCCATGATAGCATTGCTACTAAACCCCCTACTTATAATATTCTTAACAAGAAAAAAAAAAAAAAAAAAAAGTTTATCAAAGAAAGCAAGACTTGTAGAACCCGTTAAAGAGCAGTAGCTATGAGGACAGAATAAACTTCAGAAACTTGGAGCAACTGTGGAATTGCCTTTAACTGTGAGTATTTCAGAGCCTGGTCATGACCATGCACATAATATTGTAACTTCAGTGAGCTCTGGATCTCCCTTGTGCTCCTCCTCCTCTTGCACTTCAGTAGGTGAGATGAGTCAGTGGTTCGGGCAGTCATCAAAACTAAGACATGGCAAAGAGAAGCAGGCAGAATGGGTTCTGTCAGCTAGCACATATATTTTGTACAGGATTGTGCTGGTTAGTTACCTGGCTAGCTGCTCAGACAACCTGAGGTCGGTGAAGGTGTGTGTGCTCGAGGAGTATAAGGACATATACAATACAAATACCAGCAATGATTTTGAGATGAGAGCATGGCTAGGGATGAGGGAGAGATTTTATTCAAATACGTTCATTTTACCTGTACCTTTACAACATTTAGTTATAAACATTACTGTGTGACATAGTAAGCCTATTATAATGTTGCATAATGTGAAATGTGACTAAAGATCAGATGCTATTTCTTCAATATATTTTTTTCAGAAAAGTTTGTGTTTATAGTATATTGAAGCTATTATGATTTGTATTAGTAAAATAATACCACCACCAAAAGACAATGTTACAACGGAAACAGGGTACATACAAGTGGAATGAGTTTTGCTAAAGTGTTATAACCATAACACTTTATTGTTATTATTATTATGGCTAAGAATGGCAATATTTTGCCCCTGCTACTCTCTGAAGTTATTGGAGATGATGAAAACAAGTTCTGTCTGAAACAGGTGAGGGGTTTGTAAAGGGACACAAGCACCACAAATACTGTATTTCTAACCTAAAAGAAAACAAGAAGCTCCTGCCCCATGAAAGCTGGAGCTAACTAGTCCCTGTGTGTTTGCAGTCCCGCCAAATTCCCAGGGGAACAGCAGTCAGTGTGATTTTGCTCAGATCCCCGTGGGCCACGCACGTCGTATGTAAAAAGCGGCTGAAGGTGAGCATCTCTCCTCCGGGGGTTTTCCTTATAGTACAACC
>NC_048893.1:190807679-190836472 GCF_011077185.1 Oxyura jamaicensis
GGGTATTTTGGAGTGACTTCTTCAGAAGGCCAAGCCCTGAAAGCCAAAATCGAGCCCCACACATGCCGGGCAGCCCCCTCGGGGGGTCGGGGGTCCGAGGGGAGCCGGGGGTGGGCTGGCCCCTGAGGGGAGGCGAGCGGCGCCCGCCGCCCTCCCACCTCCCGCCCCTGCCGCGCTCCAACTTTGCTGCCTCTCGCCTCCCAGCCGGCTCCTTCCCTCCCTCCATCCCTCCCTCCATCCCTTCTTCCCTCCCGCCAGGGGCCCGCCACGCCGTGAGGCAGCCGCCGCGGTGCGGCGGGGCGGGAAGGGCGGCGCCGAGCGGGCTCTCCGCGCTGCTCCGGCGGCGCCCTGAGGGAGCCGGCTGCCCCGGGCGGGCTCGGCGACGACGACGACCCCGTCTCGCCGCGGGACGCCATGAGCCAGGCTCAGCCTTACGCCCCGAGGAAGGGCGGCTCGCCGGGGACCGGCGCCCGGCGGAACGACAGCCAGGACTACCTGCTGCTGGACGCGGAGCCAGGCGAGGACAGCGCCCTGCCGCCCTACGCCTTCTACCCGCTGTGAGTGCCGGGGCGGGCGGGCCGGGGCCGCTTTCCTTCCTCTCCCCCTGCAGGGCAGCTTTTTTTTGCATTTAAAAGGTGAAGAAACAGCCGCGGCGAGCGCCCCTCCGACCGGCCGCAGCCACCCCCCGGCGCCCGCTTTGCTGGGAGAGGCACCCCAGCGCCCTGAGGAGTAGTGGGAGGATGAGGATGAGAAGGAGGAGGGCAGCCGTTTGCTGCCTTTTGCTGCCGAGCCCGCGTCGTTCCTCGATAAAAATAACGCTGTGTCTGGTGGGTTCAACGTAGTTACGGAAATACTAACTCGCAGAAGTGAGCGCTCATCGCGGTCGCGTTCACACAACCGCGGTCCTTCCCTTGCTGCGTTCTGTCAGAGGCGCGTAGCCCGCTGTAATTCGATTTTCCAAGTTTTGCTGAGTAGCTCTTGTCATTTGAAGTAGGGTGGAAGGACATATGTCATGAAAACTAAATGAAACATAAACGACAAAGGTTCCAGGAACCGCAGATTTTAAAAACCAGGTCAATTAACGCTCACTGTTTACACTTTCTCCCTGGTTCTGTATTGTCAGCGTGAGTCCCATAATTATCACTTGTTAGTGCTTCTGAAGAGAAGCTGTCCCACAGAGGAGGAAAATGGGTATTAAGCAATGTGAGATGAGTCTGAAAATCTCAGGTGATTACTGGAAGCTCTGTACTTTCCTTTACACAAATTGGATTTACTGCTTAACTGATGAACTCCAGTTGTGTACCTCTTCTAGTTTTTTCAGTTTCATCTATGAGGAACTTACCAGCCATTTGTCATCTACCTGGATGTAGAAAAGGAATATTTTCAAGGAAAATGGTAATACTCACAGTGTTTGATTGTTTATACACTCAGTTAAGAACCGAGTTTTCAGAAATCACAACTATATTTCTCTTACTAAGTGTTTTTTTTTTTTTTGCTGTAGAGTACTTACTAGTTCAGTATGATCATGTAGCTATAGGAGCATATATTATCTTCTATGGATTAAAACCCATGTCAATATGAATGAATGTATCTATCTAGTGATTTTTTTCCTGAGAAAAATATAATGATGAGTAGTGCAAGGACTGGTTTTGGCTAGGTGGACTTCAGCTCTGAATAAATATGCCAATTGTTGCGTTCCTTTGCTGTGGACTCATTCAGAATGGTTGTCCAGCTGCAGGAAGATGGATCTTGCTTAAGTGGTTTAAATAATATCTTAAGATCTTAAAGAGCTGTGAGATGCCAATGTTTTCCCTTGAGCAGTATAAGCCTGTGTTAGCAGCTCTTGGGCCAGCACGCAAGTGTGGAGATAGTTTCTCATAATCTCAGAATGGTTTTGAGGAAAGCCTACATCCTAATTAGGTTGCTTTGTAGAGCTTGAGTAGTACTAAACACAGGATTTTATCTCAAGTTTTGTCATGTCAAGGTCTTAGACAGCTGATTCTGCTGTACAGGAGCCTCTCCCTGTGGAATTTTTTTCCAACAGTCTTTGAGAACAGACAGATGCTACCTGATCTGAGTGGCGGATGTGAACATGAGGAATGTGCCCATTCTCAGTTTTAATATAGTTGCTACTAAAAAGGTGCTCTAGGGGACTTTGCTGTTGCTGTTCTTGTTTTTCAGATGCACATTAGGCATGGGAAAGTTTGCTTGGGGCTTCTCATCTTCTTCTAAGGAGCCACTTTATGTGCACCTTGTAGACATTACCTGCACAGAACCACTTACAAACTCTAAGCTGTCTGGGGTGCATGCAGTGAGCACAGGCTCACCCAGGAAGAGTTGATGTCCTAAGCACAGGTTTTTAATTTTACTGCCTAAAGTCCACATGCATCATGTTTTACATACCTTTTGTGCTGTCTCTTGAGCTGGAAGTCAATAGTTTTACCAATGGCCTTCATATGGCGAAGAACAAGATCAGAGGGCTGGTGTTTGGGATATATGATTTATAACCTTTGTAACCTGCATGCGTTAACTTTTCTCTGTTTTCTTCTGAAATCTTCAAATGACCAGTATTTCCTGACGTTACAGTGGAGAGTATTATGTGAATCTTACCTTGGATCCGTAGATTCATAAGGTCTCTGGAGATCGTGAAGATAATGTTGATGAAGGGCCTGCATTACCCAGACAGTTAAATTATGTGAAATCAGTGGTTTGTGTGCTGTGAAATCTACTTGGGCTTAGAGTGCATGCCTTATCAAGTCTGTCCATATGTGTGCTATCGGTGCTTATTCTTTAGCTTCTTCTTCAGCAATGTGGCAGTTTAGGGAGCTGGTCACGCTGTAAGGTGCCATATTCTTCCGTGAAAGCCCATGGAGGAAGGAATCATTGGTAGCCGTTGGATTAGGTGTCTACACTGAGGGGTCTGGTGGTCTGTCTATTGAGGAAGAGCTGTATGTTCCTTGAAACTGAATAGTATGTCTATGCTTCAATGCAAACACAATAAAATAACCCTCCAGATTACATCAGTGGGTGTTTTAAAATGTTTTTACTAAAACTACTTGTGTTTCACTTATAGTATTTTCCTGGTTCATCCAGTCGCTAAGCATATTTTTGTCAAACTAACTGGAAAATAATATGCATCAGGCAAAAATGCCCCAAGAACATCTTGTGTGATGGTGATTAACACAGAACAGGAATGCAGAGTACAGCTGAGGTCCAAAAGATCTGCAGTGTACCTCCTTTTCAACATTGTGAGGGGGTAGCACACTTAATAATGGTGGCTTGGTAAGACTGTCATTTGACATGTGGGCAGGAATGGTTTTCTTTGGTCATTTAGTGCTGACATCACTGCCTTTGTTGTTTCTAGAACACATTTTTCATGTGTCTCTTTGTGATTGCCTTGAAGTAGTGTAGTGGCTGGTTTCTGAAATATCTTTTTTAAGAGACCTCTTTATTCTATTTGCAGCTTAAGCCCTAATCCATTAACCACTGCTACATTAGTTCAGTAGCGTTGCTTTTTTTTTTTCCTTTGAGATGATTTTCCAGATGATTCATTAATTGTTAACCAGCATAGTTATATTAAAATTGGAATAATTGCCAAACCAACTGTCTTGAATTTGTGTCAATGAGTCCAACAGCACTGATTGTGTTGTTCTCAGGTACATTTTGGCTGAGACAGAAAAAATATTCTCATATATGTATGTATATTTATAATTAAATAATTATTTAATATTTAAATACTAAATTACCTGTAGACTGGACAAAAATTTGAAATATTGACCTGTCAGTGTTAACTGACTCTGAGTAGTAAGAGAGCTGACAGAATTACTTACATATTTGAGGCTTTCTCTGAGTTTCAATACTTTTGCTTAACAACGTACTGAATGAGCAGGAATTCAGTACCACTCTTTCTGAAGAGCAGCTTTACTGTCTATGAGGTGGCTGCTACCTTCATTGCACACAAGACAGCCTGGGCCAGACAGGGTCACAGGCTTTTTTTGGTAAATGTATAAAATAATATTTTATTTGCAATGTGATAAAAAATAAATTCTAATGGGAATTTGTGCTGAAATATCTTGCTTTTCAGAACCTCTGTTAGGGGAAACACACTTCAGGCGATTTGCAGTATTTGTAATTAAATGTAATTAAATTAAATTAGATGGGGATACTTTCTTAAGAATTTGAAAATCATGTTTTAGAAATGTTATGTAAGTAAACACTCTTTCTAGTAATCTTCTTCCATCTAGTTATCAAGTCTGGCCCCTAATGTACCAAAAAAATACATTGCCACATATAAATCAGAAGATTGCCTGATGAAATACAAAAGCATGGATAAACTCTTCCTCTTTTGCAAGTATTTCATTGGCATAGAACCCTTAGTTTGTAGTTTAAAAGAAGATGGAAAGTACATTTTAAGGTCTAACCCCAAACGTGAGCACTGATTTGCAGTGTAATTTGAAATTGATAGTCCCTGTATAAACTTCCCTGCTGAAAACATGTTATTGGAGAATAGATTGCCATCATATGGAGATAGTCAGAATGCACTAATTCAGTCAGATATCTGGTTATATTGTTTATTTATACTTTGAAATATTTTGCATTGTGAAAAAGAAATATATTTTCTTATACATGTCAGAAAGGACAATTATGCATTAAAATGTCAGTTGTAAAGTAAACAAGGGACAGAAATTATCAGATGAAAATGGGAAAGAAAAAGGTTCTGATGTGCCTTGAGGTGCAGATTATTCCTCGGCCTCTGTGGCTATTAGATCAAGTGCTTCTCAGCATTAGCAAACCCAATATATGCTTTAAGCCACTTTCTCTGTTAAACAGTATACTTAATAATTTCTTTCCTGTCTCTAATATAACAGTTTCTGCTGTTGGCATAACATCATTTTTATCTGCATCCTCAACTGTCTTGCTTGAAATGACCTGTAAAATTATCTTCCAGACTCTTCATTAGACGTAATCTCTTCAGGGAGTAATGTGCAACGTGGCAGCTGTGCTTCAGATTGCTAGTCTCTGCTGAGATGCTCTATCCTCTGAAAATCTCTTGCAGTGGTTTTGTTGACAACAAAAAGGTGGAAGAATTAGTACGGGGAAAGGGAGGTTGTTTCCTTTTATAGCATGGTGGATAGAACACTTCCCTGTGAATTGGGACTAATGGAGCTAGTTCCTACTGGGCAGAGGAAAAAAAATCATGCCTGAATTTCTCTTATTCTGGGTGACTGAATTTAATCCTCAAAGTCTTGGGAAAAAAAAAACATCACCATTATGACCAAGTCCCCGGCAAAACAGCTTTTAGTTCCCTCTTTATTTTGTACAAGTGTTGGTAAGAGAATGCTTCACTTTGAACTAGAGATATGCTTGATGTTGAGTTCAGCTTTATTTATTTATTTATTTATTTATTTTGGTCTGAGTGAAGAATAACAAATGCTTCCTTTGAATCAAAAGGAAATGTGTTTATTTGATATTACTGTGTTCTAATGTTTCCTGCCTCATCAGAATTTTTATTTCTCATCAGAAATAAAGAAAAGAGAAACCAGAATCATGCTTTTTGGGGTTAGGACATTCAATAAAAGTTTCCTTTAAAAACCAGCAGAGCAGACCAACAGTCTTTATTTCATTGTGGATAGCTGAGGTTTGTTGCTAGTGAGTACTGCTGTAGCTTAACCACACAAAGTGAATGAAGCTGGCCAGGGATAGGTGATCTTCAAAAAAGTCTGTTGGTCTTCAAAATGCTCCCTTCCAGTAAGTCCACAGAGCAGACTCTATTCCACAGGTGAGGTTTCATATCGGATCGTTTTGTGCTTTGAAGTTGCGAGAAATACAGTAGGTTTATGCTGAAAATAACACAAGGCCAGAAAATTACCTCTCAACAGTAAGCTGAGCTACAGACATTCTTTTTTTTTTTTTTTTTTTTTGGTGAAGACTTGCATAATTTGTTAGTTTTAGTTGCTAGGCTCTTGTGTATTCACTGCATATGTTCACTAATGTAACAGCGAGCTTCCTTTGGTCAGCTGCATTACCTGAGCAATGTCCTGTGGTAAGACTGTATAATCTATTTGGCTTGACCTGTAGCAATATTTCAGTAGGCTTATTCATACCCATTCTTTAGTAAAAGGGTAGATCTGCAGGTCACCCTGATGCAGTTACTGAAAAAAATAAGTTACCTCCCTGTGGGACCTAATTTTATAAAACTGGAAGCTTTCCATTTAAATCCAAGTCATTTGTTGGATTTGCATGGTGAAGGTGGAGTAGCGATATAGAAATGTGTGGGATATGTACAGCATACTTTTCATTGCAAATGTTAATAACAAGCGTGCTCTTTGTCAAACACCCTCCCAACAGCATTTGCCACTGCGGAAGCTGGGGGTTGTAATAACTGGCTACTTGAAGAATTCCTACAAAATGTCAATATCCCCAAGTAACAATGAATTGGCATGATGGGTCTACCTCATCAAGCTATGTTTAGGCATTTGAACTCAGCAAACATGATTAAAAGAAAATTTAGTCAGCTAAACTATATTCATCAAATTCTGCTTGGTTTCTTACATCAAACTGTGCAAGGCAATGGCTTAGTAAAGGGCTACAATTTGAAAGTGCATAACAATAGTCTTATATATACATTTGCACATGTGCACTCATACTTGTGCGTGTAGATGCACACATGGAGTCTTCTCAACAGGAGGCTTAAAGGATTTGGCTTGATAAGCTGAGTTTAAATGTAAGTTTTGATAATTAAATGTGGACAGAAAGCTTAGAGATAATTAAATTACATACAGTTTTCTCTGGAATGGATTAACATTTTAATCTTGCAGTGGAATGGTTTTTGTTTGTTTAGCAGTGACAATTTAAATACATAATCAAATATATTATCTTCAGCAAAATAGATAAATTATGGAATATAAAGGGAAGATGACTAATTAAAGTCTGGGTTTATTTTCTATATCTGTTTCTACACAATTTCACCTTTTCATACCATGAGAACAATTGACAGCACACATTTATTATCTCGCCAACATAATTTGTATAAAAAGACATTTATCAATAAAAAAAAAAAATAAGAATGAGATGGGAGATTGGGTTCAAAATCCACAAGTAAGTGGAACAGTGTAGAGGAACTGCACATCAAGAATTGTCATCTTGGGGGCGTTCTCCAGGTTATGTGGGAGGTGTAGATGGCTTGCTTTCTGCAGCAATTGAATGTTATTTCTTTTTGCTAAAAACAAAAGCCAAAAAACGTGGATTTAGAGGGTCAAGCCTTTGCTGTGGATTGCCTAGTTTCTTTTAAAGTGAAATTGTAGTGATGAAGTAAAAATGACAAATAGTAATAACAGTAATTGTGAATCACCGAGAAGTAGAAGTGATGCCCGCCTCGTCACTCAAACATGCCTTCAGTCGAGTCCTTACTCATACTGCTGTTCATATGAACACATCGTTAATTAAAAACAAAACCAACATGAACTTGCACATTGCCAGCTCAGAAGAATGTGACTGGAGTTATTCCTTTTTGTCTTAGAAATAGAATAAATACAGGTTTTGAAGTCACTATTTACCTTAGTGAAATGATTAAAGAACTGATGTTCTTTTGAATTATTTGATATGTGAGGTCTTCCCATGCAGGTAGAAGGAAGGATGATGAACCACAAGATGGAGGTGGATGCAAATTGGATTGAAAAACAAGCAAAATGGAATACAGATCACAAGGTTTGGTGACGTAGTACTGGCAATTTTAGAGAATATTCAGAGTGGGAAATTTTTGTGAAACTTGTCTGCTGCTTTGTTACCAAGTTTTGAATGAAACAGCGCATCTCTTAAAAATGGAATCACATACTCAATTAAGTTAAATCCTTCTCTCATTGAAGGTAGTGGGAGTTTTGCTGGAGATAGCCTGGGAGATAGCCCGGATATTTAGCAGGTTCACATTACAATTTTATTTTGGTTGTAAGTGAGCAGCCACAGCTCCTGGTGACCACCTGCAGAAATAGCTGCTCAAACAGATTTACGTCTTGCTTTGTTGTGGTTCGCTGATGTTTGTGAGCACAGCAAGTGGTAATCTCTGGGCTTCATGGGACATCCCATACATCCACAATCAGACTTTGATTAATCACTACTAATAAGGGAAAACGTCTGCTTTTGAGCCTGCCGAGTTCTTAATTCCGAAAGAGAGGGCCCTTCATTTAGCCCTGACCCGTAGGGATCTACCTGATGCAAGCAGGTGGTATTTAACTCAGAGCTGGACAATATTTGTCCTGAGAGCAAGGAGGTATTAAAAGGCTGCTAGCAGCCACAGCCATCCTGGCTCCTCTGGATTTTTTTTCATTTTTAATCACACCCGGATCAGCATAACTAGAAAATAGGTTTGTGCCCAACAGACTGATAATGTGGGCTAAAGTGCTGGTGTGGTGCCTCCTGTCTTCTGTCAGCACTGATAATTCAGATGATTGCTGGGATACTGATTTTCCTCTTGGCCCAGTCTGGGTTTTGCCTGCTGTGTGTCTTGGCTGGATTTAGGAATTGTGACTGGCTGCCTAGAAGTCTTTCAGAAGGGCAGATTCCCTCATCTTTGAGGAGTGACGTATGTTTTCTTTCTCATCTGTAAGATTTTGTCTTTGGCGTACATATTTCACATATTCTATACATGATTTTTCTCTCCTATTTTAGAACAGGTAGCCATATCTGACTGCTCAACTTTGTTAGGCCTATGATATGTACACGTCTTCAGCCTGCCAAGTGGTAATGACCCAATACTTGGCACTTCTTGTAAAGCTCTTTTAGTGCATTGCAAACAGGCACGTTGCACAGAGTCCAGCTGTCAGCCTTCCAGACACTGGGCACTTGGCAGCCAAAAGTGGTTCTTAGCACAACAGCGTTTTAAATCACGGTCTGTGTCAATTAAACACCTCTACAGCACCCCACATATTGCAGCAGTAAGTAAAATGCTTCAAACTGAGGTGCAGTTTGTGGACGGATGCTTTGGCAACTGGCATCACAAGGCTCAGAAAGTCTGTACTGTTGAAACTCATTGCAGCCAATGTTGCAATTATCATTACTCTGGTCATCTCAGGGTTCCTCCCAGTTTCCCTTTAACCCCACACGTGCAGGAGCACATCCATGAGCTTGTGATAGGGCAGGTGCCTGATACGACTGATCGCTTAGCATCCATCCCACGTATAACAGCACAAGAAGTGCTGAGCTCTGGCAAGGGCAGTGTTAACTCACAAGCCCTGCCAGATAAGGACCTAGAGCCAGGAGAGATCCAGATGTTAGCTAAAACAGTAGTTTTTTTTTTTTTTTTTCCCCCAACCATTTGCAGTAACACCTTGTTGTTCCTATGTGCCAAGATTTACAGTCACATTCTGTGAGCTTCTAATCGTGTTTAGTGATTTACATAGGATCAGAACCATTGTACCAATCTTTTCATTCTGATAATCCTTTCAGAAAATTCAGTGAACCTCGTTGAAAATTGCTCCTAACCAGCTGTTCTTCATGTTCAAAGCCTAAAAAACAATTTTCCCTTCCATTTTGCAAAGCAATAATTGATTTTCTATATTAGTTTAGTTCCGCTCTGCTAATCTTTGTTTTTATGCATAATTTCCTTAAGCTAATTTAAAATTACTTTCAACTGGAAAGTGTTTTCTTAAATTTAGTAATGAAATATCACAAGTGCCATAATTTTCTCATTGATTATCTGCACTTGTGAGGCTGGTTGCATTATACATGAGCTGAAGATATATTTCTATTCTTTTTTGTCATGCTACGTTCATTAATTTATATTTAATTGCAATAAACCTAATATGATCCAAATATATGAAGTAGCAAACAATTTTCAAATGTAATCCTTTTAGAAGTTAATATAAATATATAGTATGTTAGTTGCACTTATTTAAAGGGAAATCCAGTGCTCTGAGAATTGCTGAACCTCTCGTAGCTCTGACATGAAGAACAGATATGCATGTTCATGGGTCTGTCAGCATCAGTGGATCTCATGCATCTCCACTTCCTTGCTTTTGTTTTCCTCTGTGCACTTGGCTGTGCATTTGTCCTGGCGGGAGCACATAAGCTAGGATAGCTGCTAGGAGGGTTCAGGCTCAATGTAGACATAACATGGACCAGGGAGGTGAAATTAAATCAATTCCTTTGCAGCAGGATACTTGGGATATTTGCAGTAAAACTTTTAAAATTTCCACTGAGACATTTAAGTCCTGCTCTGACTAAATTACCTGACAGATCAGATGCAAAGAGCCGGCAGCTGGATTGCAGCAATTACTCTTCTTCTGTGGCTCTTCTTTCCTCTGCCTCTAAAAACAAGTTTCCCATTAATTTCTTAAGACAGTTTAGGAAGACTGCTGTTTTCTTAGCTTTCTCAAGTGAATCTTAGAATCTGACAGTGCTCTATTTCATTCTCCTTTCTGTCTCTATGTGGAGAAATCCACATTAAAAATGCAATGACAATTCATAATTTGGATCTAAGTGTGGTAATGTCAGAAAAAGTTTAGATAACTCAACCTTCAGGCAGTAGGGATGGGATGAAGTCTTCTAAGGCTACTAGGTATTTTATATGGCCTCCCTTTAGTATTCTCACTTCAGGATCTTAAAAACAAAAACCACACAGCATTGGAGCCACTGGGAAGTTTTGGCCACAGTCTGTCCTACTGTCCTGAGTCCCTGTGAGGCCAGTGAAGCTGTGTGAGTCTGTAACAACCTCTGGCTGTCCAGGAAAGATGAAGGAGTTACGGCAACACGGCAGATACTGCAGAGGAAGAACAGCAAGTATCTTGAACTGGCATCTAAGCAACAAGCAAAACAAGCGGAAACTAGACTGGGAGAGGAATGTGAGTAGCTAAAGAAAAGGTCTATAGTATTTTAAACATTCTGGAGAGCACTTCTAAGAAAAAAAAAGTCATCAATAACAGTATTTCCAGAAGGTTTGCAAAGTGAACACTCCTTGTTGTACAAAGCAGTACAAGTGAATGTTCTCTGCTTTTCTTCAGAAAATAATTTTAGAGGGTTAGGTCAGAAAGCTACCTAATCAGCAGCATATGTTGTGGGCCCATTGGTAGGTAAACAGCAACTGATGTGGTTGATTGTGAAATTTCAGCACTGCTTTGTATGATAAAGTAATAATGATCTTACTTAACAAGTTGATATATAAAATATATACTGGGATTTCTTTCCCCACAGGCACTTCCAGCCTAAAATCAGCAACAGCATTTGAAAATAATGCACTAGAAGAAGGGAAATGTAAAAAAGAATCTAGGCAAACATTGCAGAGACAGCAAGGCTAATGGCTCTAGTCTTACAAAACTGCCTGAGGATCTTTAATGACCCAAGGTTTCTATGTTATTGATTTTTACATCAAATCAGAAAAACAACAGAAATCTCCATAGCTGTCAGTGAGAACATCTGATAACATCTTAGAGGGAAAGAATATCCCTTGTGGATTGACCAGCCTCAGCCTGTGCAGGATTTCTGACCTGCCTGCAGGAATCAATGAGGAAATCACCAGTACAGGGTTAGTAGCACTGCTGTGCATGTGTGCCTCTTTTGACTGCCCATGCCTTGATTCTTCCTACCAGCCCACAAGTCTTGATCCATCCAGAGGGCCAGAAACAGCACGGAGGTACATAGTGAAGAGGAGAAGAAATAGGAGGACTCACTGAAGGGAAATACAGTGCCCTTCCCATCTGGATTTCTTTTTCACTGAAACTTGAGGAGGGTGTGGGAGGGCTGGTGCATGTCCAGGTATCTCCCCAAAGGCAGTGTGCACGCATATGTGAAGGTGCGGGACCTTGGGAGCAGTCCTGGTACTAATAATGTGCGAGCAAATTCCAGTAGCTTCATGTTCCTGAGTTTTATCTCTCTTGGAAGCAGATTTAATGAGTCTTGAACTGTAAGTTAAGGTGCTAGGTATTGCATTTTGTGGATCAAGCATACAAGAATTGATTGAAATTTCACACCCATCCATGGTTAGTTTTCAAATCCTACATTTAGTGAAAATGTCAGCAACTCTGGCATCCACATTTGGTTTTGATTTAGACATGGGATTTGGGGTTGGAATGTTGAAATCCTTCTTGTGTCTCTTTCATCTCTGTGGTAGTCATCAAGCTTTCCCCTTAGTTTAAGGATGCTGCCTGGGTGGTGGAGGTGGCAGCAGGTGCAGGAAAGGCTGAGGGCGTTGTCTGGAATGAAGCAACTAGCCTGACATTGTGTGGGCTCCTTCCATCCTCTATGGAGGAGGCAGGCCCCTTCAGAGCATAGTTCAACAGATCTGTTCCAGGACTGGGTGAATCACACTGGTGACTAAAATATAGTAGAATGATTGTTGATGAATGGCACATTTATATTCTACAATGTGCAGATGTATTGCTGCTGACTTCAGTGGGATTTTAATTCATATGCCTGTGTGGAAAATATTATCCTCAGTCTTTAATATTTGTGAATATGTCTTTTTGACTGTATGTTTTGTGATGTATGTCAACGATGGTAATTTAAATATGGAGGAGAAGATGATGTGTTTCTGGAACAGACTTCAAAAATGAGAAATATATCATATGCAGTGAAAGAAAGTATGTAATTCTTTGACTAAAGCAAAATTCTGACCCATATGTATGATATACATATAGTATAGATGTTCTGACCTTTGAATACTGAACTATGCAACATTTAGATTGACTTTTTGGGGGGAGAGGAGGAATTAAGTAGAAAAACATTTTGCACGTTAATTCTCTGCACTGCATTAGAGAACAGAGGTAGGAAAAAGAGCAGATACTAATGCGTTTATCTTGTAACAGAAATATTTTTTTCTTTCTAATTTAAATTCAAACGCGGGCCAAGCAATATCTTTCATTTTGATTAGAAAGTTAGCTTATAATGTGCAGATATTATAAGCTGGTTATTTTTAAAAAGAATTATAACAATCAATTCCGTGAGTGTCACAGAAGATTTTGCAGAATTTCAGTTCCTCTCTTGCCTAATTTTCCTCTTCATTGACGTGGATAAAGTAAAATTGGTAATGGTGGTGTAACGTTGTCTCAGAATAGAATTTCTTACAATTAAGGCTGTTTACCCACATTCTGTGATATCAGATCATGTTCTCCCCTCTGAGTTACATGCATGACTCACTGATATCACCTTTAATAAATTTAATGCTTTTGCAGTCTGCATGCAGCCTAGCACAGGCTGGATTTGAGAATGTACTTCGGTTGTAACCAAGATTTTGCTCTGCAATTTTTAGAATGGTAAAGCATGAATAATGTTTACACTAAAAACAGGAACATTTTCTGTTCAAGAACAAATGGAAATCTGCTTTTTCAATATGTTGGTCACCCGTATATTCATCCAAAATTCTTGTCTTCTATCCACAAATGATTTACATGGGAAGGTTTTTTTCAAGTGACTAGCAACTGTCCTGGAAATTTATGGAAGGATCCTGCTCACTGATGATTGTAGGAGAGCATGCCATTTTCTCCTCAAGGCACCAGAGATGAACGAAGAACAAAGATGAACAAAGATGAACACAGCTTTGAAGAGTCTGGATTGCATGAGAGATGCAGCAGCAAAGTATCTTTTTATAGTGATAAGTAATTTCTGAATATATATAGCTTTATGTGGAACAGTTCTTTTGAATATATCAATATTACATTGTGAGAGGGGGAGTGTTGCCCGAGGTAGGAATTACTGGCCAGACATCCCCTGGACTGTAGCACAGTACAGCTGGCTGCCTTTCATTGTAAGAAAAACAGTACAAGGTTTGAAGTGTATCCTTCTCAAGTTCCTAGCCTCAATCAGCAGCAGGCTGCTGCTTCTTGGTTTGAAAGGGACATGGGGGTGGCTTTTCTTGGGGTGTGCAGTGAAATGTCTGGATCTGCTGAGTTTGTACTGCTTTACTATATGATGACAGTCGAGATTTTCACAACTTTATCAGCATAACATTTCCCACTTGTTTGTATTAGGTAAGTATGTTTTTTTTCTGTGTTCATGCTTGACCATGCCAATAGTGTTTAGCCTGAGCACAAGCATTGGGTCATTAATAGAATATATTCAGTGAAACTCATTGACGTATGTGCAGTAATGTGATGATACAGTTCAGCAGTATAACTGATCAGACTTTGCTCCTGAGAATGATTTGAGATGTTCAGTTGTGAGCTGGTTATTTATTTATTTATTTATTTGTGAACTGTTAGCACGAGCGTAGAAGGCTGTCATTTCATCCCATGGGAATCTGAAAATTAGAGATGCCACTGAAGTTCTGGATAGATTAGCATGATCCCTCCCATTTGGCACAACCAGTTTATAGCCTGGGCTGAAGAGTTGTATTGAGACTGTTTTACCTCTTGCTCTGCTTAGTAAGCCCTGAGCTCAAGGCTGGGACACAAGATGGAAGAGAACAAGAAAGCATCTACTGCTGCTATGCGTACCAAAAAAGATCAGTTTTGAGAATATAAGAGACAGGGAACACCAGAGCACCAAATTATGACTGCTAGTTACCTTACAAAAAAGGCAGGGTGCTAGAAAGAATATAATTTGAAGGAATATTTCAAAGGAATGTAGGAAGTTAGGGGTATAGAAAATAAGAATAACTCTTATTACCACCTGTCTCCAATAATCAATCAACATCTTCCTAAAAATTCAAGGTCATTTTCAGAAAACAGCAAAGCCAGCTGAAGCTGCTGCATCTTCTTCACCCTTGAACTTCAGTTTGCCCAGGAACTGGATGTAGCAGAATAGGGAATAGGGACAGTGAAATTATTTTCATGATATTTTTCATGTGCAGCATCTAAATAAGCGATATGTTGACTAGGCTAACTTCATATCCCAGAGATGATTTCTGCATGAGAGCAACTTGTTATTCCCTGCTCTTCTACACTGACTGTTATGTATACTGACACTGACTGGGTGTATACCACTTAGAAGAGGATCAAGGGGAGAAAAAACTTCCAAGTAAACAACAATTGCAAGTAGAGCTCTGCAAATGCTTTATTTTTATTTTTAGTTTTTAGTTTTTGTGTCATTCAAGGATATCACCTTGCAGACTTGACAAAAAAAAAAAAAAAAAAAAAAAAGGAATACGGTTTTCCCATTTTGCCAAATCCTATGTAAAAGTGAAAGAAGAGTAAGTCTGGAATTTCTTTTCACATGAAATGTTATTGTTTTTGTGTCTCTTTTCGTGCTAGAATGGTTAAAGAGTTAAAATTCCCTCTTCTTTTTCCTGAACAACCCTTGACAACTCTCTTCTCAGAAATTGCCACCATTTTGTCTTTGATCAGATTGCTTCTATATGTCTGAAATAAAAATGTTTAGTTTGGGTTTGTTGAAGCCACCTGCCATCATACACAAGTCAAATCAATATTAATTGCTTTATTATTATTATTATTATTATTATTATTATTTTTCCCTGTGGCTGATTGTATAGAGGACAGTTTCAGCTCTCCCATAGCACATATGTGATGTGACTGCCATGGCAGATGGCAGAATTCAGAGTGTATCTGTGTGTTTGGGCATGGCGGAGGGCATTCTCTGGGGAGACTACTCCCTGTGAGACCATGGTGACCAAGACCGCAGATCTGTCTCCCTTCATCAGGATAATGTAGTGAAATGTTCTGTGGAAATGATGCAAAGTGATACACTTCACATCAGTTACAAAGCAACCATCACAAGGCTTTCTTCTCCGTGGTATTAGGGTTTGGATCCAAATAACATCTCCCCTGCTCCCTTCTCCCCTTAATTCTGATGTATTTAGTTAAACTCTGAAAAGTGAATTTGGACAGTTTAGACAAGCAACAAAAATACCTACTGAAAGATTTTGCTTTTCAGAACCCGTATTTGCCACTGGATAATGAAAATGCCACTTTATTTCGAACTTCTGATGGCTTAGCTTTTCTCCATCAAAAGAGTTTTCATCCACCCCAAAGAACCAGTGTCTTAAGGGTCTTAACTCTACTACTGTTTGTGAGATTTCAGACTAAAGAAATGCCTTAAATTGATACTCCAAATTGATTCACCAAATTTTCTGGATGTTTGTGTTAAGTGATAAAGAATGATGTCTCTGCGTAACTAAAAGTGTTAATTACATTATGATTCTTCTGTAGAGTATGTTGCAAAAAACAAGAATAGAGTTTCTCTTGACAACAAGAAGCAAGCAGGAAATATGCTCAGTGGGTATATGCCATTTCACACAGTGTCGGTGCTCCAAAAGCTGTGTGTTAATGTGTCATTGTGAATAAATGCCTATTAGGAAGATTTCTCATTTCTTTGTTTCATCATAGCAGGGTATTCATTGGTAAGCCACGTGCTTGGGGTGTCCAAGACTGAGTTACACGTCTTGTTTCAAGTCAGGCAGAACAGAAATCTCAATCCAATGGGCACTGGTGTGGGTGGGCAGAAGCTTCTTTAAATGTTACTGATCTCAGGAAAATATTCTGCAATTATAAAGTTACAGTTATTGTCTCATTTTATGTCTGGGATGCATCAAGCACGGCATTGCTAGTTAGTCGAGGGAAGTGATCGTCCCGCTCTACTCTGTGCTGGTGCGGCCTCACCTTGAGTACTGTGTGCAGTTCTGGGCACCACAGTACAAAAAGGACATTCAACTGTTGGAGAGTGTCCAGAGGAGGGTGACGAAGATGGTGAAGGGCCTGGAGGGGAAGACATATGAGGAGCGGCTGAGGTCACTGGGCCTGTTCAGCCTAGAGAAGAGGAGGCTGAGGGGGACCTCATCACAGTCTACAACTTCCTCGTGAGGGGGAGTGGAGAGGCAGGAGACCTTTTCTCCATAAACACCAGTGACAGGACCCACAGGAATGGGGTGAAGCTGAGGCAGGGGAAGTTTAGGCTCAACGTCAGGAAGAGGTTCTTCACCGAGAGGGTGGTTGCACACTGGAACCTGGCTCCCCAGTGAAGCAGTCACTGCACCAAGCCTGTCTGAATTTAAGAAGCGATTGGACTGTGCACTTAGTCACATGGTCTAAACTTTTGGGTAGACCTGTGCGGTGCGAGGAGTTGGACTTGATGATCCTTATGGGTCCCTTCCAACTCGGGTTATTCTATGATTCTATGATTCTTTGATATCTCAAATCGCGTTTCTCTTTTACATTGTGCCATGTATTGGAATCCTTATCACACCTCAGGTCTGTGAAAGTCAAGCAATCTTTTCATGCTCGCATTTGTTGCTTGGCTTGATACCAATTCTGTATTCACTGAGGTCAGGATGGCAAGTACTTTCTTTATGCACAGCAGGGAACAATAAACATCATCTTTGTTTCTTTATTCTTACAAAGTAATTATTTTTTAATAACAGTAATTACAGTGATTAAAAGTAAAACAACGCCATTACTTTTTAAAAAATATTTTGCCTTTTAAGTAAGTACATATTGAAATGGAAAACATTTCCTCAGTAACACTTTATCCTGAGGTTATATTGCACTGTTTTTAAGTAGCATTCTCATTAAAAAAATAAAAAATAAAATGCACGTTTCTTCAGCCTACTTTGTACCAGATAATAGGTAACATCTAGAGAAATAACTCTGTTCTGCTCTTGTTTTCATGGAATTCAGTTTCATGCTTTTTATCTATTTTTATTTTTCTTGGTTAACACCAATCAGCTGTTCCTCCTGTTGGATATCACTTTGTTTTTTAAGCACTTGTAAGGTAAATTCTATTAGATGCCTTGCTTCTTATTTCATATAATTAACTATACATCACATTTGCATAGTAAAGATAAGACACATTTAGTTATTTTCCCACAAGCGGCTGAGGATGGAATGTCTCCTGTACTGAAACTAGGATTTTTTATTTATTTTTTTTTTAATCCAAAGAGGAAGAATTGGTTTAGATGTATTGTTTTATCTGAATTTGTTCAAAAGCAGAACTCTGGGAAAAAGCATATCTGGGAAATTCTTATTTTGTTGAAATACTTTTAAACAAACATATTAGCTGATGGATGCATTTTACTGTGTTACAAATTATAATGAATTAAGAAGTGGATAAACATATTAAGGTCCTTAATCAAACGGTCAAATCTGACTGCCAGAATAACCATACCTCCCATCCTTTTGGAGTTCTCTTTGTTATATTATCTGTTTTATCTCTAGGCTAATTTCTGTCTTTAGTACAATTATATGCAGGTTTTTTAATTTTTTTTCCCCAAAGCATGAATGACTTATTGTCTATTCTTCCTCAGATACTGAGTAGAGAGTGTACTTCCTGCTCCTGCAGAATGGAGTTCTGTGGCACCAAATTGTAGTCACTGCTTTAATGCCAACAGCTTCTTGTGTTGATACTTCCCTTTTACACATTTAAAAGACCTTTAATGCTTTTGCCCGTATTCTAAGTCCTGAGGTTGTTGGTTGACAGGTCAAGATCAGTGAGAGATACTCAAAGGAGGATATCTTGAAAGATTCTATATTTTTAAAAAATAAAATAATTTGAACAATATATGAGGATGAAGACCTCTGAATTTAGGGTCTATACTTAGAAATTTACGCTCCTCATTAATATTTTAGGATTGTTAAATTTCATATCTGCAGTACTCTGATCAAATATCATCCATGGAAGTGATGAGCAGATTGGAGTGATTTCAGTTGCATTTGGTGTTGACAGTCAGATTTTCAAGAAATAAGAAAAGACTGAATAAATCTCTTGAGTAATCATTTGGTTTTTGGTTTCAGTCCAGAAGGTGACAAATATGATTCAATCTCAATTTATTCCCATGTTGGAGAATTAGCTCAGTGCTGACTATGAGGCAAGCTGAAGATCTGCCATGTTAAAGTTCACTTCTTTGCGCCATACACCACAGGTTTTATGGATAGACCATATGATTGTGTTTCCCCTCATTAAATTCATCACTTTTTGATTTTCTTCCATGCTTTGATAACTTCACCTGCATTGTAGGCGAAAATAGTGGCATTGCTCTCATCATCAAATTGTCACTTGTCTGGAATTCGTACTTTACCACGTGATGTTTTTATTGTCAACTCTGTGCTATAGAAAATGAAAAGTATTCTACTGAGGATTTTAGTTTTTATGCATGTTTTTCCTGAAAGATGCCCAGTAGTTTCAGCTTGGGAAAAGCAATAGAAAAGATGCTACCAGCTAAAATATGCTACCAGCTAAAATTAATCATTTAACAAGAATAAAATTAAAATATCTTATTTAGACTGCTAACCTTTGGCAAGCATGTCTTTGGCCAAGTAGCACAAGAAGCAGCTAGCAGAACTGCTGGTCTTCTCATGTCTTATTCAGGCATTTTAAGTTACTTTTAACATCTGTTTTGTGATCCTGTCTAGTTTTTCTCTTGGAGATGATTTTTCTGTTTCTCTGATCTTTTTGATGATACCTTACCCTATTGCTTGGAACTACAACTCTGAATAACAAACTGTGCTAAAGGTAACAATGAAAGTTGGCTCTGACTCATGCCATAAGTAATTCACACCACTAGGAGAACAGGTAAAGAAAGACAAGACAACCTTGTGAGGTGTCTTGAGGAGAATTCTGCACCAGCATTTTGCCCTGTGCTCCAATCTCCCTGTGCAGTTGTTGAGCTGTGGTATTATGGTTGGGTCTAGACACCTCCAAAACCGCGGTGAACTCATTAAACTGTGCTCTGTGATGTATGTTTATTTTCCTTTCATTTATAAACAGATATATAAACGTATATCTGCATACACAGTCGTACACATTCCTTTTCCTCCCACTTTTTAAAAATAGATGACAGCAAAAGGAATTTAAGCGAATTACCCCTGGTCATTAAATGATCAAGGCAGTGAGAGCTTAGCAGAGCTCTTGGTGGCTGGAGTTATTCTGTTAGCATAGCATCATTTTCTTCCTTATCTGCTGTAGAGGTTCAGGAGTAGTTGTGGCTACCCTTACATGGGTATGGATTCTGGGACAGGAGTCAGCAGTGGCTTCTCCCGTTCCATTGCATGGTCTTATTGAGGCAGGTTACAGCTTTTCAGCTGTAAGCATTTCCTTAGCAATAGCAAACACTATTGCACTTGCCATAATACTACTAAGTATTGTGTGCTCGCACGTGGTTGCAAACATAAGCAGAGCAGCTGAGTCAGAGCATGGCAAACAAGGCCCTACAGAGCTAAAGACAAATATTTACTGCTTGAGCTTAAGTCCGTTGTCTGGAAAGAGGAGAAGACTCTTGAGGTTTTATGTTCATACCAGGCATAAGATTGGCTAAGGAAAAGCTAGAGTCCTAACAAGTGTTACCAGAGATGGCTCTTGTTTTCAAGCCTGAAATGCATTTTACTTCCTCTGTTTCAGTGTATACTGGCTAATATTTTCATGCTTTGTTGCAGTTGCCAAACCCAAAGTGTTATCTATGCAGCTCACCAGGTTTATATAACTGGGAAAGGGTTGTGCTCCTTAGAGCTCACCTGCTGCTGGAAGGTGATGACATTAATGGGACAGTTAAGGTAAATACTGTTCAAATATTGGAAAATAAACATGTCCTGAAGACGTGGACAGCTGAAGTATAAGAGATGCAGCCTGTGATTTTTTTTTTTTTTTAAGACAAACTTCCTAAACATGGACCTGCAGGACAGAGAGAATGCTATAAAATCCAGTTTGACAAAAGCAACAGTAGCTTTATAGTGCAAATGTTAAAAGAGAGCCACAACTGACCATCTGGCTTGGCTGCTTTCTGCAGTCTGCTTAATCACAGATGCCAGCCAGAGAGTTTTGTGCCTGGGGAGACAGGAGCTCAGGGCTGGGAAGCTGGCAGGCAGTGCTAGAGGAGGTTCTGCCTCTTCTGAGGCTGTCTCTGAGTATGGGGGCTCCCTTCAAACAAAATGATACTTCATGTCCAACTAGGAAAACTTGAACTGATTGTTATTAGTTTAAAAATATGAGAGGACTACAAGGCACTTTTTTTTTTTTTTTTTTTTTTTAATGTTAAAATGAGGTTTAAAACAACTATTAGTTTTGACAAATGTGATTATGTGTGCTTAAATCACAGCTCCATCCAGCCTTCTTCTTCCATACACAAAAGGGGTAAGAGGCAGTAGAAGTAATATGAAAATGTAAATTACCTAAGCCTCTCTGTAAGGTTAACACATTTAAGATTGCTTCAATTCAGAAAGCACTTTAGCAGGCAATTAAGTCTTAATGGAGCTAAAGTGTATTCTTAAGTGAAAACCACAGAGGTTTTTTTTTGTTTTGTTTTTGTTTTTGTTTTTTTAGCTGAATTAAGGCTTTAGTTACAGACAAGAAAATGAAAATAACTCATTCTAATATTTTACTACTCTTATGCTCCTACAAAGGTATTTTTTTCTAGTTCCACATCTGTGTGGTATTTTCACTGCAGAGTTCAAAGAAAAAGATAGTTTTAAATATATTAAATTAACTCTTTTTTAATTTTCCTGGTGTA
This sequence comes from Oxyura jamaicensis, assembly GCF_011077185.1. Taxonomy (NCBI): domain Eukaryota; kingdom Metazoa; phylum Chordata; class Aves; order Anseriformes; family Anatidae; genus Oxyura; species Oxyura jamaicensis. The sequence goes on from NC_048893.1 coordinate 190,829,056, forward strand.
TATTTTACATCACATTCCTGACCATGATTCTGGCATTGTGTACTAGTATTTAATTATGCATTTTTCTTTTATGGTCTGTTAAATTGGAAGCAATAAATTATTTTTTGGCAGTATTTATTTGAATATTGATTAGCCATTTGTCCAAATTCTTAATAAAAATATGAGTGAGAAATTTCCCAACATAAAAAATTAGGTTCCTGAATTTAACATCTGTGTAATGTCTTCATGTGGTATGTTAGAATGATGAGTAGAGAAAGTGATATTATACATACATATATTGAAATAACTTCTTTGTATGTGTTCATTTGATAAAGCGTTATATTGCTTTAAAGCATTCATTACTTTTTTAAATATAATGCGTTATTAATGTTTATGAGTTATTTGCATAAATAGACATTGAAAGATGATTTGATATAGCTGAGTGGTAGGACTTCATCTGCTAAGAGGTTCTACAGCTTGTAAGGTATTAGAATGAGAAATACTTTTACACTGATGATTTATTAGAATCATAGAATCATGTAGGTTGGAAAAGGCCATCAAGATCACCAAGTCCAACCACCAACCTGGCCTACTGTGTCACGCCTAGGTGCCACGTCCACGCATCTCTTAAATACCTCCAACGATGGGGAGTACACCACTTCCCTGAACAGCCTGTTCCAATGCTTGGCCACCCTCTCCATGAAGAAATCCTTCCTAATGTCCAATCTAAACCTCCCCTGGTGGACTCTTTCCTCACATCCTACCACTTGTCACCTGAGAGAAGAGACCATCGCTCTCCTCGGTGCAACCTCCTTTTAGGTAGTTGTAGAGATTGAACATTTCTCCCCTCAGCTTCCTTTTCTCCAGACTGAACAGCCCCAGTTCCCTCAGTTGCTTGTCATAATTCTTGTTTTCTAGTCCCTTCACCAGCTTTGTTGCTCTTCTCTACACACACTCAAGCAACTCCATATTCTTAGCTATAATCAAGTGGGGAGTGTTTTATATTGATTTGAGAACCTTAAACACTTCCTCAGTTTTTATTTTTAGCAATGAAGAGTGATGGGATAATTTGTACCTGAATTACATGCAAAGCTACAAAAAAACACTTTGCTTTCTACCCCAGTGGTTTCTGATTCTCTCTGCTAATTACAATATGAGAGTGTGGTTTAATTCATGTGCCTTTCCCACATTGTACTTACTTATATATGGTACTTAGGTAACTGTATAACAGTGAAGAGCATGGCATATCTCAGTGGTGGTGTAACACTCTAATGTATACATTAGTCATGTTTAAATTCATCTTTCAGGGAAATTAAGTGTCATATCTGAACTTGCCTAAATTTATTCCAGCTTCACAATAGGAAGGTTCTGTCTTGCATTTTTGTATGGATATTGAAATTTCAAGGTATCATGTAGGACACTCCTCTAGGGAATCCATTAAAATCAGCAGCTCTTTCATCTTGAAACAAGCTTGAACATCTTAAGTATGTCTAGTAAGTAGAACAAGGCTTATAAGAGGCTCAGCTCTGCCATTTTTTGATCCATTTTGTTGGCTAAAAATGGACATACTGAGTGGTATCAGTTCTAATATAAACCCTTCGTGATCTTTTGTTATATATCTTTACACTTTGATTGTGAATTCTTGCTGAATAATTTAATATTTTCTCTTTTTAAAATATACTAATAGTGAAAAGATACCCAGTTGCAAATATCTTCTTCAGTTGGAGGTGAGTGAAGATTGATGTGAGCAGTTCATTAACTATTTTGGGTTTCCTAGAATCATGCACTGTAGCTTTCCCTTGTGGTAGAGCAGTGTACCAAAATTTGCCTTATTTCCTTGCTTTCCATTAATGTGTTTTTGCAACAATCTCTGACTACCATTCAGGCACCTTCACAGGCACCTTCAGGCAGTTGGAATTTTATTTTTTTTCCCATGCTTTATGCTTTTGTATCTCTTTTGGTGTTTGTATTCTTTCTTAGCAAGCTGTGATAGTTTCTCTTTCCAGTACTTTGATGTATTCTGAAAGGCAATTGGTTTGGTCAAGAAGATCTATTAACATTTTGATCTTCCACCTTATATTTGTGCCCATAATAGTGTTTTTTTTTTTTTTTTTTTTTTTTATCTCCTAATTCTCATTAACTCCTTTTACTTTTAAATAATTTTCCAAGATCTTATTTACACTTCCTCTGAGTTTCTTGAAATGTACTTTGTCGTATTCCACTATATTTATTTTGCAGTTATACTTCCTTCTTGTATTATAACCATTTCCCTTTTCAGTTACTGACAAAGTTCTCATTTTTATTTTCTACTCAGGCAGTTTGATCTGAAATATGTAAAATTAATTTCCTGCTGCTTTTCAACTGTCTCGTAAACAAACAAAACAGGATAGATGATTGAAATGAATTTATGAAATGTGATTGATAAAAACAAACTATATTTCAGTCAGATATAGACTAGCCGAATAGTTAGAAGACTGTCTCTTAAAATGAAATTTCATGTAGATATAGCTGATTTAAAACATAAAATGAATACGGAAACTATTACAACCATTTTTTTTCCCCAAGGCTAACAGAAACTTTCAGTTTCTAAAGGCAATCTTTCCTTTACTATTTCAGTTCTTAATAGGTCTTTCCAATAGAGGTGATATTTCATAACTGATGAATGATAGATGTTCTAAACCTGATTTAAGAAAAATGTAGTGGAATGGTACACAAAGTTTTCAAAAAAAATTAAAGGAAAAAATGACTAGACAAATTGAAAGGCATCACAGGCTAATAGAGGACCATATGAGTAAGAAGGACAATAGAGTTAATTTATCAGAACTCAATAAAGTATCTGATGTAATGCCACATGGGAAAATATTTGTTAAATAATGAGTTTGGTTTAGTTGAAAAACCATTTTAATGGAAGGCCATAGCATGTTGAGTTCTTGTTGCCAAATGTCTAACTTTTACAGCTTTCCTTCATGTAACTTCTTGCCTAGTCCAAGGGAAGAGTTACTCCTTTCCTCTGAGATGCATTGTCTATGTGAAAACATTTTTGTATAGCAGAAGTCTTCCCAAATTCAGAACAAACAATCCAGTTCCTTCAGTCTTTTCTCTTTTCTTGGCCTTTGTTGATTTATTGCCACATTTTCCCACGATGATTGGGTCACGTTTCAATCATTTGCAAAAGAAAATGACTCTCAGAGTTCCTGCATCTTAGCTTTCCATGTTTCCAGAATATACTTGTCTTCATTTTCTAGGTAGAAAGGTTAAGCTACCTCCGTAATGGTAAAAGAAGCAGTAAATAAATTTCCAGTTCCTGGAAATGTTGCTGGGTATTGGAATGTACTCATTTAACTTATTACATTATTCATAGTGTCACTGAATCATGGAACAGCATGGATTGAAAAGGGCCTTTGCAAGTCATTTAGACCAACCCCATCCTCAGGGAACATCCAGCTAGAGCATGTTGCTCATGGCATTGTTCAGCTGAATTTGAATGAATTTGAATTTGAAAATCTCCCAACAGTGGAGATACCACAGATTCTCTGACCAACATGTGGCACAATGAGGAATTCTTTCTTTATATCAAATCTTAATTTCCTGCTTGTAGCAACTTCTGCCTGTTGCATCTTTTCCTTTCAATGTACACTTCTGAGATGAGTCTGGCTCAGTTATCTTAATGTCCTTTCAGTAGGTTGTTGTAGAAAGCAATAAGATCTTCACCTCAGCCTTTTGTTTTCCAGGTTGACCAGGCTGATTTCTTAGTCTTTGCTTTTATCTCCTGTGCTCCAGCACTTTGAGCACCTGCTGGACTTGCACCAGTATGTACCTGTCTTGTTTTGTCCTGGGGAGTCCAGATGTAGACACTCCAGATGTCTCCAATAGAGGCTCACCAGTGCCCTTACCAGCAGTTAACACTCCCACTAATACATCACATTACATGGTTGATTGCCTTTCCCACAATGGCACATTGCTGAGTTCTCTTCACCTTGAGGATCTCCAGATCCATTCTGGAAAGCTTCTTTTTATCCAGTTGGCCCCCAGCATGTTGCATGAAGTTAATCTATCCCAGATATAAGACTTTACAATTGTCTTTGCTGAAATTCATAATGTTCCACTTGGCCCATTTCCTCAGCCTACTCGTCAGCGTATCAAACACTCCCACCATCTTGATATCATCCAGGGATTTGCTAAACATATGCTCTGTCTTATCATCCATGTTATACATTAAACACTATTGGTGCCAGTATCATTCCTTGATGGTAACCAGCTGCAGTTGGACTCCGCTGTGCTTATCACTACTCTTTGATCACAAAGGTCCAGTCAATTTTCTGCTCACTTTATCATGTTCCTTGCCAAAGTATATCCTGGCAATTTGTCTGTCCCACTGTGAGATCATGTTGAAGGCCTTGCTAAAATCAAGGTAACTGGTAGCCATTGCTCTCCCTCAGTGCAGCAAGCCCAACATCTTGTCACAGAAGGCAAGCAAATTTGTCAGTAAGTGTCCTAAGTTGACTGTAGTAAATCGATGCTGGTTATTACCAGTCACCTTGACCTTCCTGTACTAGATAGGACTTTCAAAAAGATTTGCTCTAAAGCCTTCCAAAAAGTTGAGGTTGGGCTCATTTGCCTAAAGCTCCACATATCCTACTTCTGGGGAAGGACTGCTTTGAAAACAGGTGTCACGTGCCTTTTTCTAGTCATCAAGACTCAGACCCCTGAGGAACACCACTCACTGCTAATCTTGACCTGGACATTGAACTGCTGACCACAACTCTTTGAGTGAGACCATCCAGCCAATTCCTTACCACTGTGGTCTGTCTGTCAAATCCATGTCTCTCCAATGTAGAGACAAGGACATAATGTGGGTCTTACTTGCTCAATTTCTGCACATCTCAAAGGACTGCTTTCATACTGTTGAAGAGGCTGTCTCTGAAGATCAACCAGTTCTCTTTGACTTATTTGCTCCTCTACAGGATCCTGACACCAGGTCTTTGAACAATCTCATCTTTGCTCTCCTGAAGTCAAAGGCTCTAATTTTTCTGTTTGTCTTGCTGTCTTCTCTCAGAGTTTTGAGCTGCATAACCTCATATTTTCTGCAGAGAAGGCTGCCGCTGACTTTCATATCTTCAACCAATTGTGAGTAACAAGTTGGAAAGTTCCCTGGCATGCTTTTTGCCTAAGCCATCTGCAGTCTCCCAAACAATTCCCCTCACAGTCTGAGAATTAAGAGTGTTCCTGGAAGTGTTCCCAGTAGTTGGTTTCCATGCATCCACTGTTCTTAACATCGAGAGGTCTTACTGGAAGTGAGCATAGCGTCATGGCTGTGGACCACCAGTAGGCATTAGTGACCCGAAGCGTTCCTGGGCATTTTTACTAGTGTGGATATAGCTGAAGAGTCTTATAGGTCTGAAATACAAACAGTTGACTAAAACTGTAAAATACACTGTACCAGTTAGTACCACTGAGAAGAGTACATCTCTTTGTTATCAAGAGCAAATTTTCTTTAGCTCCAAGAAGAAAGATACAGAACAAATGATAGAGAAATTTAATTGCTGTGTGTGTACATGTTCCCCCAAGCACAGTCATCTAGCCCTGACCTGGGAAAGTTGGAAATACGAAGTCCCTTGCTAGTAAGAGACAAGTGGTCTATCTGATATCCCAGTACCAAAGTTGCTCTACTGTTTTTTGTCACTCCCAAAGTCTTCCATTGGACTTTGTTTTGCTCTGTGCTTGTTCTGGAAGAAAAGCTTAAAGGAGTTGCTGATACCCTTTTAAAATGTCTAAACAGGTCCATGAACACTTCCAAAGTCCCATATCTAAACATGCTCTGGAAGCTTCCAGGGTCTTAGCCTTTAGCCTTATGTCCTTCTCATCCCCCAGTTCCCCACTTTCTGCACACCATGTCTGTCTCCATTTGGTTTTATAGAAAAACAAACAAACAAAAAAAAACTCTTAAATACAGTTTGGGAGGGTGCCATAATCTCCAGAGTTTACTCAATGCTCAGTTTTAAGCTTAATAAATACATCTCCCATGACAGTTTAATTTAGCTGTGTATTATAGCCACAATACAACCATTGAAAAAAAAAATCTCTGACAATACACTGAAAGGGAATTTATTTATAGTTGTATGATAGAAGAGTAAATGTGTTCTTGAATCCTCATAAAATCAAAATGTGTCATTGTAACAAAAAAGAGAAATTATCCTGGGAAACACTTAAGAATTTAGTGTATGATGATATTTCATCGAAAGATTATGCACAGTGTTCTAGGTTAAACATTTTTAAAAAGTGTTTGTAGTGTCTCTAGTGGATATTATAATTCCATTAACTCCTGTATATGATTCTTGTAATATTGCACACTCTCTGTAAGTTTATTGAAACTACTTAGAATTTTTTTACATAAATAATGTTGATATTTAAATCTGTGTATTGATGTGGTTCTGCAGCTCCACCTCAGCCACGTCAGTGTGAAAGGAGGTGTCCTGCGGTGCTGTGGCTTGCACTGACCTGGAGCTTGTAAGCCAGGACTTGTGCAGAATGACTATCTCGGCACCAGTCAGCAGTGCTGGACAGATATCGTACCTGGATACTGTATGTTATGTACATACAGGGTCATATTTGCTCCGTTGCTGAAATAAATTATTTGTCAAGTGTCCCAAAGTACTGGAACATTGCAGGAGTCCTGTGGACTCAATTACTTCAGTTTCTCGCCAGCATGGTAGTGCTAGGCTGGCTTTGTTTAGTGCAATCTGTATGTCCCTGCACCATGCCCTCACTGTGCATAGTGTCACAGCTTTTCTTTTATCTTCATAATCCAAGAATGCTGTTACACTGCTAGTAGAAGGCTAGCTGCGTTAACCACGTAGAAATACTGGTTTGCAGAAAATCAAAATTGCTTCTGTGCAGAGGAATAAGATTTCCTGATGTTTTAAGCAACAGCTGAATCATGTCTGAATGGTGATGCATCATCCACAACTCAAGGTGCATATGAGGTTCATGAACTGTTTCTTTGTGTTTTACAAGAGTTTCTTATGAGAATTTTTGCTTGTCAGAAACAGATTATAATGTTACTCTTGTGTGGCATATGGATTTTCCCCATGTTAAAACATATAGAACTGAAAATATTCTGAAAAGGGATGTAAAGACAGGTCACAACTAAAGTTTGCAAATATTAACAGAAACAAGGCTCATCAGTCTAATGTTCAATTGATCCTGGAGGATACAAAAACTTGCTGGATGAATAAAGGTGAGTCTTGAAAAGCCCCCTTGAGAGCACTGAATTAAGCCAACTAAAACACAAAAATTACTCAGTTTATTTAATCTGAAAAGTAGAAGGCTGATGGCTATTACTATAACCAGAGAACTGTTACAGTGGAAGTCATCAAATTTCTGGATGTGGTGGTTTCACACTGATGGGCAGCTGAACTGCAGCACACCACTCTCACTC
>NC_048893.1:190836482-190923715 GCF_011077185.1 Oxyura jamaicensis
CCTTCTCTAAAAGGAAGAAGGTGGAGAAAATGCAATGGGAAAAGACGTAAGGGTCAAGATAAAGACAGGGCAAAACAGACTCAGCATAAGGGAGATTGATGTAATTTATGGACTATTGCCACTTGCTCCCCCGGGGGGCTCCTCCACGGGCTGCAGCGTGGAGATCTGCTCCATGGGGGACCCATGGGCTGCAGGGGGACAGCCTGCTCCACCAGGGGCCTCTCCACGGGCCGCAGGGGAACTTGTGCTGCGTGCCTGGAGCACCTCCTGCCCTCCTGCTGCACTGCCCTTGGGGGCTGCAGGGCTGCTTCTCTCTCAGCTCTCACCCCTCTCTCCCAGCTGCTGTAGCACAGCAGATTTCCCCTTCCTTCAATCTCCTCTCCCAGAGTCCCACCCAGCGTCGCTCATGGCTAGACTCTAGACAGCAGCAGGTCCCTTTTGGAGCCGTCTGGAGCTGGCTCTGATCCGACAAGGGGCAGCTCCTGCGCTCTGCTCACAGAGGCCACCTCTGCTGCCAATACCTTGCCATGTAAACCCAAACCTAATCAATCACTTGCAATGTCACTACAAAAATTCAAACCGGTAATAGAGGCATAGAAGTGAAGAAGGAAAACACAGAACTTAAACTGCAACACTTTCTGAAGAATATAGGAGAAGATAAATTGAAGATAAGACAATAACTTATAATATCTAGTAAAAGCTAGAGAGCTTTTCTGTAATAGAGCTTTTAGAGCTGTAGAGCCTTTTAACAATATTCTGTAGAAGAAGTAGGTAGCATGATGTGCCTCCAATGCAAGCTATGTATTCTTTTTGTTCTGCTTTCAGAATAGTATCTGGTAGAGAAGATTGCTATAATGAGGCTCACGTGTGGCTTTCATATTGCCATACTGTCTGATTCCTTTACACTTCTTGATCTCAAATGTTGGCTGCAGTGAGTTGTTGGATCATGGGAAGGTTAACCATCAGCCTCTAGGTTCTGAAGAGAACAATGGGCTCCAAATGCCTGCAGTACAACTAATTTCCCTCGAAGATGCTGATTTCTCCCTTTTAATGGTGAAAACGAGAGTTGAAATAATTAGTTTATGCTCAGAAAGGGACATATTATTATGTAAGTCTATAAAGGAGCAATGGCACATGCTTTCTGCTGCATGCTCCATCATCCTGGTCCCATCACTGTCCAGACTGAAGACCTGTCTGGAGCATGCTGTGGTTGCCTTCCAGCTGACAAAATCATTTTCTTTTCCTGGAAACCCGAAGGTGTTGAAGCAAAATATGAATAAAATGGTCATTTCTTGGGTCATGTTCTGATGTGGAAGTTATAATCTCAGTGGAATGCACGTCTAGGAAGTGGGAAGAGATCTAAGGCTCTATCTACACTAAAAAATGAAGTGTGCTGGGGCCACTGAAGTGAATTGGCACTGAACAGTCCATGAGTATTTATTAAATGGTCATGTTACCAAAACAGGATGGCAGTGTTCAGACTATCTAATGGAAATTTTATATGCCCTGGGTTAACTCCTGAGTACTGTGGGAATATTTGGGAGTGCTAGTTGGCTGAGTCCAAACACATACCAGGGTCTAAGCTAACAAATTAGCCATACAGACTGAGTTATACTACCCTGGAACATTCCCTGGCACTTACTCATTTATTAGTACAGACATAGCCTAAGAACTCTAGTCCTTGAACAGGAGCCCTTCGTGTGAGATGCTGTCCAGACACCTAAGAAAACATGGTGCCTTTATGATCAACAGGTTTACAAGGGAGACTAAAAAATATAAATTTCATTGTGATATCCAGCACCTACTGATTCTGTTTACAGGTGTTTTGTGACACTCCTGAGTGTTTGCAAAAAACGACACACTGGGTCCTACAAGAAAAATGTAGAGAGAGCAGATGCCCAAGAATAACCCTAATAAAGCTCCTGTGTTTCCAAAACAAATAGTAAACCTTGCATATCCCAGGAAGCATGTCTAGCTGAATGACAAGATTTTGTTTCTCCATATATTCCCAAAGAAAAGCGATGCAACAGAACAAAGAGGAGGAAAGAATGCTCTAGTGATATTGATGGACTTGAGAGGAGAGGGAGGTAAAAAAGCCTGAGGTCTCAAAGCTGTTATGAATGTATGATGTTCCTAAAATCACAAAAGTTTTTTAAATCTACAGTTTTAAAATTATATATTAACATACTTTATGAAAAGTAGAACGTAAAAAAACTAGTTTGAAAATTGCAGTTTGAAATTAAAGAAAATTTTAAAAAATTGGATGAGAATATTTTATAAAGTATTTGAAAATTTCTTCTATGGAGCTTGAAAGAGGGTATTAGGTGGCTTCTCTTGGTGGAGGTAATAGGGTATTGGTAGAACATGATTATTTGAAATGTTAACAAAAGATAGCCAAATTGATTGTTTCATTGACGAAGTTTTTTCTCTTGCTGTTTTGTGTTAGCTATCTGATTTTAACTTTTGTTCCAAGAATTCGCTTGGAATTTATCTGCTCTCTTTGCCTCCTGTGGAAATCTAGTGAAATACATGCCAGTAAGGCAATTCAAATAAGTAAAACTGTTAAAGCTCCAGTTATCTATGAGCATTTATATTTGAATGGCAGAGTTGAAGCTAGCATGCAAAAAGGCAATATGCAGAATTTTTCTAAATTTACACAGATTAACTTATACTTTACATAGTGCAGCAAAGCAGAATACATCTGTCTTGTGAGAGCTGTAATTTTGATTATAGCGAGTCCCATCCTCAATAGACTGAGCAGCTAAATTTTGTCTTGGATGGTGTGAGAGTTTTATTCCCCCACCCCCCTTATTTTTTACTTTTATTTTTTCACCTTAACACAGTGTGGTAACTGTTCTAACACAGTGTAGTAACTAAAGTAAGATGGCTGCTTATTTTAATAGTGATTCATCTCTTCCTAACAGATAGTATTACTTGATCTCATCACATGACTTTTCAGGCCCTTTTTGACCATTAAAGGTCCAGAGCAGTCCCCTCACAAGTCAGTAACACTTGGATCTGATCCAAAGAGATGTTTGGCTTTATCTAGCTTCTGCTGACATGGTACAAATGCAGCTGCCTGGGGATTTTTCACAGCATTATTTGACCTTTTGCCAGAGCTTGGGCTGAGCATCAGAAAACTATGCTCTTAAGAGGGCATTTGTTCATTTTTGAACCTCTGGGATCCATGCTTTAAATCTAATTTCTGAAACAACTTCAAGCATAATTATCTGTATCTTACTTTATAGGCAGATGTACAATTTGAAAAATGAGTATACTTTGGGTTCCAGAGGCAATGATACTATAGTCAGAGTGATTTAAGAACATTAGCAAAGATCAAGTGTGTAGATCTTTTTGGATCAATTATTATAGACCTGAGTAGGAGTGTGAAAAAGTATTTGATCATCTCAGATAACTTTAGCGATGTAGATCTGGTATCTACCTCTTAACTAGTCACGCTTAGCCTATTTTATAAATGGTGGAGATAAACAGGCAGTTCTAGTAACCAATTCAGCGTAGATATTTACTTGGGGCATTTAATCATGCTGTGGAAGGGCTTATTTCTGTCCATCAGCTGTGGTGAAGGTTTGGGGTGCCTCACTCAGCTGCAGATGTCTGCATTGTGTGTGCCTATATTTGGTCAGATCAATCCCATCTGATTGTGTCAAACATAATGGGTATGATTAGACATTATCTTATTTTCCAAGTCAGTTTTGGTGTCAACATGAGTAAATGTTCAGTCTTCACTGCATTAAAAGCCGTCAGATTATTTTCTCCTGTGCTGATGTTTAATTTGAGGACAACTGCACCGTACTGACACAGAGTATATTTCTTATTAGTGGATTTTTTGTGCAGCTTAAGTCAGATGGCTTGAATAACATAGACTGCACACAACAGGAAACAGCATGTTTGACAGTGGATCTCCCTCTAGATCTCTTTAATAGTAGAAGTGTGAGTGAGTCACTGTTCTGAGTCATTTCTGAGAGGATTTGGAGATGCATGCTGCATTCTGCTTGGGTGTGTTGAAGTTGTGTGGGTGTGTTGAGGACCAGTATGAGGACCAAAGGCTTGGTTCTTTCAGGTGGAGTTGCTGCCATACATACAGTCCCTCAAAAATTCTGCAACTTTTCAAAACAATGTGAGTAAAGATTAGTCTGATAAATGCTATTAAGGACATGTAACAAAGAAAGTTAAGTAAGTCAGAGGTGGTAAGGAACTTGTTCTTTAAGTTGTAATAGAAAAAAATGAAGCATTAATTCAGAAATAAAATGTATGAAGTTATGGACTTAACCATAACAAACTCTGTCTAATCAGACTTGAATCTGATTACCTGTTCAGATGTTTTTCCCAGATTATTGCCCAGTGTCTGGGCTTTAGTGTCAGGGACCATTGCAGTACTTGTTCCCTAGACAGCAGCTTTACGCCCTGATTCTTGCAGGCCCTGCTAACACAAATGCATATGCATTGCTTTCTTGTGCATCTCCCCCTTCTAGAACTGAAAAGGTTTTAAAGAAATGAAGTAGAAATCATTGTTGAACAGAATTTTCCTAAAAAAACACCTAAAATGTGTTTATGTGTTAGTTTCAGCAAGGAGCCTTTCTCACAAAATGAGTGAATTTTATTTAGTTATGCATAGTATTTCCATATATCATGTCATTGCCTTCAGTGGGCATGAAATCAATATGAGTTTTGATTCTGGTTTAGTGACCAAAGGGGTTTCAGTGCATGCAGTGGTAACTGAACATGCAAAAAGTGGCTGCCCTCCACAAAAGCGATTTCAGAAAAAAAAAAGAACTATAAAATAATAAAGAAAATATAACATGAAAAGTGGTGTTTTATAACGTAAAGGAGGCTTATTACTTTTTTTATCAGGGACAGCACTTAGTACATACTTCTTTAATCCTAGCAAAACAGGTGATTAACAAGAACATTATTTAGCTTCTGGCAACATTCAGCAAAAAGCTGCTCTAGACATAGCAATGCCTACTGCCACATAGATGTAAGGGGTTACATTTTTCCTCTGATTTGTTTTATGATATTAATTATTCAATCTGTAATAGTTTTGCTTTTGCAAAGCCTGAAGAAAAGTTCCCTGTTGCTCAGGGATCTGGTGACACAATGATATTGTTTCCAGAAGTGAAAGCAGGCAAAAATTGATCTCAATATGTCTGATACCAAATATGAGATGCTAAGACTTATTTTTCCTTTTAAGGCACAAAAATAGCAATTTGGAAACCAGCTGGTGACCTTGAACATAGGAATTTCAATGTATCCATTTGACTCCAAGCAAACCATTTAAAACATTTTTAAGCTTTGCATTCATGGGCCTGCAGAGAATTCCAAGTTAATTTTCAGGTTTTGCTCCATGCCTGCGATCTCTGAAATTTCATTTCATTCTCTTTCATTTCCTCACTAATGAACTTCAGGATGAAAAAGGAGTTCCCCAAGAAAATAAGCTACTTCATCCTTTATCTTCACTTCCTTTGGTCCTATACAAAATATGTTAACACCAATGGGAATTTTTCCTTTGCTGCCTGCAGATTTTGGATTTGAGTTGCTACTGCTTAAAGGGAAGCAGAATCAGATTAGCTTGTTACTGTTTTAACAGAAACATAATTATCTAACAGATAAAACGCCTAAAGGATTATGGACATCCAGGTCACTTCCAAGTAGTGATATCTACAAGTTTTTTCTGGCAATTTACTTACTTTTTTATTCTTCTGAAAGACTACTAGAGCAGGGAGGTCAGATTGAGGGTATCCAGTGTTTTTTTTCGAAGTGTTAGCAGGTAAAAGAAACTTTTTTGGGGTTCAAGGTAATGTGATTTTTGGGAACCCAACATGTTCAGGCTGTTTCCCTATATGTTGTAGATGTAGCCCATGATTTCTTGGGGAAAATATTACAGAAATCCTTCACTGTGTGCTGTTTCACCTACTATTTTGTGCAGCACCCAGCAGAGAGACTCAGAACGGTAGCAAAACAGCTGTAAGTGAGCTGGTGTAATTCTTTTATACAAGAGCAGGGACTGAAATTTCAAACAGGAGCTGTATATTCATTCATTTTATTGCAGTCCATTCATCCAGAGGGATTCCTGCATGCTTGTGCAACATGGCTACTGGAGAGTGGCGTCTCAAAGATGTACAGATGTGTAAATCTTGCATTATTCTGAAGCAAATTTAGGAATTTGAAGATATAAAAAATATAGAATAGAGAATATAAAATATATATTTTTTTTCTTTGTAACTGTGGCTCTTTGGTGGTATAGTGTGAGAATTCCCAGTGTTCTGAACATGCAGGTGTGAGGAATTTGGACAGGAAACTTTCACTGGCATTGAAATTCAGTGAAATGCTTTGTAGGGCGTAAGAATTCGCAAAGAAACACAAGAAACATGAGGTCTAAACAGAGCAGACCAGGGTGTTTTTCTTTCATTCATTCTTTTTTTTTTTTTTTTTTCCTTTTTTTTCTTTTTTCTCTTTGTTGAAAAAATGTTGATTTGGTGATGCAAAAGGAGAATAGGGACGTGCAGCTGGAAAGGGCCAGGCACTGTGCTCTCCTGGAGTGTGTATGATCCAAATTCAGGCCATCTGACACCAATGGATTTTAGTTTTGCAGAGAAACATCCAAGATCACATAGTGTTTCAGGAAACTGTGTTTGTATTCTTGAGTAATTTCCTGACCTGAGGTCCTGGTTGTTAACTTTTCCTTGATTTTTCTCATGCTCTCCCCTATTTAAAGAACATTTTTCCACTTTGGCTGAACTGACTGCCATCTTGTCATTTTTTAAGTGCTTTAAATAATCCAGGTGCCAGCATGAGATGTATGTTTATAATTCAGATTTCTTACATTATTTTCCTTCTTGTCAGCAGTGTTTCCTGATACATCTGTGGAATGATAACACAACCTTTTAGGTCATTCAACCAATTTTTTTGGGCCAGTGACTTCATTCAAGAGTTTTTTCTTTCTCTAGGAAAAACTCTCCAATCAAGACTTAATGTTACTGATCTTGTTTCAGTGATATTTTCTATATTTGATATTGTTTATTTTCATAATTTATTTCAAATTTAAAGTAATTCAGAAATATATTTCCTTCCGCGACTTATTTTATTGTTTGTTTGTTTTTTTTTTTTGGTTGTTGTTTGTTTGTTTTGTAATTTAAATAATTCAGATCAAAATCTGAAAAATTGTTCCGTAGGGGCAACAGAAATGATAGGAGACATAGTCTCTGTCTTGGGATTGTTTTTCTCCTCTTGTTTATTTGTAATAGGGTTAGCATCCTTTCAAGAAGTTCATTATTGCTATTGTCAAGCTGTCTTCATTGCTCTAGCAATTATTAGTAAACAACAACTTCAACACAGGTACAGTGTAGAATAGTGTAGGAGAACACTGAAGAGTTAGACGATGGTAAACATTGTTATGGTTGATGTTATAGAGAAAGGGAATGTAACATACTAAATGTATTTTCTCCCTGTTATAGCAATGAAAACAGATTGATTTTCTTGGAAAAGCTGAGGTTGACACAGAATATATGCATGTTTTTCTTATTACTGACTTTTCTATAGAGTGGAAGAAACACCAAAGAAATACAACAAATTCAATTAAAGTCCCTGGCCTGAACTTCAGAAGGTTTATAGGACTCATGGTAACAGGTTGATGTAGAAAAGATAAATAGCAGGAACAAAGAGTACAACTTGTACATGAAGGCTTGAGAAAAAGGTCCCTGCATTTTGTATTTGTAAGTAATTCTGCAACACTGTGCTGTTCTCCATAGAAAATACGGAGTTAATCGTGACAAAGGTAAAATTCAATGAATTTTTATGAAGAACACTCAGTATTCATTTCTTTGTGTCTATTACTTCCACTGTCTCAACTTTATTTCATCCTTTCCTTTTATTCAGTCTTGAAGTTATTTTTATTTTGCTCTTAAATCTTTAACTATTTGTGCAAATTTTCTCATAATGGACAATAGAAGTCTCTTCTTTTTTGCATGTTTCTTCTCAGACTCTCATAATTCCTGCCTTTCTTTCCCAGTAATCTATTCCATTATTATTTTGATAAATAGAAAACACAAAGTCCAAACCATGCAGACCCTAAAAAAAAAAAAAAAAAAAAAAAAAAAAAAAAAAAAAAGAGCTGAGTAAATCCACCTTATTTTTAACTTCTGTTAGTGCCAGGAACTGCACAGCTTTAAGGGAGCACAAAATGTGTCTGAGTAAGAAATGAGTTTATTCTGAAACTAAAGGTTGCATTAAATGAATCTATCCACTGTTTTGGATAGCTGAAGTAGTTTTTGTACAGTGAACTTGGCCCAGATGCTTCATATCACTATTACTTATTTATAGGTAAAATGTAAAGTGTTAGAGAAAAGAAAAAGCTCATTCTTTGCTTACAGGAATTCTTTATTTAGGTCACATAAAAGGAAGGAAATGGGAAATTTTATACAATATACATGAAATGTGGATAAGGAAATGTAGTTCTGACTGTGTTTCCAAAGATACCACTCCACATTCAAGCTGCAATGAAATCTGTAGCAAGTTAAGGAGAAGGTAGCACACCAAAGGCTAGCTACTTTCAGCTAAATTCAGCAAAGCTTTTAGTGATCTGGATTACTTTTCTACTTCCACAAATAGAATGATTCGATAGTTATTTTTTCCTTTCTGTATTAAGTACTCCAGTACTTTCACTTTGGTATTCTGAGTAGAGATCATTCTCTGAGTAATGATATTGCTTGTCTTGTGTGTGGAGATACCAGACATCTCTAAAAAAAGGTTTTCCTTTTGCAACATGCAGTTGGTATATGACAAGATTTTGATTTTTGGCATAATAAACTAAAGTTTCGTCTTTGGGATGGTTTGCTTTCTTTGCTTGTAGCCAGGATGGGGAATTTAGATGGGCTTGGAGTGTTAAATAACTTAACTAATGTCGAATGAGTCAAATAATTTGGTTAGATATCTCCTCAAAGTTGTCCAATGCATTAGCTTAATATTCTTTGTCAGTGGGAAAATGGAGGGTTGCCCAAATTCCTAGAATAAAATGTCAGGATTTTTTTCCCATTCTCTCTTAGTGGAATTACACTTTATTATCTAACCATGTCAGACTGCCTCCCATCCATTGGTTTTGTAGAGTAAGGAAGTTGAACCAATGAAAGATTCACAGATTCACAGATTCACAGAATTGTAGGGGATGGAATGGACCTTGAGAGATCAGGTCCAACCCCCCTGCCAAAGAAGGTTCCCTAGAGCAGGTTGCCCAGGCAGGCGTCCAGATGGGCCTTGAATATCTCCAGAGAAGGAGACTTCACAACCTTCTTGGGCAGCCTTTTTCAGTGCTCTGTCACCCTCACTGTGAAGAAGTTCTTTCACATATTGGTGCGGAACTTCCAGCACTACATTTTTTGGCCATTTCTCCTTGTCCTATCCCCACAAATCACTGAAAAGAGGTTGGCCATATCCCTTTGTCTCCCACACTACAGGTATTTATAAACATTGATAAGTTCCCCTCTCAGTCTTCTCTTCTCAAGGTTGAACAGACCCATGTCTCTCAGGCGTTCCTCAGAGGGAAGACGCTCCAGGCCCCGTAGCATCTTTGTGCCCCCCCGCTGCACTCTTTCCAGGAGATCACTGTCTTTTTTGTACTGGGGAGCCCAGAACTGGACACAGTACTCCAGGCGAGGCCTGACCAGGGCAGAGTAGAGGGGGAGGATCACCTCACTTGACCTGCTAGCCATGCTCCTTTTAATGCACGCCAGGTTCCCATCGGCTTCCTTGGCCACGAGGGCACACTGCCTACTCATGGCCAACCTGAAAAGGCCAACCAAAGCCAAAGCTATGTGCTCAGCAAGTCTGCTTCTTTGGCTTCTGCTCAAGCCAGGTCTTCTGAGGGGAGAAGTCTGGACCTGTGGCACCCCTCTCCTTAATGGAACCTTTCTAAATATTGAAGACCATGTTTGGTGAGAGCTTCTGTGAACATAATTGCATTACTTCATCCCAGTCTGATACATTCTTTGATCAGTTGTGGATTTTTTTTCACCATTCCAGGCCCAAAGCATAAGTTCACATCTTTATTTATTCCAGAAAGATCAAAATTAATGTAGATTTTAGGTGGACTTATTATTTGTATTGTGAGACAGCTTTTCAGTATATTATAGAAAGAAATCCCCTAAGCTGAACAAAGCTGGAGATAAACAGGAATTTAGTTGTTCTCAAACACAGTTTAACCTTGTCACAGCCTAACATACTTCAGAGAGCCTTTTACTTGCATAGGTGATGTTGAAATAATTCTTTTCAGTCTCCATATATATTTTATCCCTATATAAGCTTCATGTTCACAAAATATGTTCATGATGATGATAGGTAAACTTGGAAAGATCCAACTAAGGGCCTGTCATGTTCTGATTCCTCTGCATCACGTCATCTGTGAAAGCACAGTCAAAAAAAGCAAGACTTCATATTTTTCAAGGAATGTAATAGGATTGGATTTATTATAAACTTAATTAGTTCTGAGCAATATTTAACTGCTTGAGGTAGTTACTACTCCTGATGAACACTAATGATTGTGGTTCTTTTTTTTTAAAAAAAAAAAAAATACTCTGCAGAATAATGTTATTATGTAAAAAAAAAAATAATAAAAAATTAGTAGTTCAGGATTACCTACTCTTTTAGTGGGCTTAGCAAAACTTTCTAAAAAACAGGTGAATGCAAAGTTAGCATTCTTGTGAATAAAAGGTGAATCCAGACTCCATATGGCAAGTCTATCTAGGCATATACTTTCTGTTCCTTCTGTGTTATTTCCAGTTATTGTATTTCAATGGACATCTTTCATTCTGCTGCTGGTTTATTCCAAGAGAAAGAATGTGGAAAAGTAACTCTATACCACATATATTATATATTATTATAGCATTTTGATTTGATAAATTATTTGTTATATGAAAACTCTGAGCTTTCTGTGGATTGAGGAATCAGAGAATCCCTGAAAATAAATGATTTATCTATCAATAGCCAAGAGAGTCTGAAAACAAGAGAACAAGCCCTGTTAATTTTCTGAAGTTCTTTTTAAGTACCATAAAAAATGTTGCATCAGATAAGTGATACTCACTGAAGTATTTATATTTTCTGAAATCATTTGTCAAGATTCTTTGCTGAATATTATAAACTGTGGTAAAGTGTTGTTGAGTGTAAGATGAAACAGGATATTGGCTAATTCCCAGGAACCAAAGAACAGCCATAGATGGATCTTTTCATAATGGAAAGGGATAAGAATGGAGTAATCTAGCAGCCTATTCATGTGAGAAGAGAAATTCATTACACTGCTGGGGTTCTCCTTGTCTCAGAGGTGAAAGGCAGTTGGAAGAGTGGTAATAGCACAGAGAGGAGATGCAAACAGTCTTCTGTGTCCTGAAAAAAAAAATCCTACCATGTGCTCTGGGAAAATAAGCTTACCCTTTATATTTAAAGAATCAGAAATTGGATTGGTAGATGGGCTTTTTTTAACCGAAAATCCAATCAGGTTTGGATTGTCATCTGATTTTAGGGATAAAACCTCTGCATTAATTTATTACAATTACAAGGCAAGGGATTTTGAGTGCTGATTTCCTAGGAAGGCAGTTGTCTATCTGCCAGAATCTGGTGTATCTCTTTGCACTTTGTGGAGCTTCTCTGTGCATATTCCATGGGGAAGTTCAAACCAGGCTGCCCTTGCAGTATGTTCTAGCCTGGTTGCTTGTTATCAACATCTGTCTTTTAAGTTCAGACCGTGTAAAGTACAGCCAATCTCTGTCCTACACAGCCTGCATTTTACGTATAACAAACAGAGAATTTAAAGGATTGGGAAGAATGCCGGATCATTTTTCATTTTTCTATGCTAGTGTTTAAATTTTACTGTATATTATTATTTCCAAGCAATTTATAAATATCTGCTGGCAGGTTTTCAGTATGGAGAAAGTAGGTGGAAATACCCTTTCTAAAGAATGTTGATTTAAAAATGGATGAAGGAGGAGTTAAGAAGGTGCTTGGGGAGAAGCATTTCACAAATGAGGTTAATTATCACATATGTCAGTAAGCAGAGTTCAGTTTATCAGAATAAAACAAAGCAGAATGAACACAGACTATGATAAAAGGTAGAAAAGTACATTAAAATTAAATAGCAACATTAGCAAGATTGTGGAGTTTCTCTGCTTTTAAAATGTCTTCTTGAATGTGGCAGCTTTACAAGCTGAAGTGAAATTAATCTTTAAACAACCAGTTCCACTGTTATCAGAAGACCAATGCCTTAGGACCATAATAGGACATCTCTTCATATCTGAGGCATAACTTAAATATATACTTCCCCAGCATTGCTTGAATTTCTGCTCTTTCCTCTTTCTTTTTTTTTTTTTTCTTTTTTTGTCAACAGTTTTCGACAAGGACTTTTTCTTGTCCTGCTGTGCAGTCTCCCACAGATCTGCCTGTTTTAGCAAACAAAGAGAACACTGTGTAAGACAGTGTTATTAAAGGCTGCTAAGTAAATTTTGTCCATTATTTCACATATTTAGGTAGTCTTTTGTATGTTACCCCTACCTATAGTGTCCAGCTATGGTCATATAATGTCTTGTCCCCTGCACTTTGGCATTTTCCTGGAGCTCATAAATGCATAACTGTACTCGAGAATCCTCTCTCTTTGCCCATACTCTTTGTGTTGGTCATATGAACCAGAGACCACTGGTAGTGTTACTCCCCTGGCTGCAGACATCCTGAAAGTACAAGAAATATGAACTGCCCACTTATTCCAGATTAGATACTTGAGTTTTCCTGCCTTTATTCCAAGGTCACCCAGTCCCACCAACATTAAGCCTTACAAGTAGTAGAGCTATTAAATGGGATTAAAATGGGATTAAATGTACCTCACTGGAATATCATGTCGTTGATTTTTTTTTTTTTTTTCTTTAAAGGTCAAAATAAACTATGCAAAGTATGTTTCATGTGTTAGGTTCTGAGCTGAGCTATCCAATACTTTAAAGGACTTGAATTTCAACCTGGAGTTCTTGGATGACACAGAGGAAAATCTTCCTCAGCTGTATTTTTTTCGGTTAATTACTCTCATAGAAGTTAATCATCAGATACATCAGAATCATCAGTCTGACGTCAATGGTTTTTCCAGCTGTGAGACATAGTTGTATAAAGTTTTGCAAAGGCAAGAAGGGTTGGATATGGAGGAAGATAGATGACAATAAAGTGAATCAGTGTTGTTTTAGAGCTTATAGGCTGTTGCTGCATCTTCAGGTGTTCAAGCTATTGAACTCTGACATTTCAGCTCTGGAGTTTGCTAAAGAAGAATAGTGGGCTACAGAGTTGGTTGATGTCCCTTCTGACACATTGTATTCAGACTTTAAAGTCTTTAAACCTCTTGTTTAATTTCAGACATTCAAAAGGAGCCTAAATTATGATCAGCTGCATGAACATGTTAGTCCTTCAAATTCTCAAGAAAAGCTGCATCTCAGGCCAGCTAAGTATAAGTCCTTATGTGCACTAATCTCTTCAGCGTATTTTTCTCTTAGGCGTGAAGTGCTTTTATAAACATAAATCCATTACCTATGAAGTACTACTATACTAAATCCATTCCATGTATCTATAGTAGAATTGTGGCTTTACTCATAGAAGCAGTGCAAATACAAATTTGTCTCAAGTATATAGACATACATCCCATTGCCTAATTTAATTATCTTTATCTATACTCAGGTTTACACATTGTTCATACAGAAAGGAATTTTTATTAAGTTATGCTGTTACAGCATGCACTCATTTATGTGATGCTTACAAATACTAAAATTAGTGAGTTACAGCCCAAGCTAAATCTTGGTCTGAGAATGAGAAAAGAAGCAGTTGTTTTAAGAAGTTCCTGTGCTTTTCTTATCTATGGGGCATCAAAAGAAAGTTGTTTACATATCAGCGTAAGCTGAACAATCTCAAAACCCTAGAAAACATGTCACTGCCATGTGCTCTTTACTCTTGTGGGGATCAGAACAGATTATAACAAAAGTTGTTGGAATCTACTTTGGGCTTTGCAAATGTCTATGGGTACAGGAACAGGAGTACCTTTACTGAATCTTTCTGCCCAGTGTAAAGGATTGGAAAGACAGACCTTTGGAATCAACTATATATTATTATGTATATGATTATATTTGTATATGATTATAGATATAAAAATATATGCAGTCGTTAAGTTACAGACCTAGTAGTATCCTGTCTCCAACGGGCCAAAAAGAATATGCCTCAGGAAGATGATAACAGTGAAAAGAAGAAGCCATACTTTCCTAGCTTCCTGCAGTTTACTGCTCAGAGACTTCAGAAACTGCATTTAATACCAACGGTGGATTTAAGTTCTCTGGATTTCTTTAATTTCCCCTTGAATCTATTGTTAATTGTTAGCATGCACGGCGTTGTGGGGTGGGTTCCTCATACCAACTATGCAGTATGAAGGAGTACCTCCTTTTGCTTGTTTTGGAACAATTATCTGCTAATTTCACTTACTGCTCAATTTTCTTCAATTTCCTTTGTAGGGGAGAGTTGCAGGCTCTGCTTGTAGTTATTCTTGGGAAAAAAAGGGAGAACATGCAGTATAAGTCATCATCAGCTGTCTCTCCAGTGCTATTTAAAAACATGCCTATGTGTGGTCAAAATAAAAGCAGACACGACAGAAGGAAAATACACACCATGGAAGTGCAATGTTGAGTTGCCAGACAGTTTTAAATATGTTGTTCTGTCAGTTCATAAGCATATGCTCTCCAGAGGGAAAGTGTATGTGAATGGAGCTTTGCTCTCTCCAGTCTCCTCCTGATCTTTCTTGTGGATTCTCAGTAGCAGAAATCTGGTCTGTTTATGATGAAGAAGAGGTTTGAGCAAAAAACCTGTGCATGAGCAGTCCTGGGGGCAGGTAACTGGTTAAGGGAATCACAAGCATCTGCATTTGTGAACTGTGGAAAGTGAGCAGATAGTAAAGCATGAAACACTGAGAAAATATGGTGGTCCTTCTGGACTCAAAGATTTCAACTTGTTTGATGTTAAGTGAATCAGAGCACAAAACCTGAGATGTAATTCCTTTCAGGCTTTAATGCAGATCAGCTAACGACCACCATTAATGACTTAAATAAGAGTAATATATCCAGGTTCTGTTTATGACATTGGCAACCACAATGCAGAGCCTGACAGAGGAAATCTACTTGAGATTACATTGTCTGGTTTGCTTTTCATCTGTCTTCTGGATCATCTATCTATTCACTTCATCATCATCATTGATAGATCACCATTGCTGAGTGAATACAAAATGTTGATTAATATGTATCTTTGTTTTCATCTTGGCCTATTGTGCTATAAGCTAACAGAGCTCACAGTGTGGATGTGAAGTGAAGCAAACCAGTCTCATGCAGTGGACAGAGGGAGAGCACAAGAAAACAAGGGAGTCGTACTAAACAATGTGAGAGTAGTTTTTGTGGCACAGAGAAGAATAGCTGTAGATCCTTGTTAAGTAGCCTTAGTCTAGAGATCTCCTTACACTGCAGTGTGACTTTAACAAGCACTGTCACCAAAAGGATCAAGCCTCTCTCTGTTTTCATTCCCCATCGCTTATTCCATGTCCTCACACCACCTCCTACCATGGACCAGCACAAGTGTTTCTGTCTGTATGATAAATTGGGTCAAGGAGCTAGGCTTAGAGTAAGCATTTTTATTCAGAAATATTGTCCTTTGGTTAAGCTCCTCGACTAAGGTCAGCCTGGAGTTGCCCCAGCACTTATGTCAACATAACAAATGGCATGGTGCGGGAGCAGAGGGCAGGAGTGTTTCTGCAAGAATGTACATGAAACATCCTGACCTGATTCACTAAGTGGTTAGCAAAAATGTAACATCAAATAAATTGCGACAATATAGGAATGAACCTGTTAAACTGAGTAGAAATCAATTTTAACTCTTCTGAAACAAGCAAAAAACCATCTGTATTTGTCTCTCTGTCTCCATGGGATCAACATCTTTGGTTAATCAGATTTGGTGTGGAGAGACAAAACACAGAACCTTGTCTGTAATTTATACTTTGAAAGTCAATGTCTCTTTAAGAATCTTAGAGTTTCCACCAGGGGAGTACCAAGATCAAGCTGGTTGTATATCATAGCAGATTGCTTTGTTTGTATTCAGTTTTAGCATTGGTACAAGTATCCATCCTCTATTTTAAGTGCTTTTATTTATAACTAGTGGGACACAGCACTAAGGCACATACTAAGTGGTAGCATAACATTCCAGAGATCTATACAAGAAGTGGTTTTTGCTTTTATTTGAACCTCCAAAAGAACTGTAATAGAATAATAAGGGATATCTAGTTGATGTCTGCTACATCATTACTAATGTGATAATGTTTTGTTTATAGAAGCATGTTTGTCGTGGGCAGCCAGCTGTGTTTGCACTATAGCCATTTTAGTGATTCTGAAAGTTCTAGCTGGACAATACTGAAGCTTCGCATAAAAACAAACAAACAAAAAAAACCCCACCACCACCACCAAAAACAACAATATGACCCACTAACAAAAGTGATTTTAGTGCAGAAGTCTACAATTCATCAAGAATAATATTAAGATAGTAATAACAAAATAATATTGATAGGAAAAAATGACATTAGGAGAATCTGAGGAATGTCAGTTTTGGACCTGATATGAACTAGATAAACTTGTTCAGTGGTCTCAGACCTAGGTTAAAAAAAAAAAGGATCTTAAATTACCATCTCAGGCAAAGTCAGACCTTGAATTTTTAGATTGCTAGCTTATTATTGCAGAGAAGCTTGCTTGAGGCAGCAGTCCATCTAGCAATTGTTACCTAGCATAGTCTTCTGTGATGGCAACTACTGATAGTCTACTCAGAATGAGGTGATTAATGAAAGCTGATAACTCACCACAGATAGCAGAGCAGACAGCTTGCAAAACCTATCAACTGTACAATACTAGTAGCTTTGTAAAAGACACAATTTGAACTGGACAGCTAGTGCTTGACCAGAAGACCAAATTTCCCAAAGGGAAAAAGTTTTCAGCACTTACAGAAGGAACTGCAGAAACAACCATCAACCACAGTGACAAAGTCAGACACTGCCTGGCTAAGTGAGGAGTAAACAAGACACAGGACATTTAATTTTGCAAAGCATACAAGCTCAGATAGGCCTATAAAAATTGTTTAAGGCTCAACTCCAAAGGCATCTAAATATCTCCAGAATCACAGAATTACTTACTTAATCTGAAGATAGCTATGTGTAAGACTGTAGGAATAGATACACAATTTACATAGCCTTTGGGATATGCTTATAGTGAGGTATAAAAAGCATGGCAATATAGTCGATATACCTTAGGTGTCTCATAGAAGAAACCTAAATCAGTTAGCAATGTAGCCAGTTAAAAAAATTACTTTAAAGTATTTTTTTTCCTATGTATTTAACTTGCTTTTAACCTTTTTTTTTTTTTTTTCCATTCATGTAGCTAAAATCCTAGCTTTAATTTTAATAATTAAGACTTTTTTATTGCTGTTTTGCTATTGCATAGTATTGCTGAAAGTGATAAATTTTAGACTGTACACCTCCAGAGAAGTAGAGGATGTAAGAAAATTATGTGGTGAGACCCCTAAAGACATTTTCAGGAAAAAGTACAGAACTTGGAACTGTAAAATTGTTTTGAGAAGCTGAGAAAGTTGGAGACTGATGTTACCAAGTGCCAAGCTTAGTAAGGAGTTCCCTCTGGTGGGCACATACCCTCTGCAAGAAACAGGAAAAAATGCGCTTTCTGGCTTTAAGCATCCTCAGAGTATTGCAGTGAAACTGGGCAATTGCACTTTAATTAAAATGTATTTAAAAGGGTGAATGCATTCAGCATTTTCTTACAGTTGAATAAAAATATTTTAGCTGTTAAGCATAAATACAGACCGATTTTTGTAGACAGATGCTATTCTGATCAAAAACATCAAGTACAATTCAGGTTTTCAGTGGTGACCCTAAAATTAGACTTCAAAGCTTATGTTTAATGTTCAGGCTTATTGTTAAAAGTTTTTGGCAGCCAGCATGAAATTACATATGTACTCAGGTACAACAGGATCTTCCGTCCTACAAAAAGCAGTTTCATGGTAGGCTTCTGAAGCTTAAAATTACACTAATCCTCAAATAAAAGGAAAATAAAAATAATAAGCTCTCTTTTGGCACACTATCCTAAGCAGTCTCAACGCATTTTTTAGTGTCATCTGTCCTGCCTTACCATCTTACAGTGTTTAATCTGCTGTTTTCTTTGCCTTGCAAGTATATGGTATTGTGTAAGTATTGTATTCATATTGTGTTCTAGGCTGGTAAAGCACTTGTGCTCTCCTTTTCTGAGGAAGGAATTAACATCCCCTTTCTTCATTTCTTGCTACCAGCAAGCAGAGTTCTCTAACCCTGTATTTGTTGTTCCTGACAAATCTCCTTTAAGCAGACTCAATGACAGTTTTCCAGATTGACTTTCCTCCTTGGACCATTTTCTGCAGACACTATTTTCTTAATAATTTCCCTAAAGTTTTCTATTTGCTTGTAATTCCCTTTTCAGTGGTGGGCATCTTCTTCATCAATAATAAGCTGCCATTCTTATTTCTGGGGTGAAAGAGCCAGTGAGAAGCAACAATAAATGAAATGCGGAGCCTGGGAAATGGCTGTTTGCTCTGTGTTGTGTGCTTTCTCTCCATCAAACGTTGAATAGACACTGAACTATTTTTTTCAGGGGAGAGAGGAAAATCTTCTGCTATTCCCTGAAGAAAACATTAGTCAGACCATTACCCTTCCAGTTTCGCATCAACAGATTTGAACTTTTCACCAAGCTGTGGACAAGGAAATACTTTCTAAAATCAAATTATTTTTAAATGCTTCTATACAAAAGCATTTGCACAACATAGTAAAGAGGCTTGGAGAAAACACTTCTCAACAGTACATAAACAAAAAGCTGTAACTGTCCATGTCTCAGAAGTGCCTCCAGGGCAGTCCCAGCGGACATACCAATTTCTACCATAACTTCAGATAACATTCCCAAAGATAAAGATTACATATTTCATTATTGGTGTTAGATGTGGATGCTTGCTGTTAGATGTGGTTCTTAGGAAAAAAAAAAAAAAAAGAAAAAGAAAAAAAAGAAACCATAACGCCCCCTGTCATAACCCCATTCCACCCACCCCCTCCCAAAAAAATAAAATAAAAAAAAATCCCACCACGTTTGTCCAGGATTTATGCAAGTAGAAATACTCGTATTTGCAGAACCCTTTCAAGTGCTGCAAAAAATGAAGTACGTACAGGATGTTCATTGTGGGCTTTTCTCACTTCTACTGCAGTCTCTGTCTTTGGAAAATATTCTGTAAATGTCCCTCTGTATTTTTGGCTTGTTATTTACAGAGTTCTTCAATTCTAGCTCAAAAAAAAAAAAAAAAAAAAAAAAAAATTAACACCAGCTTCAAAGGTTTATGGAGATAACTTGAATCTTTATACCAATGTGGATGTTATTAAGAGATGTTTCCCATTATCTTTAAGCAGATTTAAGAACAATCAAAAATCATTCATTCAATTGGAAAACAGTGGCAAAAGAATCCATCTTTTTACATGTCAAAGATAATTATTTCTGATGCTGTGTGGGTGATGGCCCCACAGGCTGTCCCTGCTGCTCTGTGCTGTGCTACAACCTGGAGATGAGAAGAACCACTGCCCTGCCCTTGCCTGGTGTTCAGGCCTGTGAAATGGGTCTGTATCAGATTTAGCAACTGTCTGATGATGGAGAATTGCAGAAGGTGTGTAGCTACCTAATAACATGTACTGAGGGGTTTGTCTTGCCTCATAAAACAAGTATATCCCTGTTATGGCTTGCAGGACAACTTGGCTAGGATAGACATGGAACCTGGACATCTTATCCAATTCTTCAAGAAGCAAGGTCAGCTGTTCCATAGCCATTCGTAACAGGGCTTTATCTTAGCTGTTCTTCAAGATCTCTGGTGACTGAAAATCCAAGATTTGTAGAGATATTTGTTTCCAGCCAGTAGCTGTCTTTACATTTGAAATTTTAACCTAATCTTCCTTTCTACAGCCTATCACTTCCTGTTCTGTAGCATGGCATAAAATACAGGTTCAGACCACATCTGTCTCAGCTCACATCCTATCTCTGGACTAAGTATATATTATTTAATATTATATACATTAAATATAAATATGATTTTATACATGTATAAAAATTGCATATTATATATTGCTATATACCAGATATGTTTATATTTACATATTTTATATACACGTATATATGAGAAGGGAAAGTAGAAGAGTAGAACATCCAAGTAATTCTCTCTTCTCTAAATACCTAATCATCAACAACTTTTAGGGTCTTCAGAGGTGCAGGGTGCCTACCAATTCCAGACAGAAATAGAGATAAATTATTCCCCCCTTACACCATAATTTGAACACTATCTAAATTCCTTCAGTCTTCTCAAGATCAAACAAAACCTGATTGTATTTATTCCACATCTTCCAGACTTTTGATTGTTTTTGTTGTCATCTACTAGGCTAATTCCAGTTGGTCTGTACTGTTTTATTGTAGACCACTTCTTGTAAGGCCCATTCAAAATTCTGACATTGCTTTCCTCCTGTTTTTGATTCCTCCCAAACTAAGTTCCTGTGAAAATGTAAAACATGGATTTTCTATTCTATCATCCAGGAAATTTATTGAAAATACTAAATAGTACCACATCTAAGTCAGATTTTCTGAACAACTTGTCTTTATAACCTTGGATTGATAACTACAGTTGTCCAAAGAGTTGTGCTCACTCTTCAAGGTTTCATTCATCCTCTTTCTTTAGTTTGCATTTAGAATGTTATGTGTGGCAGCAATGAAAGTCTAAAGACTTGCAGCATATACAAGGATCCTGCCTGGTTCAGGATGATTTTTTCTCCAGTGTTTGCTGTTGATGGTCTTATTTGGTGCTATTTGTATCTGATCTTGTAGCTAATTACTAATTACTGGAAGTTCACCAATGCTTTATGAAAATCGAATTTGAAAATGATTGATTTCATTTACATCAACTTTTATCTTTGTTGTTGGACTCGATAATCCTTATGGGTCCCTTCCAACTCAGGATATTCTATGATTCTTTTTTTTTTTTTTTTTTTTTTGAAAGAAAGAGGTCTGTGGCTCTTTCAGGTTTTCTGGAAGCTCACCCAGAGAGGTGATTCAGAGATGATTACCATGTTTCTGACATTGTTTCAGCCAGTTACTTGAGTTTCAACAAGCAGTGGATACTATTCTCAGGTTTAGTAATTGGCCAATTTTCATAATTCTTGAATTTAGGACATTGAGTAACTTGTAATTAAGCCAGTGTGGCCATATACTCTACTTCTTTCATTCCCTTTGCTCTGAGAGTATTTATGACTTTAGTATTTTTATTTAGGATGCTGTTGGCAGTCGCTACCCTCTTTTTTTCCTTAGCCATGTTTCCAGCCCACAGATTTGCATTACACATTTATTTCCTCTTCATGAGAACTATGGTCATTATGTCTGTGCATGTATTTATTTAAGTTAATGGCTTCAGTGTAGTCTCTCTCAATAAAGCATGGTCATGAAGACTGAGGCATAATTGGATTTATTGAGTTTATATGTTCTAATTTCCTAAGAAGCTGTATAATCTTACTCCAGAGATAATAAAATTTTGAAGTTAAGCCAACGCCCAAGTTAAAATGAGTTAACAGAGTACTCTTAAACAGTATGTAGTTAAGATCTTTGAATTTTTGAAGATAATAAAGCCTTTTACATGATTAAATGAAAAAGAGGAGGGGGCTGTGCTGTCACCACCCAAGCTCATTCAACCTTTAGCTGCTATTACAGACTCTCCTAAAATGCTTTTTACTTTGCATTATGATGCTGGAGATGCTCACAATTGTTTCCGACTCCCAGACTTTCTCAGCTCGACAGCTCTTCATAGGGAAAGTCAGTGTCCTTGAAAAGAGTTGAGGTTTGAAATAGGATCTTTCAACACAGTTCTTTCAGTTCGTAAATTAGACTCTCACTTCCTGAAAGCTGATTAAGGAAAGTCAGCAAAGGCAGGAGACTTATCTCAGTCCTCCAGAAGAGTCATTAATGCCCATATGATGTCTTGGATGTAAGTGCACCAGTGAGATAGCCAAAGATGTACATTTAAACACAAAATGGTTGCTAATCATTTTACTGCAAACATTGATGTGGAATTACTTTATGGTTTAGGAACGTGTCATTGAGTGGGGTTTTGTTCTGTGACAGGTTTAATGCATGGAAGTAGCATGGAAGTAGGAAATGAGATTAGCTTGTTTTAGCTAAATGAAGGTTGAGAGTGTGTGATTGCTTTTTATTTGTGTGTTGCAAGTAAACATTGTCAGGGGAAAATACTACTTAATTTGAAAGACAATTCTGGTTTCCAAACAAAACCAAATAGATACAAATTGGCCATTATTACATTTAGACTGAAAATTAGACAAATGTTTCTAACTGCAAGAACAATCAAATTCAGGATTAGTTTTTAAGTGGGATTAGTGAGAGAAAATAAAACCCCAGCAAAACAGCAATTTCCTTTAAGATAGAACTTGATATATTTATGAGATTTTTTTGAGATGGTTTCTGTGCTTTGTGGCTTTCTATGCATGGACTTGACTCCATGATTCTTTGGTGGTCCACATTCCTACTAAGTTATATACATTAAAGGAGTCCTTAATCTCATCTTGTCAACTAGGATCCTTTTTAAATAATTGAATAGTACGGGTATTCCACATGAATATTTATGCTATCCTAAAATAAATACTAAAGGTAGACAGGAGAATTGTCTCTTCTTTATCTAGAGAGTAAATTAACATTAGTTTATAAAAGAATCCTACTGTTCCTATGGTAGATGTAAGGTGAATTGAATATGACCCTGTATAATTCACAAAGTCAACTTTATTTTGCTTTAAGTGGAAAATACAGTGGAGACTGTGTGACTCTGCTCTCTTGTGTTTAATTTCTTATTTTATAGGACTCCTTCCTGTAATATGGTACCCAAAATGATGCAGGTATTCCAGGCTTGGTCTTGCTGGCTCTCAGAAATGAATTAGCACTGTCCTTTAGACTACATTTCCCCAAAAGTGTATTAATTGTCTGTTTCAAATAACAGTTATTCAGAATCTTGTAAAGGCTGTTATTTCATGTTACTTCATGAATTATGTGGCCAGAGTCTGTGCCAATAGTTGCTAAAATAAGTATCTTATTGATAAAAATTTGAATGAAAAGACCCTACTAATGGTGAAATAAATTTAAGAACATCAGAGAATAAGACTGAACATCCTCTTCTCAATCAGCAAGTTCTTCTCCCTGCTTTTGGAGGCAACCAAATATCTTATACCTTTCTTAACAAATTCCTGAATTAATTTTTACTGTGTGTATCTAATTAAACAGAAATAATAAAGTAGAATAATTTGCTTCCTCTGTTACAATTAAACATATTTAGAGTCTTGTGCTACAAGAAACAGTTTTAATTACAGAGCCTTAACTTTAATTAATTGCAATTGCAAATGGGCATAACAGGAAATTTGTTTCATACATATAAAATATATTGATGAAGGGAAAAGCTATTGAAATGGATTACACTGAAATTCTAGAGCTCTACATCGGAGATGTGCTACAGTGAAAACATTCTATTTCAGTCTGTAATAAGTTCTGCTCCAGAAGATGAGCGACTGTCTAGGGAATGTATGTATTTAATTTCCCATTTAAGCAGTGATTTTCTTATAAATTCAGGCAAGGAAAGAGGAAATGTTACTGGACAAACAAGCTGATTCTAAGTGTTCTTTACTAGCAATGATTACTCTTTGTTTTGATAAATCATACCAAATGTGTTGCTAGAATAGAAACATAATCAGTTTCTATTATTGAAAAAATGAAAGTATTTAATGAACTGTAGATTTTTGCCAGTTAACTGAAGTTCAGTTAGCCTGTCGGTTAAAAAATTGGCCAATCCTGTAACTCAAGGGGTTGTTTCCTTCGACTTTATAAGGAGCAAAAGCTAGCAACATAATTTAATACTGGAGTATTTTTGCAAGGCAGTTGAAAATATGTATTTTAAATCAGTTATATAAGATGCAGTAATCTACACCGAATATACCTCTATTTTTTGAAGGAATTTTTAAAATTATGATATTTTATTATGGGCTGAATTTATTGTTGTACTGGGTCTGGCTGGGATGTTAACTTTCCCTGCAGCAGCCCATACAGGGCTGCGCTCTGCATTTGTAGCTAGAACAGCAGTGGTATCACACCGATGTTGTGTCTGCTGCTGAGAAGTGCTGGCACAGCATCAGGACTCTCTCCAACCCTCCTAGGGGGTGGGCAAAAAAGTGAGAAAGAAACATCACCAGGGCAGCTGACCTAAACTATTCATGTACACACTTGCTGCACATATGGAAAGAATGGGAGAAAAATGGATGGAGTAAGGTTTGAGGGAGATACTGTGATACCAGTTGGAGCAAAACAAATATTTCTTAAAAGAGTGTAGTTTGGGTCTTTAGAATGAATTGATGTAAATTAAGATTTACATCAGAGAATATGAGTCCTCTGGCAATTTCTAAGGTGAGAGATGTTGCACTGATTTGTCTTAGAAGATGGTTATCACTTTTAGTAGCTGATATGCTGACATATATTTTCATAAAACACAAGAAATAGATTAAAGATCAGTACACTATAGACACTTGTTACTTTACTTATTTCTTGCTCCTGCTGCCTGTTGAGTCAGGCAAAACTTGCACCAAGAAAACACCTAAAATGGCTTTTACTGAGCAGAGTAAAGAAATAAGAAAGGGGTTAAAAAACTGCATGGTTTCAGGACTGATCAGGATATTAGAGAATTTTTACTTTAAATTTGTTAATTGGGCTAGATACTCAGAGTTATTAGTATAACTTAGTATAACTAATGTGGTCTATAATGCCTCTTGTATTTCAGTCAGAGTTCTATGTAGTGAAAAGAAGTATGTTTAATTTGAATAATAAAACTTTCATTTTGTTATTGTGAGCACCTAGTTTCTCTGCTTAGATGTTTCTTTTCTACCAGTTATGTCCTGCATTCAATTTAGCACACACATTTCCACTAAAACACTTGCAGGTAGGTCAAAAACCTGACTTCTGTTTAGTGAATTTATGTTTTTAGCACCAATATATTGTCAACAATGCCAGTTACATTATCATTTTTTCAGTTTTCATGTTTTCTGTGAAACCTCTTCAAAGGTGGACTTTTCAACAAATATTTACAAGATATCTGGAAATATGGATGGATTTTTTCAACCAGCAATTCACCTGTAAGACATCAGCATATATATCCATACTCTCATGTATGCTTTGAACCAATAGTAACTGAAACAGCCCTCAACAAAGATCTCAAGGAGTAGAAGAGGATGGGGTCTAAACTCTATTCCATATCATGACATAGACCCAAGAAAGGCTATAAACTTGCCATTGTAGTACATTATCAGTACTGTCTGCATATTGAACAATGTTATAATTGTCAATTTTGAGTTACTCTTTATTCCATACCTCTAATTATCTTGCAAAAGAAATTGCCCTATTGGATTTAAGATACTGAAAATTCAAAGCATTTCCAATGATGGGAAGGACTATATCTCTGGAACAGAGAACATAAAAGGCAAGAAGGAAACGTATAGCAAGGTTAAATATAAACAATCAAGAAGATTATTATTAGAAGATATTTTGTAATGTTACTTTTTGTGAAGAAGTTTTGAGTCACAGATTCAAGTGATTGATTTTTTTTTTTTTACTCTGTCATTTAAATACTCAAAATCATATTCACTGGTATGTATTTAATAAATAAAATGTTGATTGCAGTTTCTATTTTGTGGAAATATTGAAAATACTGAAGTGTCTATGAGCTCACATATGTAAAGAGTCATTAAGCTACCATTCAAAAAGGAAAAAGATGAAGTTGTAGTGAATACTGTGTAGATTAACAGCAATTTCAGGAGAGAAAATGATTTGTAATTGAATTTCTGTTGAGGATCAGTATCTCCGTTCTGAGACAGCAGTGTCATGAATTAGATTTTCTTCTTGTTAAAAAGAGTGTATCATATTTTGCCCTGAAAAAAAAACACAGCAGGTAATTCAACATTCCTCAGCAAGCTTACTTTAGAAATTGTTCATTTTATGTTTTAGTAATTAAATAGTTAATGAGTAAGACAAGTTAAGTGAGGGATGAGGATCTTAGTGATAGAAACAAAAGGATAGTTCACATTTCAGAGCTGCCACTAGGCAAGAATTTGAAGGATTTCGAGGCAAGCCACTAAGTGGCTGAATTAATAGGAGAATATCAAGGTTATATGCTGTAATAATGAAAAGGATTGTGGAGATGTGGAGGAAGAAATGTCATACAATGTAGCAGATACACTTTTATTGTGTACAGATTCAATTTATGACTGAGCAGCCAATTCCAGATATCATAAAAACATCATCAGGGCAAAGAGGAGAAGTCAGGTCAAAATGTAGGCTAGACAGTAGTACTACTATCAGTAGTACTGCAGATGTAGTGAGGGCAATAAAATAATAAAAACAATTGAAGTCTGCCTGCCTGCTTTTCTGAGGCAGGTGGCACTTTGGAAATTTTCCATGCTCATGTGTCCTGCTGTGGTGTGCAATCCCTCTTTTTGTGGCTGCTGACCCCTTTCACACCACAACTTAGCTTCACTCTGAGCTGTGACTTAGCACTAAAGTAGACCAAGAAAAGAGCTTTGGGTGAAATGGCATCCCAAGGGACTGGTGGCTTTCTGAAGGGCCACCTGAGGACACCTATGTTCATGAGGTATCACTGGGACTCCTCCTACCAGCTGAGCAGACACGGGCTATTTTCTCTACAGCGTGCTGTAGAGATCAGTGTCTGAACTGAGGTGGTCATTGCACAGGTTACCTTTCATCACTGTTCTCCAGGTCATCTCCGTATTTAAAATATATGCATTTAAACAATGAACTTGAGATCTGATATTGTATTTTGCTACCAACCTGTTACAGTGAACGTCCTCAAAATACCCCCGCCAGGGAAAGCAAAGATGTCATAAAGTAGTACGTTCATCCAGCAAAATGTTAATTTTGCTCTTGAAGCAATTCACAAACTTAGCTGAATGCTTTCTGGTGAAAATACTCTTCTAGCCAAAAAAGTGAAATCTTAGCATGTTGAAATGTTATTATAATGCTATCTTCTTTTCTAGATTGAAATAAGCATTCTTTTCATGAAGTGACTATGCATATTGGAGGGAAGCGTGAGATATGAGACAACGCTGAGAAGAGAAGTTTGTGTAGATAGAAAAGTACGAGAGAAACAGGATAGTTTCTGTGTAAACCTGGAAAAGAACCTTGCCTTTAAAACTCTACCTGTGTAATATACAGCAGAATCCAACCTCACTGAAGTTTATGCAGAGCTGTAGAGGAAGAAATAAGAAAAGAAATGTACTCTTAAATGATGGTTGGCTAGGGATTTCTCTTCATGTGGAAAGAAGTTGTTGCTCACTATGGATTCCAGAGCTGTGTAGTGATAGTGGTTACAAATGCATCAAAGTCAGGATTTCTGGTCTTCATACTGCATAAAAATATGCTGCAGATAAAAGATGAAAAATATTTTTATTAATTATTATTTAAAATGGACATGCCTTTGCATACAGAAGAATTAATACTTTCTTTATTTCCACACAGCAGAGGCAATGAGAATAGACTAGCGCTACGACGACAGACCATTCTCCGGGAGAAGGGGAGGAGGCAGGCCAGTCGAGGCCCAGCGTATATGTTTAATGACCGCTCAACAAGTCTTTCTCTTGAGGAGGAGCGCTTCTTGGATGCAGCAGAATATGGAAATATCCCAGTGATTCGCAAAATGCTGGAAGAATGCCCCTCACTCAATGTGAATTGTGTGGACTATATGGGGCAGAATGCCTTGCAGCTAGCAGTTGCCAATGAGCACCTGGAGATCACAGAACTTCTACTGAAGAAGGAGAACCTGTCTCGGGTTGGGGATGCCTTGCTTTTGGCTATTAGCAAAGGTTACGTTCGGATAGTGGAAGCCATCCTAAACCATCCCGCATTTGCCGAAGGCAAGAGGCTTGCATTAAGTCCAAGCCAGTCAGAGCTCCAGCACGATGACTTCTATGCATATGATGAAGATGGAACACGGTTTTCCCATGATGTGACACCAATCATCCTGGCTGCTCACTGCCATGAATATGAGATCGTCCACACTCTGTTGAGAAAAGGGGCTCGGATCGATAGGCCACATGACTATTTCTGTAAGTGCAGTGAATGCAATCAGAAACAAAAGCATGACTCTTTCAGCCATTCTCGGTCCAGAATCAATGCCTACAAAGGTCTGGCCAGCCCTGCTTATCTGTCTTTATCCAGTGAAGACCCTGTAATGACTGCCTTAGAGCTCAGTAATGAGCTAGCCGTGCTTGCCAATATTGAAAAAGAGTTTAAGGTGAGTAGAGCAATACCTATTCTGACAGACACCGAATTATGAAGCTCAATCAAAGGCGTTTCTCCTGTTCCTTGAACAGGAAGACATTGGCATCATCTTCATTGATCAGAAGGATAACATGAGGAAATGTGTAACTGTTTCATGAATGGAACATTTACATTTCTGGGAACTTCTTTTTGCTCTATGCTGATTGTAATTCATGCTGCATATGTAGAAGGTGCCAGTGTGACATCCGATCAGGTAGGATAGTAAAGGAACCTAGTAAAGGAACTCAGTGAAGTTAAAGACTTTTAAAGTGTTATACAGAATTTGTAATGTTACACAAATGCATGATTTTGAAAAATAATCAGAGATTCAATGCCCATTAGATCCTTGGAGTATGAGTGCTCTTCTTTTATTTTTGTGTGTGTGTGGATACACTGGTGCACAACCTACAAAAATATGTACCACAGTTTATTATTTAAGAAAGTAAGAATCACAGCTTTTTGCTTTCAGTAACTACCACATGGGCCTTGTTCAAACCTAAGTATTATTAATTTTGACTTACTGTTGTTTTTTAACCCCTTTGGTTAATTAACTATCTAAGAACCAGGTAAGAACCGCCAGTCAGATGGGAAGAGAATTGAAAAAGGTAGAAGTGTGATAACTTACACATTGAGATAAAGACAGTTGCATAAAACAGAAAGAAAAATAAAACAAAGCAAATCAAAGAAACAGCACCTTATGCACAACACAATTTCTCACCACCAGCTGGTTGATGCCAGCCAGTCCCCAAGCAATGGCAGCTTCCCCAGCCAACTGCCCCAGCTGTTATTGGTAAACATAACACCATATAGTATGGGACATCCCTTTGGCCAGTCTGGGTCAGCTCCTGGCTGTGTCCCCTCCTAGCTCCTGGTGCACCCCCAGGTACCTCGCTGGCAGGGCAGCACCAGGAAATGAACAGTCCTTGGTCTGTGAGAGCACTGCTCTGCAACAACTAAAATATCAGTGTGTTATCTATTTTCATCCAAATAATCTATTTTCATCCAAAAAATATCTATTTTCATCCAAAACCCAAATACACAGCACCGTACAAGCTTCTATGAAAAAAAAAAAAAAAAAAAAAAAAAAAAAAAAAAAAAACACAATCCCACCCCAAGCCAGGACACTTAGATTAACTAACATCACTTGGACTGGGACCCTGTTGAAAGAAGGTGCTAATATATGATATTACTGTGACACAGCAAGATATCTAGACTTCTCTAACAGGAGATCAAACCCTCTCCAAAGGATTAAGAGAATCATTTCCTACATTGTGTTAGGAAGAGTGTGAATTTGTCTTGGTCAATATTTAATATTAAACTTTTAAACACAGCTTTTAAGCACAGTTCTCAAGGACATGAACCTGTTTTGCTCAGCTGACCTGAGCTGAGATGCTGCAAATCTGAATTAGTTGCTCCTAACTCATGCTTGCAGTGTACCTTTATGGCACCAATCCATATAGAAGAAGCTGAAATCTTTCTTTAAGAGGGAAAAAAAGGAGATGGAATGTGCAAGGGGAGCTAAGAAACAGGAGCTAAACTGCTGGATAGGAACAGAGGAGAATTTTTATTTTATATCAATAAGACCAAAGTCTGGAAAGAACATTTCAGATTAATGCAGAGGATAGAAGTTTGCCCCATGAAGTCCCTGGTAGAAATCTTTAGGACCTTGGGACTGATGTTTTATCCAGTGCTTGCATGTACAGTTTAGAAAAGAGTATTTAAACCACATACTCTTGTTTCTTTTGCTTTAGCAGCTGCTGAAGATATGAACAAAAGGACTTGATTAACTTAAAGGGGAGTAAATTTAGAACAGAAGAGAAAAACATTTTTATACACCATAAATGCAGTCTGTTAAGCTCACAGCTATGTTGAGATCAATGGCATGTCTGATTTGTAGGGACTGTATAGCTCCGTTTACCACAGTTGAAGCGACACAAGTTAAGATTGTTAAAGATAAATAAAATCATCATCTGGAACTGTCAGCAAGAATTGTTCTTCAAATGTGTGAAGTACAGAACTGACGGGATGAACAGGGGACACGGTGTTTGTCCCCGGTGCCACCAGGGGCAGGAAATGCAGCACAGCTGTGAGAAAAGATAGACTGGCTAAGACAACAGGCTTCTGCAGCCTGCACTGCTGTGCCGTGAGGAGGACCTTACTCTGTGTGACCTGGCTCAGCCCCAAGTGACCTTTAAAAAAAGTTCTTCTTTTGTTGCTGTTGTCTTCTTTAAAATTAGAGCTCCGCTTACAGGATAAAATTGTGTGAAGAATTGCAAATGAGATTTTGAGGTACTGTCACTCAGCAGAAGCAGGAGGCTGGACAAGAGGCAGAGCAGCTCTGGATTGCTGGGCACGTCAGTCAAGCTCTGCTGGGGACACACATGTGCTTTAGGGTAGGGTGGAAGTGAATAGGAACAATGAGGAGCAGGAGCACAAAACAACAGAGAAGTTTAAGTCTCTGTTAATTTAAGGTGTAACCAGGAGCAGTCAGTTGGCAACATAAGGTCTTTCAGGAACATTTTTGTAAGCACTAAAATCATGTGGTCATTCTGGATAAATATTAAACACAGGGGAATATATTTATATGTGCATTGATAATTGTTAACATTTACACTATACATAAGTAGTAACATTTACAATATCTACACAGCATGGGGGCTTGACTGCAAACTACCTGGCTTAGGTTCAATGCAGACAGTACAAAGGTTGTGTTTACAAAGCTGCAGGAAATGGACACAGTCATCTGTTCTGAGTCTGGGCTGGTCTGTGATCCTGCCAGCTCATATTGCTGCTCATATCCCAGCAATTTATCTAAAAAATTGTTACCCTAACTTTCTTCAGGAGTTGGCTACAATTGTTTGGATAGTGTAGACTATGAATAAAAATGTGGATTTGGTTAAAACGTGTTACAAATGTTGGTGTAATCAAAGTAAGCATATTTTCTGTGCATGGATTAGCTGGACATGGTAAATCTTTAGCTCCACCTAGGGTTTACCTGAGCCATTTGAAATATTCAAAAACTTTCCTAAATGAAAATTGAGCTTACTGGCAATGCACTGTTTTAAAATTCACCTATTTTTCAGTGCGGCTGGAGTATTATTTGAGATAACACTGACCATGAAACTGTGATTCAGACCCAAATTCAAATCCATAGTCAGCAGAAAGCACTGTTCTCTGGAACAAACTCCTTTCTTTGCTTGAGACATGTGTAGGAATTGTCCTTATATAGGCTTTGGAGGATAATACTTTATTATGGATAAATACAGAAAAAAGGAGAGCATGACTTTCGATGAAAGAGTAACTGGACAGTTGTGTGTAGTATTTCTGTACCAAGCACACAGTTAATTTCAGCTTTCTGAGTAATTTTGAAATCTACAAAATTTTCTGAAAGCCATTTAATTTAGCTTTGTGCAACATAGCTAAGTGAGCAGCTTTATAAGGTTTGATAGTATATACAACGTTCTATTTGGGGGATTGTGTTTGTATTTGCTTTCATCTAAATACTTTGCCCACCCTAGAGCTAATACCTCTGCTCTGTCTGTAAGTAGGAAGATGATATCTGACAAATGTTGTCCTGCAGAGATGTGGCCTGGAGTTTTGAGAGGGACACCTGTGGCCCAGTGCTGTTCAAAAAGGATAAGATTTGCATTGAATGCAAATTTCTCTGCAGCTATAATGGCAACACGCTGTTTTATTGTATAATGTGATGGAGTGGAAAACCATTTTTTTTTTTCAATAAATGTAGATGTGTTGCTGTTTGGTGTAAATTGATACCCCAGTAAAGTCTTCTGAGTTTTCTTTCCTGGTGAGAATCAAAATCCAAACTATCATCTCAAAGCCCGATTTTCAGTGTTTTGTGTGTGTGTGTGTGTGTGTGTGTTTTTTTTTTTTTTTTTTTTTTTTTTTCAGTTATACAACCCCTGTTACAGAAATAAGGTCCCATGTCTTGATTGTGGGTATTCTTAGCTCTTCTAGAGAAAAGTTATCATCACCTTTTAGAGATGAAGACCTGAGACATGGTAATGTAGGTAAAGGCTACATTTGTAAGGGGGATAATATGTTTGTCTACCTTCTTAGATGCCTAGGCCTAACATTTAGGACCCACTTGTGTTAACAAGGCACTGATAAATCCTAAATCCAGCAGGAACCATTGGCTTTTCACAGGAGGAAGCATGGAGAGAGCTCCTTTCTTCTGGGAGGAGCTGCTGTGGTGATGACAACGGTGCTGTCATGCTCATGGGGTCAGAGGTGAGGCAAATGGCTGGCCCAGGATGTTGCTGGCCTAGTGGCCTCTTTGCTCCCTTACCTGGGATCTCATTCCTCTGCCACCAGGGTCCTGTTCCCCCAATCCCTTCTCCACAGTGCTCACCCCAAAGCTTCACCTTCCTTTTGCAGGGTGGGAGCAGCCTGGGGTGCTGTTCCCTCAACCTTGGGGTGCCAACATTTGGCAAAGCAGAGGCTTTCCTGAACTGCAGAGACGCCCAGAACCAACTTTGTCACATACATAAAATAACACACCTACCTGCTTACAGATTTAGGGTCTGATTATTTTGAGCCGCTAAATGTAAATTAATTGCAAACTATCTTTTTTAAGTCTGGTAGGGCTGCTTTTTTAATTAATTGTTTACAATTTGCAGTTAAAAAAAAAAAAAAAAAAAAAAAAAAAAAACTTGAATTCTCTATTGCCATTGGCTATTTTAGAAAGTGAGTTAAGCCAAACAAATTACCATTTCCTCTTGGTTCACATTAATGGTAAGAGACAGGAGAGCTAGGGGGTAAAAAGATCTGTGCATCTGTGACTGAGACAGTGAGATGGTGAGAAGCATGTATTGCAATTAACCATTTCGGCTGTTACTACACATTTAAGTGAGGAAACAAGGGACACAAGGCAGCTCATGCAGCAATCTCTGCAAGTTAGCAGGCTTGATTTCTTAGAGGCAAAGTTCTCTGGCTGCAGCCACCTTCCCTTGTGCTCAGAGGCTGACAAATCTTCCTGCAGCAGTTTAAGACATCATACATCCTGTCCTCCATAATCTTCCTTAAGAGGAAAAACTCTTCGTAAGGGAATGTATCTCAGGACAGCAGAGTATGAACTGGAGGAGGGCTGTGTGTGTTGCCTTTGACTGGCTCTACTGTGTTACTCTTGAGCCATGGTGGGATGGTGATAGTGGTGTTTCATGGGAGGGGAAGCTGCTTTATTGCTTTAACAAATGAGAAAATAAGCTGATGGAGTTTACTGATGAATTTATGGGGTGCTAAAGTATGTTATGATACTCTGTGAAGAGCTTATATTGTAATGGGACAGTTCTGCAAAGTAGGACTGAGGGTGTCCAGCTGTTTTCATGCGTCCATTTAGTAGACATTTTAGTAGAAGAAAAAAATATATTTTTTTAATTAAATACTTTTACTTGGAGAATGGCCAAAGGCATTGGAGTCCA
This sequence comes from Oxyura jamaicensis, assembly GCF_011077185.1. NCBI lineage: Eukaryota > Metazoa > Chordata > Aves > Anseriformes > Anatidae > Oxyura > Oxyura jamaicensis. The sequence goes on from NC_048893.1 coordinate 190,870,453, forward strand.
CCATGGGGTAATGGTCTCCTCACACACTGTTTTGAAAATCTATGTCATATCTCAGTCACCAGAGCTGGTAAGTACTGGTGAAGTATGTGCATGACTGTGCATGTATATGTATTTATCACATACCACAAGATATGCACATACCAGTATCTTACAAAATATTTGCTTATAAAAACTAAATTATTTTATTCATAACTTTATTTTAAAATACTCATTTTTTTTCATTTGATGTTCAAGTGTCAAATATCAGCCTAGAACTGTTCATTGTATCTAACTGTAAAAAGGTACATAGGTTGATTTTGTTTTTCCTTTGCCTGGGAATCTCAAAAGGCTGCTTTTCTTCCAGCTCTGAGAACATTTCAGTATTAAAAAGATTGAATAGTAAGTCTTATCTTAGCCACTGGTAAAAAATGAAAGACAAAGTGAAGGTAATATATTACTCTCAAGAAATGTCTTTCTATGTTGCCAAGAAGTTGAGATTTTGGTTAACCTCTATAGTTATTCATTTGAAGAGGAAAAACAAATAATACAACAGTAAAATATACAACATGTCATGAAAAAGTTAATTTTATTATTTAGTTTCTGCCTTCTCTGCAGAGAAATGCAAAATTCTCTGACAAATCTGAGCTATCTTGCTTACATTACTTATTAAACATATAAATCACAAACACTTATGTAGTCCTACAGTAGTGTATGACTACACTATGAATGTGTCTATGAATGTTTGCATCCATATAAGTGAAGTGAAATGTAAAACTCAGATGCAATCCTTTAATATATCCAAATAATAAACTCCTGCTGTGTCGTTACGTTGTTATAAAGAACAAATATATATGAATTACACTCTCAACAAATAAATCAGGAAATTCTGCATACTACAGATAATGGTTTGTATTCCTGGCTGTGTATTAATTGGCATTTAGTATGAGGAAGTATTTAAAAAATGGACTAAACAGAGAGCAAGAATGGTAGAAGAGAGAATGCTATGAAAAACAGACCAGAAGAGGGAGAAATGTTCCACGGTGATAACTGTTTGTAGAAAGTTTCTTTGAACATGAAACTAGAGACTGCGTGAGCACTTCTGTATGACTTTTTTGTCTGTTTGTTTCATTCTTTTGTTTGGGAAAATATGTACTGTAATTGCATCTTTTTAAGACTTCTTAGAAATTAGAAAAAAAATAGTAAATTAAAATTAGTAAAAAATTATTTAAAATTAAAAATATCAGAAGATTGTGATGTATGAATGAGAAAATCTCTCAAAAGAACTAAGCAGGTGTATAAGTCTATACACATTATTTAGCTTTAGATTTACATCTATATCTGTATGCATTTATCTATCATCTATCTATCTACCTAATTTAGCTTGTGACCCAAACACAGATGCAAGGAAAGAGTGGTTATTGGACTATGCATTACAATGATCTCTTTTATGTTATGATAAGATTTAAAAGAATAATTCAAGACTTAAGGAAATTAAATATAATTATGTAATTCTCAGGAAGGTTGGAAGTGGTTTAGTCATGCTCTCTATAGAACTCTCATCCAATTTTTAATATCTACAGTGTAACTTTCTACATTTGAACTAATTACGTAGATTTCTGTGGTAGTGAAAATCATTTCCTCTGTGCTATTAGTATCTCAACTTGAACTAGTCATTAAAATACATTATTTCTAAAAGTTTCATTAAACTTTAGATTGGCTATAAAGCAAGTCTTGAGAAGTAACTTAGATGTAAAATTTGATGATCTAAATGACCAAGATGAGATGTATCCTAATCTTTGTGAACACTCAAGGGAAGTAAATGCTGGATAGAAAAGTGCTGATAACCTACTACAAGAAAGCATAACAAGATGCAAAAAAAAAATATTGATGCTCAACAAATGTATAACTGGAATGCAGAAGTATTTCTCTGTTAGTTCTAAACATCAAGTAACTTTGTTTCTTCCTTTCTTTTCCAGAATGATTACAAGAAATTGTCTATGCAATGCAAGGATTTTGTAGTTGGACTCCTTGATTTGTGCAGAAATACAGAAGAAGTGGAAGCTATTTTGAATGGTGATGTAGAGATGAGCCATAATAATGGAGAACATGGTCGCCCCAGCCTTAGCCGCTTAAAACTTGCCATTAAGTATGAAGTAAAAAAAGTAAGCAATTATTTTGATCAAATATAGATGACATCATGATGGCATTAAATCGTGGGATTATTGAATGTTTATGGTATGGTAGCTTCTGCCATTTAAATGAACATTTGGGCCCTTCTACCATGTGTATTTTACAAAAAAAAGAATACTGACCCCAAATAGCTAGCAATATGAACAAGAAGTGGACATGCAGGGGGGATACTGTCCACAGTGAGTATGCAACTTAATAGTTCTAAGAAAATACTAAGTTGAGATAACTTAATGGAACTGTGTGTAACAGAAAATGTATATTTTTCTGTATGGATGATTAGAGACACAATCTAGGACTAAACGTAGTACAGTGGGATCTAAACACCAGGCAGTGTTGAAAACATGACTTAACACTTTGGCTGTCTTTCCATTTCCATTGCCAATTTAAGACTCTGGTCTGCACTTGAAATGTACTCAGTGAATAGGATCAAGCTGAGTTAGTGGCTACACCCAGACCCTTGAATTACCCAGAAGTTTCTCTAGAATAATATAGGTTCATAAATTCCAGATGATGTATATGTGTGAGTAATAATTTGATGATGTTTGTGCTAATGAGGGACACAAGGATTTAATTCAGGGACACGCTTAGAAAGCAGGTTACCCTAGCGTAGGGCTATCTCATCACAGAGCAGAAAGATCTTTGATAAAATTTCTACATAATGAAACAAATCAGATCAATACAGTGAAAATAATCAATTTCTTATTTTAATGAAAAAAAATGAAATGGAATCAGAATGCTTAAAAATCCAGTATGGACTGAATATGCAGATACAGTTTTTGTGGGAAGAGCTGCAAATTTTTTATGGAAATGGAATTCACATCTCTGGGGCAAACCTTAAAAATTGCTATGTGAGCAATATTTACAGTGTTCATGAATGAAAGAAGATAAGAAAACATTTTTGACTGAGGAGCACCTACCAGCAAATGAATACAAACATGCAAAGCATTTGGAAAGCAGAGTTCACTAAAGAGAGCTGAAAATACTTCCAAAGGGAACATACAACATTGACCATGTACTTCATAGTGTTTGAGTCTTGATCCTGTCTTGAATGGAAACTTGCTCTCAACACTTTCCATTGCCTGATAGATGACATTTCTTGCACCTTCAGCCAGTCACATAAAAGAGAATAAAGAGAACTACTCTAGAAAAATCTACTGGATTCAGTTAAACTTTTAATTGTATTTCCATGTTGAGACTTAAAATTTAATGCACAGAAGAACCCACCATTTATTAATACTACCATTTTAAGATGCTTCTTATACTCTCCAGAAGTTTTGACAGAAAAGAGGGCTATAGGTCAAACTTTTCAGTTTTGCAGTGTACATCTAAAAGATTCCATAACCAGGTTACAAATAGCCCTTCCTCGATTTCCTGAAGAAGCGGCAGTGGTATTCTTATGTCAACTGAAAAAGTGGTATTTTCCACCATGGCATATGAAAACATAGTGCTTTCTTTCTTTTATAACTGAACACTGTATAGAATCATTTGCGAAACAGAAAGACTTAAAGTTTTGGAATTTCTGAGGTAGCAGCATGAAAATTAGAGATGTTGGAAGCAAGTGGAGTTTGTACAGATAAAGTTGATGAATGATTATGCTTAGATGGAAATTAGTTTGTGATGGAACACTGTTTTTAAGTTAATGTATTTATTTTTGCTGATAGCAACAAACCCATTGCTGGGAGATTATTCTCACCAATAAACATTTTTCTTATTATCTTTTATATAACCTTTTAACCTTAAAACCTTTTATCTTATATGTTAATACTCCTTTGAATATTAGCTGAGTTTTTGCTAATCCCACAGTCCTAAGACACTTCACGTGTCTGTTATTTTAATAAAAGGTATTCTAATAATAATATCCTTCTGTCATGTTTGTTTTCTTTGTTATAGTTTGTAGCACATCCAAACTGCCAGCAACAACTTCTCTCAATCTGGTATGAAAATTTATCAGGTTTGCGGCAGCAGACCATGGCAGTGAAGTTTCTAGTTGTTCTCGCCGTTGCAGTAGGACTGCCCTTCCTTTCAATGGCTTACTGGATTGCTCCTTGCAGTAAGGTCAGTTGATGGAATCTTGTAATGGCCATTTATTAACTTTATATAACATCTCCATGTAGATTCCTGGCTGGCATAGATGAAGCATGGGTATATGTATAAATTATTGATGTGCTCAGATAATGCTTCAGAAATGTGTTATTTTAAAGCTGAGTTAGAATGGAATGGCTGCATTGTAATTACGACAGGTAACTGTATTGTGTTAAATACAAAGTATGTTAAGTTACCATAGCTGAACAGGAGTCGTCTTGTAGAAACTGTAGAAACAATGAGTCAAAATATTCTTTATTTAGTTGCTACATTAGTAGTCAAGTGCTGACTACTAATCCTCATTTTCCATTTTCTCAGAGATAGACTAAGTTCAAGCTATGGGTGGACTCTAATTACCTCGAAGGCAATTTTTATTTTTGATGATTGAAAATGAGTAGATAAAGGTCACAAAATCATGAAGCCAGAAATTAGCACTATCATCATTGGTTTCCTAGTAGTTAAGGTGAATTCACAGAATCACAGAATCATCTAGGTTGGAAGAGACCTCCAAGATCATCTAGTCCAACCTCTGACTTAACACTAACAAGTCCTCCACTAAACCATATCACTAAGCTCTAAATCTAAACATCTTTTAAGGACCTCCATGGATGGTGACTCAACCACTTCCCTGGGCAGCCTATTCAAGACAGTGCTGAGGCTCATTGTATTCCATGAGGTTTTTAAAGCAGCCACACGGCCTCCCCTGCATCCATTTATAGCATGATGTTTTTTGGATTTGGATGCTACCACTTTATCTCTTTGGGTTACACATACACTGTGGAAAGTCTTTCCACAGCAGTATGCAGTCTGTAATCACTCCAAACTTTGTGTTAAAACTCTGTTTTAGTTAGTTAGCCATTATCCACTGCAAATGGACACTGATGGAAGTTTTCCTTTGACAGCATATAAGAAGGAACAAGTGGGATCCTATAAGGATCTTACACGGCACAGTATATTATCTATGATTTTAGCAGGCTGAATCTAGTGCACGTATGATCCCAGGGAAAGAGGAAGTTTCAGAGAGGATTGAAATCTTTTTTTTTTTTTCTTTTCTCTTTTATTGTTCTGTGAGAAGGAAAAAGTGGGTCTTTTGCTGTATTTTTCATTTCTTTCAGTATGAACAATAAAAATCAGTTATATCATTTTCACTTTTCTATATAGCGACTAGGATTTTTATGAATGTTTTTGTCTGAAAACGCACCCTGAGATTCAACACTTTAGTAATTGTTTTTCAGCTATAGCAGTGACTTGTCTATTTGTCATTTCCCTTTTTCAATGATTTAGTGGATCTTAAAGTCATTTTGAACAATCGTACATTCTAGAAAAGCTATTTCAAAGCAGCTTTTTAAAGTCAAGTTTCAAGGGACAGCATCCTTTAACATTTCACTTCATCTGTTCCTTTTCAATCATCTCATCCTGTGATCTATATGTTGGATGTTTCATTATATTCTGCAAATGTAAAATTCAATCCATCTTTTTCAACAGTTGCAATTTCTTTTCTTGTATTTCACTCATACTTCAAAATCTGATTCCTTTTCTTTTTCTCCTTTTTTTTTTTTTTTTTTTTTTTTTTTAAGACAAAAATGTTCACTGTTTAAGTTCAGGATAGGAGGATTGCTCCAATACAGAACATTATCAATGGAGTTCATTCTGTGTATGAACTGATAGAATTTTATAATTCCTTTTTCCTACTGAGATAAATTATCCATACTTTTTTCCAGATATGGAACTCTAGGGCACAGTGACAGAAGGAAGAGAAGACAGTATTTATGGTGAAAATAACAGCTGGCATTGAAGTTATTCTGATGCATTTCTTTAAATTCTCATGCCATTCTTGAGAAAGGCAAAAAAAAAAAGGTGCAGCCTTATTGTCTTTGTAACAGTTACATCTCAAACAGTTAGTTGTGCAGCTATGCACTTTTAGGAAAAAAATAATTTGAGCTTGGTACACATATTGTGAGTTTCACATCTGGAAGAAATTTCAGAGAAAACTGTGGACAGAGTCCTGTTGATTTGGCAGGCATTCACCAGTGCTAGATTTTGAAAGGAGTAACAAACAGCCTCTTAGTGAGAGATCTACTCAGTTTAGCTGGTGAATCCTTGGAGGCACTTCAAAAGTTTTGTGAACTATTTGCTCTGGTTTTCTAGCTGGTAGTTTAGTTTAACTACAGACATAATTAACCCAAACCTTCTCAAATACTATTTAATTGCATGACATTTTGAAAGACTAAATATTATTTTCAGTTTTCTACAAGAACTTTTATAAACTCTGAGCTGTTTAGTTATAATTAATAACAGAATTTGTATTAATAATTTTATGAATTTATGCATAATTCAGTCAGCCCCTGGCCAAGATGGGGATCTGAATTCAAAATTCAGTCTTCTTTCCCAGTTCCCAGCCCGTTGGTGCAGTGATTTCTGAAGACATATCTTCATCAGTCCCTGTGTGTTTTTAGAAGTGTTCTGAGGGTTGTACATATTCTCCTATTTCACTGTGGTGGAAGAAAAGAATTTGAGTTCAGTACATGAGGAGCTTGTAAAATGTTCCCCTTTAATAATATATGCATTATCCCTTTTTGTTACCACACTTTTTTCCATTGTGACAGATGTGCTACCTAGAGTCCTATTTTATCTTCTCTATATCAGTGCCATACTCCATAATGTTATGATACAGACTGTTCCTTCACATGGAAGGAATAACATGAATCACTGACTCCAGTTCTCAGACACTTCAGGTGACCCTATGTATAGGGTATATACAATATAACTAAACATATCTTGTCCTAGAATCATAGAATCTTAGAATGTCCTGAGCTGGAAGGGACCCATGAGGATCATCAGGTCCAACTCCTGGCTTCACACAGGGCAACCTAAAACAAAATCAATATGTAAAAGTGTGCCTAAACCATAGCACAAAGGATCAGAAACCATCAAAAGCAGTTAAGTTACAGAAAGAGAGCATTTAGAACATCATGTCCTTGGTCTCTGCAATGGGAAAGACCATTTATTATGTCAAACTGCTAAATGAACGTGTATTAAAGAAGGACTCTAGCTGATAGAAAAGTCTCAACATCCTGAAAGATCATGCAGTGTTTTACATTTTTCTCTTTCTTGCTCAGAGCCCTATTTTCTGACCTATATGCTCTCCGTAAAGAGATTCAGGATTTAGAAAGTGCCATTTCAAGATTTTCATGGATCATTTATATGTATCAGTGTCCTAGTAACTTCCAGCATTTGTGTGATCAGTCAACTCTGGTCAGCTGTGCCTCCAGGGAGTTTTTTACTACCTCATTTTGCTATCTTTTCTGTCTGTTTTGGAAGGGGTGGGGGTCTCAGAATTCAGTTTTTAATCAAGAGGCATATTAACAGTACTTCTCTCTTTTTTTTTTTTTATTTTATTTTTTTTTTTTTTCTGGCTATGACTCTTTCTGGCATATGTCTCCTAACCCATCTTTGTTTGTGAACACAAGCTTAGTGCATTTAAAAGGACACTGTCAAGGTACTTTATCATTTTGCAACTCTGCTTTATTCTGTGTTGTTTGTGACTGCTCCTTGCTAGACTGAAACAAAATATTTTCCCATGTCTCTTTTTGTAGTTAACACAAAATAATTGTTTGTTGAAGATTGCCTTCTGAGGCGGAAGGAGTATTTTATAAAAAAAAAAATAAAAAAAAAATCAGTTTATTGAGTGAGAAACAATGAATGGCATGGGTTTGCAGAATAATGTATAAAGGAGAAAGAAGATCAAATGTTGTGCCTGCTAACCTTGACAGTGTTCCTTTAAGAGTACCTTCTTTTTATATTTGTCTACTTTTCTTAATATTTTCTGTGCCTAAGACCTTACCATTGCATCCTCTTATTCTTTGTTTCTGTAAAAGCTGATTGTAAAGTTGGCAAAATTCTAATTTTGATATTGAAACAAGTGTAGCAAAAATAGTTATGGCAATAATTTATCTTTCTGCCTTCCCTCCTTTTTTCAGATGACAAATAGTCATATATTTCACCTGGGATCTGTGACACTTGTTTTCAATTCTTTCCATGAAATTTTTGTCAAGAGGCTAAAAGAGTATTTTTCTACAGCTGCCAACTCAGTGAACTAGCTAAGACTTTTGCTATTAATACAGGCACTCTCAAGACATCCCCTATAGTAAATAACTGCTAAAAGTTCAGCGTTGTGTGAGCTTGTATGGATCTTTTAGTTTTTTTGATTGTTGTGATAAACTGTTTTGAAGCCATGCTTAGTCATCACAGGGTTGAGGATGTTTCCATTAAAGGAGTCAGGAAGGAAATTAAGATACTACAGAACTATAAACATACTCTCCTGAGGCCTAACTACATTTTTTTAAAAAGGGGAGTAAGCTGGAAAAACGGTAGAATAACTGTTCTAAACTGAGTATCATGTCAGTCAGGAAAGAGAGTTCTTTAGTCATAATGCACTCCTGGTGATAATTTAATGCCTTTAGTAAGTGTCAAAATCCCATTATCTTTTCTCCCTCATAAAGATCACTGGAATGTAAATTTGAAAGATATTTAACAACTATAATAAATATTTCTCTTGATTACCTATAATAGACATAAAGGTGCCCAAAAGAATTATAGAATTATTTCTAAACAGCGAGTTAAAAATACATATATGGTGAAACTGAGAATCAAAATTATCCCTCTGAAAACAGCAAATAAGCAGAACCTTTTAAATGTGGTTATCAGTATGGCATCATAGTATAATTTTTTCCCAAGTCTTTGTTCCTTTGTGTTATTGAAACATATCTCTCTGTGTTCCTTTTCTTTTTATACATTCTTATTTTGGAAGAAGGCGATGCAATATCTTTTTGTTTTATAACCTCTGTTGCAGCTGGGGAGGATAATGCGTGGACCATTTATGAAGTTCGTAGCCCATGCAGCTTCTTTCACAATTTTTCTTGGTCTGCTTGTCATGAATGCTGCTGACAGATTTGATGGCACCAAACTCCGTCCTAATGAAACAACAGGCAATGTCAAACAGTTATTTAGGATGAAAACATCCTGTTTCTCATGGATGGAGATGCTCATTATTTCTTGGGTAATAGGTAAATATTAGTTTTTGCTTAAAATTGTCTTACTATGATTTCAATAAAGCTGGACCCAATTTAGTCCTTTGCTATTAAAGTTACATGTAAAAATTGCATTAAAGGGAATTTATTCAACTAGTGCATTCCCACATTGGCCTCGTATTTCTTACTGGATAGTAAGAAGTACTAGTACTTAGCAGGCCTTCACATGTGCTTCATTACACATACTCAGGTTAATCACAAATATTCAGGTTGATCATAATCACAAATATGCAGGATAAGGACATTGGTGAAATCTGCATCATCTGAATAGGAATGAATGCAATTTTATGAATATCAAAGGAAATTGTCTACTAGTTTTTTTTGTTTTGTTTTGTTTTGTTTTGAGTCAGGCTGGGTGTCAGCTCTCAAGGGGAAGGATTTCTATATCATGGGCCAAGATTTTTGTATCAAGTTGTCTCTTTCTGTTAAGATTTTCTTACTTTACAAATATTCCTTCAGAATTAATGGTATATAGTTTAATGCATTGTTATTTGACAAAAGAGAAGCAGCATATAAATCCCTTAGTATTCAGCTGTAGATTTTTCCATCCCAGCATAGGGATGAAGTGAATGCTATGAATAGTACTTTGACATCACCCATTCAATGCAGTGACAAAGTATTATTCCACATAAAAACTTGAGCACAGACCCTCAAAAATGTCTTATCTGTATGATTCTTATTTGCAAGTCTAATTCCATTTATTTCAGTGAGGTTTAGATTCCCAAATATTTTAAGGATCTGAGTTTTGGTTGTTAGTTAAGTCAGTAACATGTGAGTTACATTCAAGCTAAGGAATCTGTTTCCAACTTATGCATTTAAAAACTTTTACTTTTATGAGCTATTTGTGAATTGGTGCCCTTTGCATATCAGCTGAATCATACAGCTTTAAAAGATATTGACAATTGTTATTTATTTCATCAGATAGCTATATAAATGAATATAACTGTGTATTGTGGGAATAATGACACTTAGATTTCCAAATATTCTATAAATATGAGTGTTTTAATCTGATAATAAGGGACTAAACAATATTTTTCCAATTTAAATGTATAGTTTGCTAATTTAAGCTATTCTTATTTATTACTTATTTCAGCATCATGCAGAAGCAGGTAGTGATTTAAGAAAAATTAATTCAGTGCATACAGATATAGCACTGAATTTAATTACTGTAATTAACATTATAATTGTCCTTATCTGAAAAGTGATGAAAAGGTCTTTCATATGATTTGATAAGTACAAAAAATGGTGACATTTTTTTCTCTTATTAGCTCTCTGAAGAATTTGAGAAATTTAGTTCATGATTAATTATCTTGAAAAAGAAAAAGATTTGCTCAATAAAAAAGATGCCAGAAATGATAATGTATTCCTAGCTCTTATTATTTTTATTTTCTATTTAATAATTAATATTATTAATTAGGAATCAAACAGATATCCTTACCCTGTTGACAAAGTAATGGGTCTGATTCCTACTTGCATGCTCATTTATCATACAGACTATACTGGGGTCTTCTGCAAATGGGAAAATGTGACTTCTGCTATCAGTTCTGCTACTGCAATACAATCATGCCAGAGCATTACTCCTCTTTCAGTCTCATTCTGTGTTTTTAACAGATGAGAATACTAGCTACCCATTCTTTCTTTGAAATCTTTTGGAGTTGAACAGGCAAAAGCAGTATAAAAATTGTTATGATTACTCACATGAAGTAGAATTAATGTATATTAATTAGAAGGTTCAAAGATCTTAGTGTGTGTTCAAAGTCCCAAAGACCACAATGATTTTGAGTTTGACTGAAACCAAGAGAATATTCTAAACATAATAAAGTCTCACATAAAACAAACATGAAGCTAAAAGAACATACTGTTTTTTCTGTTTTGTCTTTCACAGGCATGATATGGTCTGAATGTAAAGAAATTTGGTCTCAAGGTCCAAAGGAATACCTTTTTGAATTATGGAATATGCTTGATTTTGGCATGTTAGCAATTTTTGCAGCATCATTCATAGCAAGGTTTATGGCATTTTGGCATGCGTCCAGAGCCCAGAACTTGGTTGATGCAAATATGAAAGACCTGTCAAGCCCAACACTGGAGCCCAACATAAAATACTACACCTTGGGTGAGTTGATTGGACATGGTTAGAAAGTATTTCTTGGGCCAAGAATTGTTTTTCTGTAATTAGTATATTAGTTCCACAATGTAATTGTTAAAGAAATTCCCTTCCCTGTTTTTCTTTCTCATCTCAGCTATGTGTTCACAGTTCCCCCAGCTATGCTCATACAACTCTTTGGGGATTATTCTGGGCATCAGACACTGAAATCAACTTAAGTTCAAAATAGCCCCACTGTCATCACCCCACCCATAAAGATTCTCTTTAATATCTTTACCAGTGATCTGGATGAGGGGATTGAGTGCACCCTCAGTAAATTTGCAGATGACACCAAGCTGGGTGGAAGTGTTGAACCACTTGAGGGTAGGAAGGCTCTACAGAGCGATCTGGATAGGCTGGACTGATAGGCCAAGGCCAGCTCTATGAAGTTCAACAAGGCAAATGCCAGGTCCTGCACTTGGGGCACAACAGCCTCATGAAACACTACAGGCTGGGAGATGAGTGGCTGGAAAACTGCCTGGTGGAAAGGAACCTGGGGGTATTGGTTAAGAGCCAGCTGAATATGAGCCAGCTCTGTATTCAGGTGGCCCAGAAGGCCAACAGCATCCTGGCTTGTATCAGAAATAAAGCGGTCAGCAGGACTAGGGACGTGATTCTCCCTCTGTACTCGGCCCTGGTGAAGCCACACCTCGAGTACTGTGTTCAGTTTTGGGCCGCTCACTACAAGAAGGACATGGAGGTGCTGGAGAGTGTCCAGAGAAGGGCAGTGAAGCTAGCAAAGGGTCTAGAGAACAAGTCCTATGAGGAGTGGCTGAGGGAGCTGCGGTTGTTTAGCCTGGAGAAAAGGAGGCTCAGGGGAGACTTCATCACTCTCTATAACTACCTCAAAAGAGGCTGTAGCAGAGCAGAAGTCGGTCTCCTTGCCCAAGCAACAAGTGATAGCACAAGAGAAAATGGTCTCAAGTTGTGCCGGGGGAGGTTTAGGTTGTATATTAGGAAAAGTTTCCTCACTGAAAGGGTTATGAGGCATTGGAACAGGCTGCCCAGGGAAATAGATGAATCAGCATTGCTGGAAGTATTCAAAAGATGTGTAAATGGGATGCTTAGGGAATGGTTTTGTGGTAGGCTTCTCTGTGCTAGGTTTATGATTGGACCTGATCATCTTAGAGGTCTTTTCCAACCTAGATAATTTGATGATTCCATGATTCTATGATTATTTTAATTCAGGTCATTTAAACTGTTCAATCACACAATGTTATCCTGCAAACATTTGTGTTGGCACAACTAGAATGTGATGTATGTTAACACAGGGGCAGAACTAAGCAATGAGATGCAGAAACTTCTTAAACCTTGTTTGCCAACATAACCAACATGTCTTTCACTACAGCCTAAATCTTTGCTCATAGTATCTATTATATTATATTATTTTAGTACTTCTCAATCCACTTTCTTTATCAGTAAGAGATAAACATGTTAATAAGCTTTCTTGTCATATATGAAAAGTGAGTAGAAGCTATTTCATGTGTATGCATGTACACCGAAGCCTGCTTGGAGAACATCTTTGTATGGTAATACTAGCATGGATAATATTAATAGTTAATATTTAATGTCATAGGTTTTGTCATAGGCTAGCAAATATAATACAGCTGATCTGGAGACCTGAAAGACATCTGACTACTAACCCATACTGAAACATCTGCTGTCTTTGCGTCTAGTTATCCATGAAATCTGAGGTAAAGCTAACACAGCTATGTCTGCTTATAGAAAAAAAGGCACAGTATTTTGCCATACAGATATTTCCTCATTTGAATGTAGAGTGTAGTATTTCAATAAACAAAAGAATATGCACATACTTACAAGAAAAGCATAGTGGCTAGCAAGACAATGATTGTACTAACTCAGCCTTGTTAAGCCTAAAACCACAGTCATTCTTTACAATGTAATGACACTTGAATACTGGTATGGGAGTAAATTCCTTGAAGAATAACATTTTCTGACATGCGAAGAACATTCTGAAGCATTGCTGCTCAACATCACTGTGTATATAATATAAAGCTGTACAAATAACTGACTTGTATTAAATGGTTATTTGTTAGTTAGCAGCTCAAAATAGTATTTTTACAAAAGGCCAGTGACTGCCTTCATTGCAGTATGAAGTGTTTTATTTTCTGGCATATACACTCCCTTGGGATGTAGGAAAGCCATTCCAAGTTGACCTGTTCTCTTTGCCTGAAGCACAATTGTGAATTGAACTTAAGCCTCTCGTCTAATGAGAGAATGCCATAACCTCCAGCTAGGAAGCATCCTGAAGGGTATTACTTTGGGTTTCTCCTTCTGACATTGTTCTATAAAGATTTCTTTGAGTAGAGGTTCAAACCTGAATGTGCCCCCTTTTCAGTTGAATATGTTCCCTATGAAAACAGCAATAACTCACTCACTCACTGATCCAAATGACATTCAAGCAATTTACCTGAGTGGTTGAGCTTCAAAAGAAGGGATTGGTAGAAATGATAATAGAAAAGATGATGGAAATGGGTGCTTGGTGTATACCAGGAAAGAACCATTACCATTTCACTATGAGATGGAGTAAATAGAAAAACCAGAGAACAGAAAAACTAGAGTAGCACTACTGTTCCCACAGTTATATGGAGTTATGGACGGCACTTGATTTTAGATCTCCAGGTTGAAACAGTTCATTTTAGATAGCTCAAACAAATCACATTTCTAATTTAATTTGCCAATTTTTTTATCACTTAACACTATAAGCTGAATTTTATTTAAATTCACTAATAGGTTGTGATTCAAATCCCAAAAATTTACTTTAGTGATATTGCAGACCATTTTAGTTGCTTGCTTTTCCTTTATAATCAATGGATATCTAATCAGTATAAGCAGATCCATCAATGGAGGTAGCACTACCTGGCTGAATTCATTTGACCAAACATAAGGGACTAGTGCCGTTTGAGTTGCCCAAGGTTTTCTCCCTTGACCCCAGCTGCTGCTTTAAAAAAAAAGAGCCCTATCCTATATCTTGGATACCCTGGGCATCTCAAATAGATGTATGTCTTTGTTCAGGTATCTGAATCGACCCCAGGCATTCACTAGGCTGCACTGATTGTACCTCCTATTTTTGTACCTGTTTGCAGCCATCTTAAACTCAAAATGAATCCCACTTGTGGTTTCTTGTTATTAAAAATGACACTTCTGGTGAAAGTGTAAAAAGAACAGAGTAAAACCCTAATGAAAAGGTAAAACACTTCCCCACTCCCAGGCATAGGATAAGGACTAGGGTCCCACCTCTGGGTCAGTATTAATGAAGTATCTTCCTTTCTTTCACTTTAATTTCTGGCAGCATCTTCATGTAAGAAATTTACTGAGCACTGGGAAGTAGTGGGCAACCACTGCTGGCACTATTTGAGCAGTTATACTTGTCACACGGAAGCCAAATGAATATCTAAGCACTTCACTCAAAGGAGGACATTATTTTTCTATATGTTTATTAAGTTCAAAAGGGTAAAAATTAATAGCTCCTTACTTTTAGGCAGCACAGTTTTACACCTTTTTACTAATGAAATAGCTCAAAATTCATGATGCAACATACTGTAAAGGAAAACACATGCAGGTTGTACTTCAACTGTTTCAGATTTGCATAGCTCCGCTTAATTCAATTCTAACTTACCATGACTTTGGTTCACTATTACCACTCCCCCAAAGACAGCACTTCTGTGAACAGCTGAGGGTGGACTTCAAAATGCTAACAGAAATTCTCGTCTTTTGTTTCTAGCTAGAATAAACTGGGATCCGTCCGATCCACAGATCATATCTGAAGGCCTGTATGCTATTGCAGTAGTATTAAGTTTCTCCAGAATAGCCTACATCTTACCAGCCAATGAAAGCTTCGGACCACTGCAGATATCACTTGGCAGAACTGTGAAAGACATCTTCAAGTTCATGGTGATATTTATCATGGTGTTTGTAGCTTTCATGATAGGCATGTTTAATCTCTATTCCTACTATCTGGGGGCAAAACAAAATGAAGCATTCACAACGTAAGTACCACTGATTTGACTGTAGTAATTGTGAGCTATTTTTATGGGAAGATAGTTGCTTGCATTGTATGTATTAAGTTTGCAAATAGTTTTATAAGGTTTACATATTTTAAAATACCTCTTTGTGTTGTATTAAGTAGTAATTTTTTATCATATATATATATACATACATACATTATATATATACTTGAATTAGCAGATGAGCTCCTGATCCCAACAGTACTATGATAAATCGAGAAGAACAGTCTGGGAAGGTGAGGAGTAGCTGCAATTTATGTGAGAGAGAAGCAGGAATGCCTGTGCATCTGCTTAGGGATAGATAAGGAACCAGCAAGACTTTACAGGTTGGGATTAGAGGGTAGACCAACATGGGTTATTTTCTGGTGGATATCTGCTACAGACTGCCTGATCAGGAAGATGAAATAGATGTGGCTGTCTTCAGACTACTGGAAGAAGCCTCATGCTTGCAGCTCCTGGTCCTCATAGGAAATTTTATCCACCTTGATATCTGCTGGATTGGCAACACAGCAGGGCACAAGCAATCTAGAAGGTTTCTGGAGGTCATCAATAATAACTGTCCATCATAGGTGATGGAGGATCTTATGTGGAGACATTTGCTACACCCGACTTTTACAGACAATGAAGAATTGGTTGGAGGTGTGAAGGCTGAAAGTAGCGTTGGCTGATGAGATGGTGGAGTTCACGTTCCTGAGAGGAGGGAACAAGCCAAATAGCAGGACAACTACTGTGGACTTCAGGAGAGCAAACCTTGGTTGTACAAAGAATCTCGTATGAAGAGGAGGTCCTGGAGGAAAGGGGAGTCTAGGGGAGCTGTTTGATTTTCAAGAATTGCCTCTTCAACATTCAAGATTGGTCCATATTACTGGGTAGAAAATCAAACAAAGGTAGCAGAAAGCCCGTACGGATGAACAAGAGTGACTGATAGGTTGTAATTGTTATTGATGCTCTTATGATACCTTCCTCTTCGTCTTCCTGTTTATCTGAAGGTCCGGTCCACATTCACTTCCAAGATTCCTGGGCAACTGGGGTTTCCTATTCGAGCCTGCTCAGTAATCAGTGCAACCCACTTACTCCATTTAGCATCAGTTGTATGCTTTTTTTCTTCTCCTACTATAAGAAAAGTTCTGAATTTACTCTCTGCCAGGAGTTACTTGGTATACATTTGTCATGCCATCTTATTGCTAGCCATGATTTTAAGATAAATCACCCGAGTGGATACTCATTCTTTTTCATGCCCTGTAGTCCTTGCCCACTTAATTTCTGACTGTCATAGTATTTAAACTATAGCTGTTATATGTATAAACTATAGCATTTTCCTTGCTCAGCCAGGAAACAAACTTGGCCAAGAAGGAAAAAATTGCTACTACTTTTCTTTTTATTATTAGTTCACACAATAGAAAAAGTACCTAAACCAATTCACAGATGGTATACTGACAGAATATTTTACGCAGAGAGGTAGATTCAGAACTATAATTTACGAGTTTCTTTTGACTTTTTCTCTTAATGATAATGCAATAAAATTGAAAATGTGCGTTGCAATGCTACTACATTTGGGTCATGGGGAAATAAGATCTATTCATCAAAGCAAGAGAAAATATGTTTAAAAGGAGGTGAAGATAGAAATAGATTCACCAGACATTTGGACTTATGTTTATGCGTGTGTATATGGAGACAGAGAGAGAGAAAGAGAGAAATACATAAACATATATATATATATATAATGTGATTAAGAGGAAATACACGTATTGAAAAGAACTAACTCGAAAAAAAAAAAAAAAAAGAAAAAGAAAAAAAAAAGAGTGTCACAACACCATGGCTTATTAACTTTATCCTGAATTGGTGGGAACAGTGAAAACTGAACTTCAGGATTATGGTCTTGAAGCATTTTTGAAAAATGTTGCTTTGTAGTCAAACAAGCTGCTTTCTTTACAGTTTCAGAATGTTGATCATATTAATGGTATAATAATTAATAACAATTGAACTATTCATACAATTATAATGAAGTATTTACAGATTATTTTTTGCTATTTACATTCACATTACATGCAAGTATGTTGTATGTAGAATAAAGTAGTTTATAGTGATTCATTATAATATTCTTCTGAGGCTGTAAATGTAATTCCTAAACTGAATCAGATGTTTTTATTGTCAGTCCTAAATATTAGACACATATATTATGGAACAACATATACATATGAAATTAGGTAGTCTACTTCTTCTGTAAAATATTGCTCTGGTACAGGTGTACATTATGATAGTAGAAAAATTTTTACACTGTGTAAAAATGGTTGCTGGCAATTTATACAATAAGACTATACTGTTCTTGTTCAGTAACATATGCATGTGTTCAATTTCTCCTTTTAGTGTTGAAGAAAGTTTCAAGACATTATTCTGGGCTATATTTGGACTCTCAGAAGTTAAATCAGTTGTCATTAATTATAAACACAAATTCATTGAAAATATTGGCTATGTCCTTTATGGAGTCTATAATGTTACCATGGTCATTGTCTTACTGAACATGCTTATTGCAATGATCAACAGCTCATTCCAGGAAATTGAGGTAAAAATTCAATTTATGATGAAATATCACCTAATTTAGTGTTATATCTAATTGTCTAAATATCCTGGAAATCCCATCTTCTTGTTTTCTTATATAAGAAAAATAACACAGAGAATTTTGGAATATATTACCAGAAAATATTCATTCAATTGTTCATTTTTATTACAAACTACCTGGAAATTACTCAGCTGTATGTGCTTGCAGTAGAAAGAACCAGACTGAACCAAGAAACAGCTGCTGACCTGTCTTATGTTCCTGATAATGATATGCTGTATTGTGTGACTTTGTGAATCTTTCCTATACCTTGTTTGTAATTATTATTTGAGATGTGTCCCTCCTGTGGCAAGGATGTAATTATTCCTATGCCTCTTGACCTTGCAAGTCTAAAACACGCTGTTTTCTTCTTTTTATTTAAGCAATCATTGCTTTAGTTCTCTGCATTCAGCAGAACTTTATCTGACAAAGTAATCAGCAAGGCTACAGAAAATCAGCATGAACTTTTCATGCCATGCAATACAAAGGGCTAAATCATTATAATTGATTAGGGAAAAAAGGAAGCAGGGGTCCAGAAGCTACGCCATCCCAGCCTTCCCTGTGTGATGCCCTTGCCACAAAGCAGCAGACTCAGGTTGTTTGACACTACTCCATTTCTGGGAATTGACTTGGGGTCATGGCCGTCGTCTAGCCTGATTAAAAGCAGTGCACATTCTCCAGATTCAGATTTTTCTGACTGAGACAACAACAGAACAAACAATTAGGTTCAGAAAAAAAGAAAACTACACTGTTATCCAGAAGTATGGTGGCTGAATACAAATAGCTTCTAAAACTAGCTAAAGCAATATTGAGTCATGTCCTTGAGCCTGACCTCAGTCCTTTCTGCAGAACTGACTTCCCTTGAACTTTACAGGAATGAATAAAATGAGTGTTTTGGCCATTGTAAATGTTAAACATAAACCATGGTGATGATAGCATACCTGATTTAATCACATATTAAAGCAAGTGGAAGGAATTTGATAAAAACCATCTAATCCTCTTTAACATCGTGTTTAAAGTAATAAAGTAAAATTCTTATTTAAAATTCTGATGCTATTTCTTTTTCAAAAAGAAGATTATAGATGAAATTAATTGCTACAAGAAGAGATCAGTAAGATAAGAAATCAAAGCTTGTAGTATCATTGAGGGATTTACATTTTTGTTATGTTAGAATAAGATTTTTCCATTTTATTTACTGAGCATGAAAGTGTTTCATGCAAGTGACTACTTGACCAAGCCTGAGAGGATGAATTTGAATGTAGCCATGAAGCTTTACATTAGGCCTGTATTGTGTGCTTTTAGGTCACCACCATAGGTTTATTAGTCTCACCACAAAGAGCACAAGCCAAGAGGTCTTTGTGATGTTGTATTGCAGACTTATAGTACTCATTCTGGAGTATCTAATGTCTAAAGCAAATCCACTTTGTTCTTCTGTAATTGCATTGTTTCAAATGGATTAATAAGAACAATTCTATTAATTGAAATGTGATTATAAACGAGCTCTTAACCTGTTTGAAATTAACTTCAGCCAATTACATTGAAAGCACACATAACATTTAGCTAGAGCATCTTCAGTTGTCCAGATGCTGTTAATATTGTATTAATAGCAATGTTTCTGCTTTACAGGATGATGCTGATGTAGAATGGAAATTTGCAAGGGCTAAACTTTGGTTTTCTTACTTTGAAGAAGGGAGGACTCTTCCAGTACCCTTCAACTTAGTGCCAAGTCCAAAATCTTTGCTGTATCTCTTACTCAGAATCAAAAAATGGATCTCTAAACCATTTCTGTGCCAAAAGAAAAACTTTCAGGAAGATGCAGAGATGAACAAGGTAATTTAACAGTGTGTATATTAACTATTAATTTTAAAAGATAAAAACATTTTTAACTTTTCATTGTTGGTGTTGACCCATTTTTCTAATGAATTTCCTGATCTGCTTAATCCAGACTGAAATCAGTCACTAGGTACAGGTTTAAATTTACTTATTTTTTAACACAAATATTTGTCCACATCTATAATCAGATAAGTTAAAAAATACCATTGTAAATTTACAGTTCTTCTTGCTCCCTGTCACAGAATCAGAAAATAATGCAGGTTGAAGGGGTCTCTTGTCCAACTGCCTCCTCACAGCATGTCAGCTCTGAGGTCAGACCAAGCTGCTTAGGACTTCATTCCTGTCCAGTCCTGAAAACCTCCAAGGACAGACACTTGACAACCTGCCTGGGCAGCCTGTGCCATTCATTGCATTACTGTTCTCAGGGGGAAAAATGTATCCTATCCAGGCTGAAGGTCTCTTGTTTCAGGCCAAACAAGCCCAGCTTCTCCAGCCTCTTCTCACAGGGCAAGTGCTTTAGTCTCATCATCTCTGTGGTCCACCACTAAGCCTGATAGGAGTGTACTCCTGCATCTCCTCCAGCACCTGGTCATTGATAAAGATACTGGAAACCAATAATGAGTGGTGTCCTTCAAGGGTCCGTACTGGCACCAATGTTATTTAATATCTCCATCAATGACGTAGATAGTGGAGTTGAATGTACCCTCAGCAAGTTTGCAAATGACACCAAGCTGGTGCTGTTGATATGCTAGAGGGAAGGGATGCCATCCAGAAATACCTTGACAGGCTTGAGAAGTGGGTCCATGTGAACCTCATGAAGTTCCAAGGCCAAGTGCAAAGTTCTGCACCTGGTCTGAGAAAATGCCTAGTATCAGTACTGTTGGTGATGAATTGATTGAGAGCAGCCCTGCAGAGAATGACTTGGGGATACTGGTAGAAAGATTGGATATGATCTAGCAGTGTGCACTTGCATCCCAGAAAGTCAACCATAATCTGGGCTGCATCAAAATCAGCATGGCCAGCAGATCAAGGGAGGTGATTCTCCCCCTCTGCTCTGCTCTTCTTAGATGCTATCTGGAGCCCTGCGTTCAGCTCTGGAGTCTCCAGAGCAAGAAAGATAGGGAGCTGTTACAGTGGGTCTACAGGAGGACCTCAAAAAGTATCAGAGGGATATAATACCTCTCCAGTGAAGAAAGGCTGAGAAAGCTTGGGATGTTCAGCCTGGAGAAGAGAAGGCTCCTGAGTGACCTTATAGCAGCTGTTTAGTACTTAAGGGGGGTTTATAAGAGAGATGGAGAAAGGAATATGGGTAGTGGTTTTAAACTGAAAGCGGGTATATCTAGACTGAATATATGGAAGAATTTTTTTTATCTTGAGACACAGGAACAAGTTGCCTAGAGAAGTTGTGGATGCTCCATCTTTGGAAGTGTTCGAAGTCAGGTTGGACCGGGCTTTGAGCAATCTGGTCTATCAGAAGATGTCCCCACCCATGGCAGACATGACACTAGATGATGTTTAAAGGTTCTTTCCAATGCAAACCATTCTATGATTCTGTATTAAAAAGTGCAAGTCCCAAGACAAGGCCCCTTACTACCCTCTGATTACAACTATCCAGCCAGCATTTTGCCCAGTTGTTCAGGCTAACCAGGTAGGTACAAGAGTATTTTGGGATACAGAGTTAAAACCCTTACTAAAATCATGATAGACTACATTCCTAGTTCTTCCTTCATCTGCAAACCCAGTCATTTTATCACAGAAGGCCATCCGGAGGGTCAGGAAAATGTAACCCTTTGCAAATCCACACTGTCATTCTCAGTCACCATCTGCTCCTCCATGTGCCCAGAAATGTTCTCCAAGAGGACTCAGTCCATTATTTTCCCAGTTACCAAAGTGAGGTTGAGTGGCCTGTGGTGCCAACATCATCATTTTGGCCTTTTTTGAAGATGAGTTTGACATGTGTCTTTCTCCAGCCTTTGGAGACCTCTTCCTATCTCCATGAACTGTGAAAGATGCTGTCATCTTTGGAAGTTCTCCAGCTGCTCTCAGAACCCATCAATGCAGCCCATCAGATCCAATGGACTTGCCTGGGCCAAGTTCAGTCAATTAATCCCTGACTCAATCCTCATCCATGGTTGGTTGTTCAAAACCCTCCTCGAACCCCTTCACTAAGCACAGAGCCCTGGTAGACTGTTGGTGAAGCCTGATGGCATCAAGTCCCTCAGCCTTACCTGAATACCCTGATCGACTGAGCAGCAGGCCTATGTTTTCCCTGTGCAGCATTTTATTGCTGTTGCAGCAGTAGAAATTCTTCTTATTGCCCTAGCAAAAGTCAGCTTAAGGTGAGCTTTGGCTTTCCTAACAGCACCCTCACATGCCTAGGCAGTACTCTTGAACTCCCATTATGCAGCCTGTCTCCATGTCCACCGAGAAAGCAGCTTCCTTTTATTCTAAGCATTCTGTTATGTTTTATACAAGTACAGTAAAAGGCACTTGATTTTATTTATTGTTGTATCTAATGGGTTTATTTAAGGAGTTTATAGTCAGTCTGTTTTTCTTGCAGAGGTTTGTTATAAATTAAATTAATTGCTTTAGGAGTACATAGGGCTTAGCACATGGTTTTAAGTGGTGGTAGAAGTGTAAAGACTGGCACTGTTGTAACACACTAGGGAAGAAGAGCTTTGCAAGTCATCTAATGAGACTCTAAGTAGAAAGGTGAGCATATGATAACAGTCACACAAAAAAGAAATTAAAGGTTTATCTGTGTGGCAGAATCAAATGTGTCATTTATGGAACTTTTAAATGTGAAGGATTACTGTTAAAATAGGCAGCAGAAGAAATTACATGCCTCTGTAAGTTCTCAACCAATCTGATAAACACTTTTTCCATCACAGTTATCAGCTAAAGAGTAAAAGAGAAAATAAGGTCAGTATAATCCTAGAAGGAAAAAGTGGACCTATATGGAAAAATAGCATGCCTTTGACAAGCCTCTGCCTCTGGTTAAGTTCATATTGGTTTATAAAAGTAGACACAGACATTACAAACACTGCCAACAAGGTCAAGCTTGTTATTAATTTCAGATGTCTCGTGTGTGCTACTGGTAAACCTTTTAGCCTTTTACAGACCTCATGTCATTTTATTTAGGAAATCTAATACTAATGTGTTTACGACCCATCAGAGATAATACCACATTTGCCTGAATTTTCAGTGACTTAATATTTTCAAAACTTTTCATCAAACTGCTTGATGAAAATTGATTTCACAACTTCAGTGAGTGATAAGGTCATCACTGAAAAATGGACTTTAAGGACGTGCATACAAACTTCAAAATGGGTGATGCTGAGAAACATTTGTGACTTTGAAATGTGCATAAGTAATTCAGAAGTTTATTTTTAATGATGGTTTTAAAAACTTAGGTACACTTGAAAATCTCATTCTTGCAATTACAATGGATTTTTATCATTCCTTTCCAAAATTATGTTCGTACATAGCAATTCAGATAGCTAGAAAGGTGTTTCCTACTAGCTGCAGATGACAGAGTAACAAATGCTAAATTAAATGTTCTTACTCCGCAGTCAAAGAAGCTATAAAACTGCAAGTCAAAAATAAAATTAAAAGTAAAAATACAACACCTTACACTGAAAATCATAATGCAGCTGGAGTTGCATCTATTCTTTTCTTGGCCTTCCCAGCAAGGTGATTGATACTGCCAGATGATTATGTTCTTATTTCCCTATTGCCCTGCCATGTGCCACGGAGCTGACTTTATCTGGATCTATCACATGCTGCCATCCTTTGCACTTCTAAAAATAAACTAAAATGTTTTCATATCCACTACTGATGATACATTATTGTAAAGTCTGTTTTATGGCATTGTCTCAAAGAAATTCTTAGCTTTTGGAGCTTTTAGCTTCATACTCATCCCTGTGCTAGGCAGGTTGGTCCTGCTGTGACTGCTGAGATAGCCATCCTTGCATGAGGAGCTGTGGGGTTGCTGCAAGTGCTTGTCCCCAGTCTGTTCCAGTTGCCAAACTGCAAGTGAGAGATCAAGTTCCTCTGGTGCAAGCCATAGTGGGGAGGTCTCCAAAATTTCACTGACAGATGCCTTTACATTACAGTACCCAGAAATGTTAATGCACGCTTGAGTTTACTGACTCTGACCCAGTCTGAGGGTCTTTCCCAAAACCAGTGACTACTCAGTGCAAAAGCAGCAGCAGCACCAGGGAGAGTGTAAAGGTGAGAAGGAAGGTGGGAGGGGGGCCTGGAGCTAGGTCTGCCCTTATTACTGTCAGCAGAAAACAAAGCCAGATGCTGATAATGCTAAATGGCTAGTATGGATAATGTTAATTAACATAGCTGCATTCAAAGTGTAGCGCATCAGAAACATGTCTTGAGACATGTCTATATATAATAATGAAGACTGTGAAGATGTTTTCTTACAAGCTGTTAAGACCTGCAGATTTCTGCTATTTCAGGGTAGGATTGCTGCTTTAAACATCAGATAAACAAGAAATATAATATTAATAAATTAAAAAAAAAAAAAAAAAAAAAAAAAATTTTTTTAAAAAAAACTTTATTTTTTTTTTTTATAAAAATAAAAAAAAAAAAAAAAAAAAAAAAAAGTGCCTTGGAAAGATAAAGTTTATGTTTTAAGAGTCACAGAACCTGTTCATCTTCCTGAGCTAAAACAAATAGCGGCAGATAACTTATATAAGGCATTTTTTAAAACCATGACCTTTCAGAAAATAAATAAGGAACTAATTATTGAAATAACTTTAAATCCTGATTTGAACAACGAAAAAATATGTTACTTTCTCTTTCCTATAATAAAACAGTTATTCTGAAATTTGCACAAGGGACCTCTGGTTATGAGAGCACAAGCTGAATCATTTTCTTGGAACCCACACTCCTGGTCTAAGCACATACAGTTTAATGGCATTCAACTAAAGTCATCATCTGCTTCTGAAGACTGGGATTTAAAGACATTAAGAAAGTGCTGCACAAAACAGTTACAGTCATTATAGATGACTATTCTAACTGATTGCACTGAAATTTAAGCAATACTAGAGAAATATGTAATGAGAAGCAAGTTTAAACAATAACATTTTTTTTCTAAGAGCAGTGCTCCATGCATGCTACATTTCTTCTTTCACACAACACTCCCAGAGAAGAGTTATTTTTGTCAGGATTCATATGGTTGTTATATTTAAATTACTTTTTCTTTCCTCTCCAGTTACTCATGTGTGGATTCTCGATAGATATTAACTTAAAAATATGAATACTATTTCAATCATTAAAGTGACAAGCTGAGTTTACTCTATTAGTAGTTTTTAGTAGAGGAAAAAGCCATACACATGAAACTTAAAGAGTTTACAGATTTTGTGTAAAAACGGAGTTATAATGAAACCTTGACATTCTCTGCCACCAAGTGGCCACTAAGCAGTGTACAATACATGTACATTGTGTGAAGAACACAAATGTGCTTCCTGCAGAGGAAACAAACTCTTCATTTTATTCTAAATTATTTCCAGAAATTAGGAAACCAGGAGCTGAAGAAAGAAGATTTTTTTTTCTCTCTCATTTAATATTAGTAATGAAGGTGAGACCCAGGAGAACATTTGTAAGCTTTAAAACCCTGAAAGACATACTGATTACACAGTCATGTAAAATCACTAGCCACTATTTTTTTGGTATAAATCTAATGCATAGTTTAAGTTAAAATGTATTTAGGTAAGCTTATGTTTTCCAACATATATTTGAAGCATTTAAGGTAGCTTTATTCAAGGAAAAAAAAAAAAAAAAAAAAAAAAGCCAAAGATTTTGCACATCTTTAATTCATTTTCCATCCAAATTCTGCTTAATATGTTACATAAATATTGTGCTATATATCTCTATATCTTGTGAATTTATTTTTGCTTATTTCAAATAATCGGAGTTAATGTTTTTAAAAGTATGTGTACACATGTATATAGAGAGAAACTTTCTAACAAAAGAAAGTTCTAAATTCAGTGTAAATTTAATATTAATTTCAAATGAATACACTATGCCAACAAATGAGATTTCTTCAGGAAAAAATATCAAAGTACAAGTGCTAAAAAAAAATAAATAATTATTCCCTGTTTACTGATTTATTAAGACTTATTTGCTTTACTGTAATAGTGAAAATAAAGTTATGGGGAATTCTGGAGAACTAGAAGACTTAAAGAGCAAGTTCTGCAGGAACAGGGAGAATTACGAGTTTTAATTGATGTCCTCTTTGCTGATTATGCACCTGAATATTATGTGTCATTTAGCATTTTTTGTATATATACAGTTCCCAAGTTTTTGTTTTTAGCCTTTTTTGTGTTAATACATGTAGTGTAGTTTAGAACAACGCCCCAGTGAAGCTCTCTGCTGAGAGCTTTAACCTTTTCTAATTGACATCTGGTGAATATTTACCACATATTCTATAATCCTACTCCTATTTACTCTCAAAGGTCAACCACAGGAAATTCGCAGCGTACCTCAGGAGGTTATAATGATTTCAGTTGTAGGAGGAACAGCTACATGAAAGCTTCAGCCTTCACTAGCAGCAAGCGTTGGAGTGTGGGCTGCTTGCTGTGTGGCATGGCTGTGCAGCTGCACAAGCATCTAACCCTCTCCTGCTTTCCCAGCTTGTCCCTCACACCAGGCTTCAAAGTGCTCTCCCTTGCTTAATTGTAGATGCTCAATGTGTTAAGACACAAAATAACTAACACGGGGAACCTCATTGAAAGTGTAGTGTGATCCCACAGGAACTGAGGTACTGCATTGGGAGCCTAGTGTTTTAAAGCAGTAAAAGTCTTATTGTAACTTGTCTACATGTGGAGAGAGTACTTTTTAGTGACAGTCCCACTTATTTCTCGTCCAGATCAATCACAGCTTATATTTCACACTTTTTTATTTCTTATAGTACTGCTCTTTGTACTGTCCCCATATCAATCAAAAGTCATGTAATTAATTTTGGTTTGAGACTCTTAGTGCAGTCCAACCATCCAGCTGGAGCCCCCATTCATAATTTCCTGAACCTTCAGTCCTTATCAAAGATGTAAATCACAAACAAAGCCTGCAAGTTGCAGTCTCTGTTTTTCATCAGTAGTGAAGCCCTTCGTTTTAGCACATGTAGTAAAGAAGATACTTTTCAGAAACACCATGTGATAATGTTGTGGTTCCTGGCAAGAGCTCCAGAACTGGTTACATTTATTAGTGCAAGTGAGGGAAGAAACAAACTTGCTGCATATGTTGTGGTAGTTAGGATTCCATTAGTTACAGCCAAGTACTACAAAAGGAAGGAAGGGCAATTTTGTGACCTTGTCTTCTTCCTCGACTTCCATGCATGGTGTTGTGTCCTGGTTCTCCCTCACCCATTGCCTTCTGAGCTGCTCTGCGTTCAGCCTCCTAACATGGACCCCTTCCCTGTCTGCAGACCCACAGACATGGGGGGCCTGCTCTGGTCCCTTGTGCAGTCAGTGAAATGCAGAGAAAAGGGAGGAAATCTCCCAGTTCCTCATGGTCCTACCTCACAGTCTGAAAGGGTTCGGTCAACACTTGTGATGGAGTTCTGCGCAGGTAGGTACAGACTACCACGGTAACTTCACACTCCCAGCATTGGGTTCAGTAGTTAAGTTAACGTTCTGTCATATAGTATCCGTGTGCAGCAATTTAACTTAATATTGTTCTTGTATTTATTTTGTATTACAAGCAGTGTTTCCATTTCAGCTTGGTCAAAGAAAGCAATCAAGTATAAGAAGCTCTGATGAAATCCACTTAAACAGTTTAAACAATCCTCCAAGACAATACCAGGTAAAAAGCACTTTATTTTTGAACTAGATCAAGTTGAACAACTCATAGATCAGACTGACACATAAGGATAGTTTGAATTTAAGTTAAACAAGAATCAAGAGTAAATCCACAGACTCTGTATGTATTAGAAACAAATGCAATGATTTAGATATTTATAGTAAATTTTCAGCTTTTTGTCTCTTTTTGTTTGTTTGTTTGCCCATGCAGTGCAATATTTAAAGTGCTTTTTGATTTTAGAGACAGGTTGAGTTCTCAACTGCACAGCACAAATTAAGAAAACAAATAAGAAATGCAAAATATTCCTGGTCTGTTTGCTGAAGCATCTTAGCTTATTGTGGCATATTTCTGTATTTTAATACCTCAAGCACTAGAAATATCCTTCAGCCTGTGTGCTATCAATAGTCTATCTTTTACTTCCTAGACAGCTTCAATGAGCCTTCATGCAGTTAAGCATGAGGAGACCCAGCCTAGTCCGCAAAAAGCACAGTTGCTCTGGGTTTCTTTTCTTCTGGAGGCTGCTTCTTTCTTCCCTGAAATGCTTCTAAGTAGGCAGAAAGGAACAAGCAAGAGCTGCTTAAACAGGCAGAAAGGAACCAGCAACATGGGAAGTAGAACAGGACAGTCTGAACACTAAAGGGCATTGAAAACTATGGAATTAAGCATCAATGCCTTTTTTAACCATAAGGCCAAAACAAGTTGGTTTCCTTGGGTGCCACTGTTACATTCTGCAGTGTCTATATAATTCTGTTCCAAAAACTCTGTCATTTTCACAGCCAATTTCATTGCAATGCAGTGATAGATATGAAGATTAAAAATTTATCCTGTAAACTTGAGGATATGTGGCTTTGTATTTGAAACATTCTTGGATTATTAGAATAAACAGTACAGCTGCTGACCTTGCAAGTATGACTATATTGATGGTCTGGAACCATTGATCTAGGATGATTCACTTCTCAGCCACCTCGGGTCAGAGCTATTACTGTGGAGACAAAAGCAGACACATAAAACTGTATGTATTTTCTATCTTGTAGTGAAAAACGAAAAATACTGTGTTGTCATGGGTTACATTCTATGAAAATATTAAAGCCAAAGATAGAACTTCAAAGGTAGTTAGATACCTTCTTCCATATTCAAGTCATTTGAACTAATGAGAAAAGCAGAGTCCGGATTCATTTCTCCTAGAAAGATAAAATGTACATCTCAATATGCTGGCCTAGTCCTCCTTGTTACTAGTGGAGAGGGCAGCCATTTGAATGGTGTGCTTCCCTTGCTCAGTTTTAGCTGAGATGAACTATGCTCTCAGATTTGCTTTTTCTTTCCCTAAAGGGAATTAAGGGTGACTGCCATGGATATATATATTTACATTAAATATATATATATTTGCTTAAATGAGTCACAGCTGAGGTGCTTAAATGACTCTTAGAATGTGGGTTCCATTTTTTCCAACATTCACATTGTGAAAAGATAGCTTATCAGTTATAATACTAAAAATAGATTAAAATAAACATTGCAAAAGGGTTTAGCAATTAGCATGGCTAGTCAGGGCCATGGTCATCTTTTGGTAGCAACAGAGGCTAGATGTTTTTATCTATGCGTAGATCAAAGCTGCAACTATATTAATAATTCTCATAGACTCTGGTAGTGGAAATCAATTTGGAAATCAAGCTTCATGAATGATAACATCAGGAAGATAGGCTTAGTTTTCAAACTTTCATATACATATTTGTATAGAATAAATTTTACATAACTACTGTAGATGAAAAAAGGTATTTTTACATTACATTATTTTAAGTTGGCAAGTCCTACACTGCAATGTCTGAATGCAAGAAAAAATAGCAGAGCTCATATGTTGAAATTCCATAGCAACACTAGGAAGTCCAAGTAAAAAAGTTTTTCTTACTTTCTTCTCTGCAGAAAATAATGAAGCGGTTGATTAAAAGATATGTACTGAAAGCTCAGATAGATAAGGAAAGTGATGAAGTCAATGAAGGTGAGTATGTGCATATTTATGTCTAATCAGAGAATCAAACTAAATAAAATTGTTACATATGCCACTTGAAAAAAAAAAAAGAAAAAAAAAAGTGCTTCCAAAATGCTTAATCCACTTGATATATTTACAAATGCAAAATGTAAAATTAACATGAAATTGAAGTTAGGGAAGAGATGTGTCTTTCCCATCAGAAACAGCTCTGCCATCAGATTCTTGTTCTCCCATTAAGAGCTGTCGCTAGTCTGGCACGTTCTTGTGAAGAGCGATGACACTTTAGTAGAGCCCATGCATTTCCTGTACAGAGGCTGCATTTAATGCAGCAGCTGGCTGGGGGCACTCAGGAATGAATTCTCCCTTGTACAGATACCTTTTTAGGGAAACAGCTGGTGCATGCACTTCGCAGAAATGTTCGCTTTTGTTTGCACCCCTTGGAAGCTGGAAAGACACCTAGTGCCACAGGAAAAAAAAAAAAAAAAAAAAAAAAGTGATGACTGGATAGTAAGAGCCCTTGTTGCTGGCCAGAAGGACTCAAGGACATGAGATTTCAATGATTTTTCTTACAGCAGATTGTTGACTTCCTTATAGAGGATCCTTAGAGATTTTTAGAACTAATATGATCTCTCACACATTTGCTTTCTGATTTGTTTATATCCTAAACTGCATCTTTCTATTCCTATCCATAAACCACCATTCATCTACAGTCCACAGAACATTCACTTTTTCTGGTTCAACAAAGAAATCCAGAGAAAACCCATGATAAGCTATTTGGATATGCTACTTTTTCCTTCTTTTCTTAATAGTGTGATCTTCTAATGTCTCTTACAGGTGAACTGAAGGAGATCAAACAGGACATTTCAAGTCTCCGGTATGAACTCCTTGAGGAAAAATCTCAAAATTCAGAAGATCTGGCAGAACTTATAAGGAAACTTGGGGAAAAATTGTCAATCAACTCTAAGGAAGAAGAAAACAAAAGATAACTAACCTAAACATTTAAGAAATGCAACAGAATGTTAACAATCCACTTAAAGCCATATTTCTGTTTTTCTCAAGTCTAGCTCACATTTCTACTACAGATTCAGAAATTACATCATTCCAACTCTTTATTGAAAAAACAGAGTCACAAATCTTCTGTGTCTATGGAAAAGATTAAATAACACTTGAGTAGAGATATTTATTTATTCTTTACCTGCTGAAGAATAGATAGTTTTAGATCACTTTAATATTCAATTTACCTCTTTTAGAAGGTGAGTGGAATCTTGATAAGCCCGATTGTGAAATATTGTAGACATAAATCTAAATTTTTCCTACATTATCTGGTTGTTTTTCCAAATTTAATTTTGTAGACATTCACAAATATATTTTAGTAAAGTAAAAAAGGGAAATAGTGAGTTTTTTCATATTTATATCAAATGCTATTTAATTTTTCAAACATTCCCAACTAGAAAAAAAGGAGAAAAAAAACAACAACAACAACAAAACAAAACAACAACAAAAAAACAACTGCCTTTCTTAAAAACGTGCAGGTTATTAAAGTAATTTATTTGAGCATCTCCTTATTTAAGAGTTAGATAGCAGAATTCTCAGAGGTTTTTCCTACTTATCTTTATCACTTGATAAACTATCATGAAAGATTCCTAGGTTCCAATGGGAGCTGGTGCATTAAGAAAAAGAGATATTTTTTACCAAGCTTATTGAAGAAATATGGCTGGGGCCTGAAGGGCCTTTAATCCAGAATAATTAATCCTTGAAGTTCTAATCTGTTCCAGAATTCCCAAATTCTCTGGTTTTATGTCTTGAACTAAAACCCACAAACTGCAGGGAAGTTTGATTGTAAAGCAATTAACACTTTAAGTTAGAGAATATTACAATAGTAAGTATAAGCCCTCTGAATTCAGGAAATGTTATGCATTGGGGACCATGTTTCCTCACAGTTAAATTTCTTTAAGTTGTTCAATTTTGTTCAGATATATCTTTAGCAAAAGAAAAGGTGTTCCAAAAGCATGAAATCTCCTGTATAGATTTGCATCCCTTGTCCTATTTTTTCCCTGGAGAATTTCCTGCACAGTATCTCCTAGGACTTCATCAATGAAGAATCTTCTCCATGTCATCATGAGTAGCTTCCCACACTTCAGTTATGCCTACTGCAATACTCCTATGTCTCTGTTTAGTAGCTGGACAAGAGGTACGACATGTAGACATGTCTGGTTGATTGTTTAGATGCCCCATCCCTGGAGGTGTTCAAGACCAGGCTGGATCAGGCCCTCGGCAGCCTGATCTGATGGGTAACATTCCTGCCCATGGAAGGGGGGTTGGAGCCAGATGATCTTTTAGGATCCTTCCAAACCAAGCCATTTTGTGGCTCTATGAATCTATGATTCTATGATAGTTGTGTGACTCACCAGCTAATACCTACATGCAGGATAGTTGGTTGCTTTCTGTTTCTCCAAGTGGATACAGGCTAAACGCCATCTCATTTTTCCCTCAGATAATGCAGTAAATTGTTTTCTCTACCCCAGCAATCACCCATTCTGTGATTGTTACAATCATATATTGTGTTGGAGAACTTTACTCCTCTTTAAGCTTGGTTGAAGTTAGTGAAAGGGCTGTGAAACTTTATAACAGGAACTTCAAGATGTATAATGTACTTGTAAAAACCTTGCGTGTTTTGGAAACAAGGCTAAAATGACTTGTCGGTAATTACTTTTAAATTAGCTTTGTGAAATTTTTGTGGAATGTATCAGAATCTTTCCACCTCTCCCTTTTAGGCTGAAGGTGTAAACATGTTGTTTTTAATGGGTTCAGACTAGTTTCTAACTGAATTTACTGATAGCCTTTTTAAAAAACATCGGTGAAATCACTGTGTGTTTTCAGGGAAAAAAAGTCTGAATGAGAACTGGTTTTGTAATCACATAGAGATACATAGAGGCGAGGGGTTCTGTCCTGCCTGGAGTGCAGTTGAAGTTGTGGAGGTTGGCCTTTGAACAGGTTGACTGGGTATTGACTGGTTGATCTGGGGGAACTTCTCAGCCTTATGCTCAGCCAGTTAGGTTAGCCACAAATGGAGCCTGTGGGATAATCCCATGTACTGTGGGCCTCAGACATAATGAACTCAGGGTTTAGAAACTTTTAAGGCCTCTACTTCTGAGGGAGAAGAAGAAAATGAGACTTCTGAAGGTAGTAGAACAGACTGTATTAAATTCCACAGTGTGTGCGACTGGAAAACTATGAGCTACAGAATAGCCGATTTAATAACTTGCCTTTGATTATTAAAAAGCATTACCTCATAACCTGCAGTATTTCCTGCAGTAGCCAACAGGGAGTACTGCAGACTCTGAGATGGACATAGTGGTTGGTCTGCAGCAGAGATGCTCTGGTTTCTGAGTCAGCCGTTGTGTGGAAATGAAGCTGGGGTGATCCCCAGTTGGAAGTCAGCATGAAGCTATCTTCACTGCCTTTTGGCTCCTGGAAGGCTCCTGCCCATCTCCCTGGGCCAGAATTGGTCACTGATTTTGAGTTCCCACTTGAATATTTTGGGCCCAGTTTATTGGAGCACTTATTACGGCTTCAGCAAATGACCACATTAGGGACCACACCACACAAAGATTTCCCACCTTTGAGAAGCCCTTTGGAAAATCTGTTGGCCAGAACTTGCGGTAGCAATTACAGTTAAAATTTGCTTTCACTAGTAGGAAGTTTTTGATCATTGTAATGTGCAATTTGGATCCACAGCCCAGTGCTAGATGTTGGTAAAACTTTCAATCTCCATAAATCCAATGTAAGGAAATGGCAGTTAAGGAAATGTGTAAACACAGTGTAAACAAGATCCAGGCATTTATAAGTGAAGATTTTTATTACAGAGTTAAAATGGACACTGTGAACTTCTTTAAGCCCAAATTTTGACTTACCTTAAAACTGTAAGATCGTAATGTATATATTGTATTTCATGAAAAAAAATACTTATGGGTTTTTTTAATTCAATGAAGATATTTTATATGTAGTTATTACTC
This sequence comes from Oxyura jamaicensis, assembly GCF_011077185.1. NCBI lineage: Eukaryota > Metazoa > Chordata > Aves > Anseriformes > Anatidae > Oxyura > Oxyura jamaicensis. The sequence continues at coordinate 190,904,209 of NC_048893.1, forward strand.
ATGGAAAAATTTGTTAAATATATTTGAGAGGTCTATTGCCAAATGTAGTGTGACAAACAATGTAGTATTTAAAATGAGCACAATACCAAATATATCATTCTGATAAAAAAATTAAACATACCAGACTGAAAATACATTCGTGCTGCATTTTATAATCACATTAGTCCTTCACTGCTGGGAACTTTTGTCTACTCTTGCTTGGAAGACAACAGCAAGACAAACACAGAAGAATACTTCAAATTGTGAGCAATTCTACTACATATAATTTTTTAAAAAGTTTCCCAGAAGAATAAAATGTCTTGTCATACTTAATTAGAATCAGGATCTGTCTTTCCTTCAGCAACTAAGTGTCACTGATGCTAGATGTTTCAGAATGACTCTGCGGTAGGTAACATGTAATTTTTATCCTACATGGTTCTACTTCTATTTTCTAATTACAAAAGACTGATATAACTTTGATGAGGAAGTGTTTCAAGATTTTTTGTTAATTATTAGAATAACAAGATAGTCTTGCTACCTACTTTAGTGTTCCTTTAAAACTTGTTAATTTTTTGAGCTCAGCAATTCAGTTTCTGCAGCAGCAGCTTCCGTGTCCAAACCAGACCTACTATGAAAAAGTATTGGCTTTTATCACTTTTTTTCCCATGAATAGCTCTTAAGCTTGAATTAAGAGACATAGTGAGTAGAATCCATCATCGCAATGACAGTCTTCTATCTGTTCATACAAACATAATTCACTAAAAAATATAAGATGTCTTAAGAATTCTCAACAGAAGAAAGTACTTTCAAAACAATCTCCAAATTAACAAAGGTTTCTCTCACTATTATTGTTTAATCAGACGAAGCTATTGGGAAGAAACCTTATACATCATGGAGGAACACAGATACTAGAGAGTAATAGTGTAATGCAAGTGTACTGTGCTCAAGATTTACAGAAGCAGTTTCTGGGTAGTTTTCTCCACCAAAGGGTTTCATGCATAGATTCAGATATTCCAGGCTAAAATCTGCTTTATTTCACCCCATTTTTGAGCACTTCAGTGCAAAATTATTGTATCCTACTTGTTTTGGAATGGAAATATATATATAGGGTCACCTAATACTAGATGGATACCAGCCATGAAGACTTTTGCATTGGAGCTCATCTAGATTTCATTTACATGCAATGAATAGAAATGGTGTGATTTTGCTGTGATTTTGCTGTGATTTTGTCTCCTCTCAAGGTAAGCAAGCATCCTGGATGAGTCATGTATTAGAAGTGATAATTCCTCTACAATTACTCTAAAAAAACCACTATAGGTGTTACCAATGTCTATAAGGAAGTGTGAGATGTCCCAACTTGCAGAAATGATCACTGCAGTACATTGAAGAGCCATGAACCATCACAAAACCTCATCTGCTTAGAAGTGCTTGAACTGATGAGTCCAGTTATTGAGAGGAGCAGGATCCAACCTGCCTGAAGAAGGCATTTTCCAGGGATAATGGATGAGTATGGTCCTTCATTACTCTGAAGCAATATTACATATTTTCAACAGTGTAAGTGTGGGTAGGCATAAATGGAAATATCTACTAATTGCATCTTCCCCAGACATAAGAAAAACTGTAGCTTAATGTGCACTTGGAAACTAAACCCTAATTGATGAACCAAGAACTTCATGAGAAAAAGAAGTTCAAATCCTATGTTTTATTACACTATGGTGAACATGTATTTTCAAGATTATGTCTTTAAAGTAAGGTTTACAATATTCAATTTGATGTTGGCAGTACTTCAGCTATAGCAGATGTATCATATAATTTATTAAGAACATGTTCTCATGGCTGCAGTGTCCCAAAATGCAGTTTAGTGCAATGAAATCTTGCATTTGTCTCTCATATATTTCCCTCAAGCTTGAAATTTGTAGCTGAACATAATAATTAATACATTATAGACAACATAATGTGCAACTGCACTCATTCACAGAACAGTAGAAATCTTCCTTATATTGAAAATGGCTCATTTTTCATGTAAATATTTAATGCTTTTTTTAATTCATTAGAAAATGCCTAGTGCGAATAATATTTCTTATTTCTAAGCACTTATGTTCCTGCTTAAATTTTAATTTGGTCTGTGAATATAGAACTCATAAATTAGAAAATTTCTGTTTGGAAAAATAGAAAAATACTTGTACTTCAAGATCTCAAGAGGAGTTCGGTGAGACCGAGGAATTACCTTAATCTACATACTCTTAGCAGGACAGGGAATACTGTAGGATACAGTGCTTTTCCCTAGGGTATATGACCTTGAGTCACTCAAAATGCTGCACTTATTTTATTTTTCCATTGCTGCAAAACCCAGCAGACTCTTGTTCCTCTTTCTGTTCTTGTCACCATCATTAATTTGACAGTGCAGAAGTGATCACAAGGTACAATCTTTCAGTGCTTTCTATGTCCTGGCAGCTATTATAGTAGCAACTGGTTTTGCTTTAACCTTTTCATTATTCTGTGATTCAGCTCTTTGACATTTACTCTTTGCTCCTATAATCGATGGACCTCCAATCAAAGTAATTGAAAAAGATTAGATTGCATAGTCTGCAAATACCGGTCATGAGATAAATCATTATGAACATGAATAGCAATAACTGTATACACTTTCATGTATTAATACTTTTACATCACTTTGATATTTCATTGTTCTTTATAAATAATGAGTGTATGTGGGTAGGCTTGCACAGTCTGACAAGAAGGGTATAATTAAAACAACAACCAGTACAAAAACCTTTTGCTGTGGTGGTTTAAGGCAGCTCAGCACCACCACGCTGTTCTCTTATCCCCACTCCTCAAAAGGACAGATGGATTAAATATGATGAAAAAAACACAGGGGTTGAAATAAGGACAGGGAGGTCACTCAGCAATTACCATCATGGGTAAAACAGACTCAGCATAGGAACATTAATGTAATTTATTGCCAACTGCTAAATGACTAGACCAGTGAGAACTAAAAGCAAACTGAAGACACCTTACCCCCAACCACCCTATTCCAATTCCTTACCCCCCGAGCAGCACAGGGGTACAATGGGGGCTGTGGTCAGTCCCTGACGCTTAGTATCCACTGCTCCCTCACGGTCCCTCTCTGCCCCTGCTCCCCGTGGGGTCCCTCCCACGGGATGCCGTCCTTCCCCAGCTGAGCCTGCGGGGGCTGCCCACAGGCTGCAGCTCTCCAAGAACTGCTCCCAGAGGGCTCCATACCACGGGGTCCATCCCCCAGGAGCAAACTGCTCCAGCACGGGTCCCCCACGGGCGGCAGCTCCCCCCAGGCCCCCTGCTCCTGCGTGGGCTCCTCTCCACGGGCTGCAGCTCCGGCCTGGGGCCTGCTCCTGCGGGGGCTCTCCATGGGCCGCAGCCTCCTCCAGGCCACATCCACCTGCTGCTCCTGCGTGGGCTCCTCCACGGGCTGCAGCGTGGAGATCTGCTCCATGGGGGACCCATGGGCTGCAGGGGGACAGCCTGCTCCACCAGGGGCCTCTCCACGGGCCGCAGGGGAACTTGTGCTGCGTGCCTGGAGCACCTCCTGCCCTCCTGCTGCACTGCCCTTGGGGGCTGCAGGGCTGCTTCTCTCTCAGCTCTCACCCCTCTCTCCCAGCTGCTGTAGCACAGCAGATTTTCCCTTCCTTCAATCTTCTCTCCCAGAGGCCCAACCAGCATCGCTCATGGCTCAGCTCTGGCCAGCAGTGGGTCCCTTTTGGAGCCATCTGGAGCTGGCTCTGATCTGATGTGGGGCAGCTGCTGGGCTCTGCTCACAGACCTGCAGCCCCCCTGCTGCCGAACTCTTGCCACATAAACCTAATATATGTAGGCAAAACCTACTCACTCTCAACTGCTGAATGGATTCTTACAATAAAATGTGCTTTCCCATGACCTTTGTCAAGCCAATTCAACTCTCTGTTGAACTCAGCTTCCCTATTTGTGCCAGGGAAGAATGACAGAATGACACTAACAGATGTAAAGTTCTGAATGTTGTTGGTGAACATGAATAATTAATTTGAGGATTTTATAAAAGAGAAAACTTCAGCTTTTCCTCAAAGGGACTACTTCCATGATTCCGGAAATGATTTTGAATAACTATATGCAGACCTCCAGTAGTGTTATCCACTGGAAGAGAGTATGGAGGATTTAATGAGATTGATGTCTTCACAGCAAAAGGAATTGCTATGGGACTGTTCACGTGAGCTGTGATTCTGAAAATGCCAGTTAAAACACTCACTGAGCCTGCCCCATATGTAGCCTGAATATTCAGTCCCCATCTCTTCATGGTAAACTGGGGCTCTGCATCTGTCTCATAACACACTCACTTTTGAATGGAAAAAAATCAAGAACACAGTAAACTATTTAAATACCATACATCATGAACAAATATTTCTGGTGAACAGAAAATAAAGTATGTAGCTATCAAACCATGTTGGTAGTAAAATATTCAAGACTGTATTTGAAGGCTGTGCTAGAGCACATATGATCTCCCCTGAAGTGGTTGTTCTATTTGTCAAATGAAAATATTTGTACCAGAAATGACCTTGTGTTTGAATTCATCAGCATCATTTAACAATGCTGTGAGCTTCTTTCCTCTGTAGCGGACCTTACATTTTGCTTTATACTTTAGTTGAGGAAACTAAGCTTCCGTATACAGCCATATCCCTTCATCAGAGACTTCTCGACCTTGCAGAAGGCCATTGACTATAACACCACGAGTATTAGAGCTAAGCCTGGCTGGAACAAGAAAGATTTCTCTGTATCTGAGTGAGGGGAAATAAAGAAAAAATCACAGAGCCTAGTTCTTTTACCATCTGAAATTTCCATGTAACCGCCCATGGATGTTCTGTATGTTTGGTGATTTTGCCTCTTCTGTTTTAGATATTCAGAACATGGATAACTCAGCAAGTCATCTAGGCTCCTCTTCTGGTCCTAGGCTTCTGGTTCTAGGCTTCCTTTCCTGAAAAGGAACAGAAAATTCTCGGACACAGTTTTAGATGTATAACCTATGCCAGCAAAACATGCTTTCAAAACATCTCTCTCTGTCCACTGCTCAGGTAAGTCCCATCCGCTGTCACAAACCTCTAGTTGTAAATGGTTGTGTGAAAACAAACATAGGCCTTGTGCTTCAGGGGCCTTACTTGGCACAGACCTCTATTGCCTGAATGATGCTTCAGAGGTAAGTCTTGGCTTAGAGCAGAGACCTAACCTCGGCCCAATCTATTCGTAGCTCAGTGTCTTGAGAAAATGAGAATACCTTGTTGGGTGACCAATGAAATCTGCATGGAAGTAGTGACGCACACAAGAACTGATGACAGTTGCCCAAATATGTTATGTTTCTCTCTACAGATGGTTTCACAGCTTCAATGTAAGACTCAGATATCTATATTAGATAACTTATTTGTGTCTTTTACAAATTAATCCCCCTTACACTGGCTTTCCCCCATAATCCAGTAGTTGTAGTTGATCTAGTAGCTGGTCATTCAATCTCCTCAAACTTATCAAGATGTTTTTTCTTCATGCAGGTAAATTTTCTAAAAAACACCCAAAACTTAATCTGAAGGAGAATGATGAGGAGATAGGATACATGCTGATGATCCCAGATTATTCACTCTGGAGTGAATAATCATAGCCCTTCCCTTACTTTTTTATACAAAAGACTTGAAAAAATTGGAAGCATGCCTGGTTACTGCAAGGCTGATGTGTATATGCATCTCCAATAAATTGTTTCTGCTGCACTTAGCCCTTCTGTTATTCGAATGCTTCTTTTGAAAAATAAATTTTTGAGCTTACTCATTTATTTTTAGGTTTATGGGCTTATATATTTGGTTTAGGCATTTGCTTTATGATGTCTAGATGGAACCTTCTGTGTTCCAGTTTGGGCCTATTGCCTCTTGTCCTGGCACTGGGCACCACTGAAAACAGTCTGGCTCTGTCTTATTTACACCCTCCCTTCAAATACTTATAGACATTGATGAGATCCCTCTGAGACTCCTCCAGGCGGAATAGCCCTGGCTCTCTCTCAGCCTCTCCTCACAGGAAAGGTGCTCCACTCCCTTCCTCAGATTGGTGGCCCTCCGCTGGACTCCCTTCTCTATGTCCATGTATGTTTTGTACTGGGGAACCTGGAACCAGACACAGGATTTGAGGTGAGACCTCACCAATGCTGAGTAGAGGGGAAGGACCACCTCTTTTGACCTGCTGATGATATATTAGCCTTCTTAGTGGCAAGGTCACATTATTGACTCATGTTCAACTTGGTGTCTACCAGAAACCTCCGATCCTTTACTGCAGAGCTGTTTTCCAGCTGAGTGAACCCAGCATGTCCTGGTGCATGGGGCTGTTCCTCCCCAGGGGCATGACTCTGCATTTCTCCTTGTTGAGCTTCATGAGAGTTTTGTCAATTCACCTATTCAGCCTGTCAAGGTTACTCTGGATGGCAGCACAGCCTTCTGGTGTATCTGCCACTCCCCTGAGTTTTGAGTCATGCATCCAAGTGTCCCTTCTTTGTAACTCTGTGACTCTCTGACATTGTCTAAGTCCCTCTGAAGCCTACTATTTGCTATGTTCATCCCTATAAATGTCTTATTTCAGTATGTACTTACATGAAATATCATTCTTTTTCCAATAAGACAAACATTTTAACAATTTTATTTCCCAACTACAGTTCTATGTTCCTGCATCTACGCTTTTCCTAAGTATCAATGAACTTGAAAACAATAATTTCCCACAGCAGTGCCTTGTCCCTGCCAACATAAACGCATTATACCATGGCCAGAGACTTGAATTAACAAGTTCAGTTAGGAAATACATGTATTGATTGGATAATGATTATACTATAACCTGCTTATCTTTACACAATACATTTTTCAAGGTCATGGCTAATTGCATTAAATGCATAAGCTTTCCAGAAATCTTGATATAAAAAAAGGGATGATTTTTTTTTAAAAAAAAGCTTGTCTGAGCAAACTTAATTTTGGAAAACAGAATTACTGTCCTCATTCTTTTCTTTCTTTCTTTTCTTTCTTTCTTTTTTTTTTTTTTTCTTCCTTTTTTTCTCTTTGGTTACAATGTAAAAGGAACTGAGTATTACAATCAGGCCCTTACAAAAACTGGGAGAAGTTGTCCTTAGCATTCTGAAAGGCTGTAAGCAACTTGTAATACAGGTAAATCCCTTTTGGTGGGTTTACATTTTCCCCTATAAAATCAAACTTTATGGCCTGGTTCATATTTTGCTTGCATGCTGAGGCTGCAGCAGCAGTGATTGCAATGGATGAGCTGGCTGGGCATCAGTCTAAATTAAACACATCAGCCTCTGATGGTCTGGTGTTCCCCTCTCTGTTCCTATAGTCATGAGCCCTATTTTCCTGGGAGCATGCATGCAACCTGCCAGTCAAGCATGAATGCATGCCTTAGTTCAAGCTACAACTTGACCCTCAGATTATTTGGATGAAGGTGTTAAAGAAAAGATAGGCATGGAGACTGAGCCCACACATACCTTCAAAATATGTTCTAAAAGTATTTATAGCTATAGTGTATATGGACCTGACACAGGAATAAGATGTTTGAGGGCACTGTTGCAGTGCTCACAATGTGTACATTTGACTCCGTGTGACTCATGGAGGGCTGATAAATTGGACCAAAACCCTCTAAATCAGGTACAACAAGGCCTTATTAGTTATACAGGTGTAAGAACAATTTAAGGGCAGTAATGATGCACAGGGCATGTCAGCACACGTGCTTTAGGTGATACATGCCTGTCATGGTACTTTTCTATTCAGGAATAAAAATAGCTGGAAAAATGCCTTGTGAATAGGGTGCCTGTCTCCGTGAGGTCTCTCAGGCATGTGGAGACTGATGGTTCAAAATCAGGACAGACATTGCTTCCAACAATCATTCTAAAAAATTCACACTGAACTGTTTATATATATTTGCAGTTGCAGTGAGTGACAAAAACAAAACAAAACAAAACAAAACAAAAAAAAGCAAACCAGGAAACTGCTGAAGCTGCTTCTAAGTGCTTCATTAAAAATAAACCCTATTACCTAAGGCTCACGCAAACCGCTAGCACAAAGTGAAGCAAAACTCTGTGAATCCATATCAGTGGTAAAAGCTTTGAGGACAAAAAGTGAGAAAAAGTTCGGTGAATCGAAGACCCGCAATCTGAAGGGAGCGTGCAAGGAAACAAGCCACCACGCTGGGGCAGCACCTCCCCGTTGATGCTCTACAAGGAGCGTGCACGACCCTACCCAACGCCTGCAGCCTGGGTGCTGAGCAGGGCGTGGGAACAGCCCACCTCTGGCACTCACACACGCACAGATGCACAGACGTTTATGCGTATATAAAGATACACACGTCACGAACATACTGACATACACGCATCTATATATTTTATATATGTATATATTCTACATATGAACACGGCAAACTTTCTTACTTGTTTTTTTATGGTACCTTGAGCATTCAAATAAAATGTTTCATATAAAGCAGATGGCCAAACAAGGTTCTGACTTCAGTGAAACCACCTACAGCAAATGCTTAAGGAAAAGGTTTCATACTTGGCAAGCCTACAGTTACGCATCTTGATTGCATGAGAAGAATAAAAAATAGGGACACAAGCTGAGAGAAGGAAAGTTCAGGTTAGATATTAAGAAGTGCATTTTCCCAGTGAGCATTCTCAAACACTGGCACAGGCAGCTCACAGATGTTGTATTTAATGCTTAATTTTTGGAGATTTTCACAAATCTGAACAAAACCTTGATCCACCTTCTCAGGATTGGATCTACTTTGACCAGGAGGATTGTCCTGAGCTTCCTTCAGAACTGAACTGTTGTTCTATTATTCTCTGATTATACACAGGATGCCTTTATACACATTTACAAGACTCAGTGATTGAAGGTATTATGTCTATTTATCCAAAAGAACTATTTGTGATCCTGGACCAGCTGTCTCCGCAAATTTGAACTAATTCATAACTTAGCCTTTGGTTGGTACACCTATAATTGGATGAATACAGGAAATCTGAGATTTCAACGTTGCTCTTTTCCCTTGGTGAGTTTGGGAAGTGTATTAATTATTATGCACATGACTTCTAGACCTGTGATTAATCACTTCCTTCTCATCTAAGCACAACATTTTTTTCAGTATTTATTTCATTTTCTCAGCCAAGGAAAATAAACAAGGAACAAACAGCCAAGAAAAGCCTGAGGCAGAGAAACCAATACAGGCAAACAAATATAGGTGCATCTGTACTTGGGAAGGCTGGAGAATGCAGAATGTATTTTTTTTTTTTTATCTAGCAGAAAAAAAATATTATTCTAACCTGATACAACAGAGTTAAAAGTTGCTTAGAAAATTGTCTAACAACTCTTTAGAAAGATATTGTATCGATTCTTTATAGTACCATCAAAATGAAGCTCCATAAAAGAAGTTATACCTCAAATATCATTCAATATAAATGTTTTAAATCCCTGAACATGGAAACTTTAAAGCCATAAAATATACCTGCTGCCACTCATCAGGCTAACATTCCAAGCAAGAAATGGGTAGTGTTCAACCTACCTCAGCTATTTTCATCTTAACCTGTTTCTTTTCTAAAACCTTTTTCTTGTTCCCTACCTTGCACCATTTTAATTTTAATTTTTACTTTTTTAACCAATAAATACATGTTCATCAATGTTTGATGTGGATTTTGGAGTAGCTGGGTGGAGGTGGGAAACTGTTGGAGCTCACTTGGGCTGGCAAGAACCATGAGATGGGGAATCAGAGAACCTGCTCTGGTTTTACAGCAGATCAAATGAATTGGACTTTTTGTATTTTACTTGCCATGAACCAGCTTTAATAGGTTATAGGTAAATATAAAATATGTCCTGATTCCTCTCTTCTTTTGTTCCTTAAGCTTTACTAGATTTATTCAGATTTTGTAAAAAGAAGAGAGGCCTTTTTGTCCTCAATTTTCATTCAGTGTTTCTTCACCAATGCAAACATTTCATAGTTCAAACAGCTAACCAGCATTGTAGCTCTGCATAGGTCTTCTGCTATATTTTTCTCACACACAAAGGATGGAGACAGGTTTCTTGTGAATGCCCCTATGTGGAAGCCCTCTGTAGGCATGCATCAGCAGCCCTGGAGCCCGTGCCCAGCCCAGGGATGGGACTCATTCCCTAGCTCTACATCTGTCCATCGACTCTTCCTTGCCTCATTTATAAACATGAAATCTCATTTAAATGTTCATTGTCCTTGTGACTTGTGTTTATTGGTCTCCTGTCTAGTTTCTTCTTTTGGGGCTGGCATGACTGTCAAGGTCACGAGGGTTGAATGACTTCAGTTACGGAGTTTTATTCTGCAGAAAAGTGTTTAGGTTACACAGCCTTGTGCCTATTCACTTCCTACCCTCAATCTTGAGCCTTGAGAGCCTGAGGAGTGATGCAAGTAAATTGACCACGAGTTTCCTATCCCTCCTAGAAGCTAAGCTGAAAATGCTGGTTACTTGGAAAAAAAAAAAAAAAAAAAAAAAAAAAAAAAAAAGTGATTTATTGCTGTATCTCACTGTAACCCTTTTTTTCATAAATCATTTTCATCAAAGTCATTGCTGCAATCTCTGCACATTGCAGCTCAGAAAGAAACAGGGGCTTTTCATGGTTTTAATGATAATTCTTCAACCAAGCAGGTGGTCTTTTGACAAACAGTAGGTTTTCTATAATAGGTCATATTATCATTCCCCACAATGTTTGTATCTAGCTGCAGACAAGAAGTTCTGTGGAATTAGATGGGATCTAAGAACTCAGAAGTAAATACATTCTCACCTTGTGGTTGGGAAAAGCTCTTGTTTCTACTGCTTTTTTTTTTTTTTTTTTTTTTTTATATGTGTGCATGTAGGGCAGTATAGTAATGTAGTATAGTATAATAATATAGGGCAACGTATAATGCTGTCTGAAAGGTCTGTACAGCTACTTTCCAAGTCCTGAGGGAAGCAGGTTGTGTAGACACATGATGAAGGATGTGTTCTCCCATCAAAAAAAAGACCAAACCAACCTAGTCTGATTGAGTTATGAAAAAAAAAGGAGAAGAAAAAAAGAACAAACAAAACAAAACAAAACAAACAAACAAACAAAACAAAACAAACAAACAAAAAAAAACAAACACCAATTTATTTAACTACATCAGATGGAACAAAGCATGAAGATCTCATTGCTGTATAGAGCACAAGACCAGTGCATGGAAAAAGCAAAACCACACCCTCATCAATAAATAACAAAGCTATAGAGTCACCTCTAAACCTAAGATATGGCTGGTTGGTGTGTATCTGGTGCTAGTACTTTGTGATAAGCAAATCCAGGGGCACTTGAAGGCTTTCATTGTGGGGGCAGAAAAGATATCTTTCTACTTAAAAAAAAAAAAAAAAAAAAAAAAAAAAAAAAAAAAAAGCAGCTCTACTTGGAGGTTAGCCCAAGGTATAATGTGGTCACCAGCCTCCACTGTCATTACTGCTTGTATGGCTGCCTGATTTCTAGCACCAAAAAATGCACATTTTGTATTAGAAGTGCACTGGGAATGGGTCTGTGTGTCCCCCACCTCTAAGCAGGATCCCCAGCAGAGGAGTCTATGCCTGTGGGATGCTCCCCAGCACTGCTTGCCCCTGGGCTCCAATGGCTGTCCCATGGGCTGCCCCCAAACACTGCACACTTCCCAGACTAGAGGTCATATATTCTATTCCCTGTGTGCAGCCCCCTCTTTTCCCTTTGCACCATCCAGGTTGGGATCCCAAGCTGGTTTCACATCCCCTCCCACAAGAATCCCCAGCACTTCCAGTGATCATTCCCATCACCACCACGTCTCAAGCTCTGGGTGCTGCTCCTAGTTTCCCCACCCAAGCCCTCACTGTCAACAGCAGCCTCCGAGTGCTGGCACTGCCACAACTCAGCTGATGCATCCCCTCCCTGATTTACACCTTCAGCTCCCATGTGAGCTGTGAGCTGGCCCACCTCTGCTGGCTGACCACTGCTGCCCTCTCAAACACCAGGAGCCACCAGGGACAAGCAGGTGACAGTGCCCTGTCCCCTCATTCTCCCTGCACATCTGGATCCTAAATGCTGTTCTAGCTCTGGATTTCCAGATTCTGAACAGACCAGACTTTCTTGTTCTGGGCAGCCTACGAGGACATAAAAATAGCATATTTTTAAGAAAAAAAAAAAATAATACTACTTTTATACCCTTATTATTACATGCTGCTTGATGATTTACTTCACTTTTACACAACCTTCCTGGAGTCTGACCTCAGAAAGCATCCAAATGACAAGAGAGGGATTGGAATGACAGCCTGCCAACTGCTCCAGAAGCATTCAGTGTGTTTTTACCAAGAAAAAGGATAAAGTAGACTGAAACAGGAGCCTGAAGGTTTCTTATTTCTCTTTTTCATAAGTAGGAAAAGATTCTTTTTTTCCTCCTGACCAGCACTGCCTCCTATTTCTTCTGTACAGGAAAGGACAGAAACTTTACTCTCTGATAAGCAAGTTTATACCTGCACTGGATCAAATTCTGTATTGTGAAAATTCTACATTTTTCCAAACCTCCTGTCTTACTCCTCATATCATCATATCCTCATGTCATTTATATATTTAGAAACAGGCATATGCAATAAATATGTAAAACATACCCTATGTATATTCTCTGTACATACATGCCTATAAAATATATATTTTTTTTGTATATATACATCTGTATCCATATTAAAACTTTATACAAAATACATGAAAATTCATATAAATATACATCCACACATGCACATATAAACACCCACTTTTAATTCAATTGAATGCCAACAGCACATATAATATTAGGGCATGAAATTCTGAAAAAAAAAAATCACTGGACTTGCCTCAGTGGCTGGCAATGCCAAACCAGCAGAATTTTTGCTTTGCGATAAATCCAGACCAAGAAAAGAATGCATTTTCCATTTTAAGCATGAACTAAAGGAAGTATGAGCTCAGTCTCCTGTGAGTAAAGGGTTTGACAAAATGAATCTATCGTTTAGACCCAAAATGTCACCAAGACATTTAGCTCACAGGATTCTGGCACTCCTAGGCCTGAGCTGCTTTTGTTTCACCTACCTCGTTCAGAGTCATGCACTATTAATATAGAGTAAAACTCAAATACCTGAATTCAAACTTTAAAAAAAAAAAAAATCCATCACTATAAATCACTAATCCAGGGCAAAACTGCAAGATACCACTTCAGTCAAAATGAATCATTTTTATTTATTTATTTATTTATTTTTCTTGACATAGATGTTATTAAAACTTACTGAGACCCACAGGATACAAAATGACAGAATTTGTCAGAAAAAAAAAAAAAAAAAAAAAAAAAAAAAAAAAAAAAAACTGCCATTAATTTTCTAAACACAGTTACAGCTTTTATATTTCGGGCACTAAATAGATTACACTTTGATCTCACTCTAAAATTACTGTTAGATATATTGCAACAACAACAACAAAAAATCAAGCAGGAACAGGTTTCTTCTGGTCTGAAACTCAGACCCTGTAATTTCTTGAAATGTCTTAGCTTTCCCTACTCAGCTCCTGGTGAAATCAATGGCATCACTTTGCCATGCCTGAAGAAATTCTGTAATTGACCACCAAAGTTATAACTGCTCAGGGAAAAAACAAGCACGCTTCCTAGCACAGGGTAAAAATGTATTTATTGATTAAACTGCCTATGGTGTTTTTAATGGAAATGGTTTTAAAACTTTGTTTTCAAAAGGGAAGAAAAGAGGAGATGGCTGATAGCTAATATTTTCGATGGAAGTAGATTGAGCAGGAAAGAACATTTCAGTTCTTAAGCTGTTTGAGGGTCTTTCAAGTTGCCTGGCAAACATATTTTACATTCATTGTGCCTTTCAAGTGCACATAATTTAATGGGACAACATAGACAAAACAAATAATAATAATAATAATAATAATAATAATAATAATAAAAGCAGAGATGTTCCTGCAGTTACACAGCAAGACGTGGAGGGGAGTGAGCAGTTTGCTTTCAGCTCTGGCACAGACATCCCATCTCAATGCAGGCCATGCCTGCGCTGCAAACTTTTTGGTGCAGCTCAGGTTCAGGGCTTAGCACTAACCCAGCAAACACAAACATACATTTCAAGGCAAATGGGTTGCCACAGACACCTAATTAGATAGTTTAAAACTAAACTTGGTGCGCCTGCAGGTGCAGAAGCTGTTGCACCTTAGGCCAGCTACAGTAACCTGATGTTGCATCCAGCCCAATGTGAAGATGCCACTGTGGCCCCCCTGCCTGCTGCAGGAGTTTGTCGGCTCACTGGAAAGCATAGCAGGGTTTCACATGGGAAGCTGCAGATTTAATGTTTCTGTCTCTGTTTCTTGTCAGTGTAAGAGAAACAATAGCAGTTTATTTCTCACTCCTGTCTTAGCTTATAAATTCTTGAGTGAAGGTTTTATTTTGTGTTTTCCTATGTCTAGCACAAGTAGAAATCTACGGGCCTGCACTAACAAAAGCAACAACCACAAAAATAGGAATAACAATTAAGTGCAACACTGTTATAAGTCAACAATCCAGGCAAAAAGGCTTCATCGTTTTTATTCATTTATTTATTCCATTCTTGTCATTTTGATCCTCCAAGCTGTTTGCTGGGGCTAGGATGAGGGAATTGCTGGCAGCTGCACCAGCAGTTCTTGTCAAGACATGGTCAAAAATGTCACAAGCCAGAAAGAGGGAGGTTTGTTTTTCTGTCTGTAATTTGTTTTCTGATCATATATTTCCTTTGAACTTTACAGGAGGAGATATGTGTTTGAAGTGAAATGTTTTTTCCAGTACTCTAAACCTCCACTAGGATCTTCATCAGATCTTCCTTCTATCTTGATGAATTACTTTTTTTTTTTTTTTTTCTTTTCATTTGGTAAAATCTATAAGGTCACCCACAAGTTCCTGCAGAGCTCAGTGGGAATATGACTGATAAAAATCTCTGAAATCTACTGAGAAAACTGCCTCCATGGGGTCAGTCTCACCCATTTTTTATGTGCTATGGTCAGCTTTGCCTTAAAATAGTGCTTTCTGACAGGAAAGGACTCACAACTATTTTAAAATGCTATCTCTGTTGATGGTCAACCAAACTAGCCAGGAGTCAGCCTGTTCTTTAACAAACCCATAGATAAAAAGGCCTGAAATGAAATTCACAAGACCACTTCTCAACCTGAGATGGGATCAGCTGTATAGATGTCTGGTTTTTAATAATCAGGTGCTGGTGGCTCCACAGCATCCACAACCTATACTGATGCTTTACAGTCACTGAAGGTAGATTTTTCTTTCTCCTTCTCTTGTGATCTGAACTTTTATTGTTACTTTTTAAGGCCTTACCATCCCAGCCCAGAGAGCCAGAGCAGGTAGTTCTCTTCTTTGCTGCAGGCACCCTATGCATTGGAAGACTATTGTCATCTCAGTCATTTTCTCCACACTAAACACCAATTATTTGTGTTGTTTTCCTTAAAAATCATGTTTTCTAGTTTTTCCTCATTCATTTTTTCCCTTTTTCTATTTATTTATTTATTTTTAATGTCTTGTACTAAATGTGGCTCTCCAGCTGAGACCCTGCCAACATAAAACAGAGCTGCAGTGTCTTTCTCTTACAAGCTGACCTTCAGCTTGCACTGGTCTTTTTCTTGAGAGCATGTCACAGCTGACTTTCATTTCATTCCTGATCTAACATAACCTCTGGATCATTTTTTTTTATATATTTATTTCTCATAATTTCTACTTAGTGTGTTGCTTCCCAGCATGAATCCACAGCTAAATGCAAATTTCTGCTCATGCTTTTGTTGAGGTATATTCATTCTACCAGGAGTATTTCCTAGATCATTCTCTAACTTGTCCACATGATTTTGCCTTATTCTGCCTCCCAACATATCTGCAGCCCTTGCCAACTCTGCAAAAGACCAACCTTAGCTGAACATTCTGCTTTTTGCAGTTTATATCTGAGGACTTTCCTGAGTCCAGGAAAAATTCTTCCTTGTTGTAACGCCATTGACTTCAGCTGAGGCCTGCTGTTCCTCACGTCATCAGGCTCAGAGCTTGCTGTGCATAAATCAGGTTTTGTGACAGCTCTCATGGTACAGCCGTTCAGCCTGCCCAAGGAGCTCCTCTCTTCCCTTACAAGGCTGGAGAAAAGGCAACCAGGGGGTCAGCCAACTTCTACTCCAGCACATGAGGTGGGCAAAGTATTTGGCGTGAAGTTAAAGGCACAGAAATAGTTCAAAAGCATATATGTGGTGATTTTGCATGGTTTTGTATGCTGATACTGCTTTTTAAGGTTTTCACAACTTCTTCCTGGTTTTATTGAGGACTTTTCCCTGCTTTTTTTTTCTGTGTTGGAGATGCACACTGGTTCCTGGAGAGACTGACAGAAGTCCCAGGCTGGTCTATGAACCCCTGATCTCATTGACATGTATTTATTTGCATGTGGAGCAGCTCCAGTAAAATTTAAGGGACCTTTGCTTGACTAATGCCACCTTGATTGGAACAAGAAGGTCTGACTTTTGCTGAATATCTAAATAAACAACAATGAAATAGGCTTCTCCATCCTCTCTATATGTTAATTCAAGTTACTTTAGAGATCACTTGTAATAACAAAAAAACAAAAACAAAACAAACAAAAAAAATCCCAGATTTTGTTTTATTTTCTCCAGGTTCTGTTGTAGCAGACATCACGTTCCATGCTGTCTGCTTTTGAGGAACTACTAAATTCAGAGTGTTTCACATGACAAGCCTCCTCTTCACTGCCCTGCTGCAGGAATATATTGCAGATTTTGAATTCTTTCAAGGCTGCTCTTTACAAAGCAGTTTGAATACACATTCCCAGAAACACAAATGGAGTGGCAAATTTATAACTTCGATCATCAGTCACCAACTGAACCTTTTTTATTTGTCAGGCTGATATAGCTCCATCCACCTTCCTGAAATAATTGGCTCGTTCACAGCTCTCTTTCTGAGCCTTTCAGAAAAACCCCAAGTGAACTAGACACCAAAGCAGGATGAAGACAAAATGCTAATGGCTAAATCCCAAACTGTCATCAGAAGTCCTTTCTTCGCTGTTGCCTGAGCCCACCTCACTATGCCGTTTGCTTTCCTTTCAGCAGCCTGAGGAGTCCAGAGAAGGTAACCTGTGAAATTCATACTTGATAGTTGCAGCCCTTTAATTAGGTTTCTAGTGAAGTCTCCTGTCTTCATTGCAGTATTCGGTGCCTAAACATAGTAAGGAAAGGTTGTCTCCACCCTACCGCTTTACTCTTGAAGAAAACCTTCTGATTTTGCCTTTTACTTTGGGTGATGAGGAAGATGGGGATGCTGCTCCTTTGGGCAGCATGGGTGAGAAGAAGGACTGATGGAGAATTTTCTAGTACTGATGTTGCAAATTAACATCATACATTTTTTCTGCTGCCTTCCTGCAGTTTCTGGGACAGATGATACCATCTCTCTTCCACCATCAGGGGAGTGTGGAATTCAAGAGAGTTTGTTGTTTAAGTGACTGTAAAAAGGAAACAGTGGTCTACATGTCAGTGTAACTATAGCATGCACAACAGACATTATGGGTACTGTTCATGAATTTGCCTTGTTGTGTGTAGTATTGCCCTATCTCATCTTCTATGGTATTTATTGCTCTTCTGCAGGGCAGTAGCTGTATTTTTCAGGGTGAACATCTCTGACTGGTGCCTTCCTAGTGTAACTCCTTGCAGGGGTCTGCCAAGCCTGTTGTGTGCATTGCTCCATCTCTGGAGTTGTCTCTGAGCCACTCTCCTTCAAACACATTTTGCAATCTTCTTCAGTTGTCTCTTCTCCCCTAAGGCCATATTTAGGACCATTAGTCCACCATGTTCTATACCTGTGCCTTCCATTCAACTTGACTTGGAGGGAACTAGCACAAGATATTTGTCTCTCACACACCAATACTTTCCTATTGTTTTGCCTTTCTGTGCACCATGAATTTAGGCCAAAAGCCCAATTAAATTGTTACAGCTCTAGTCTGGTTACCTCTTTCCAAATCCAGGTCATTTACTGACAGAATGGACTATGCACGTATTACTAGAGAAAATGAAAAGGTAATTTAAAGCATTAGATCACTCAAGAAGAGTTAAATATAACACGATATTTTTGCTGAGGAAAAATCTTTGCAGCAAGTCTGGTGTTTATTCACCTGTGACCTATCCCTGAGGATTCCCCAGTTTGGCACCAGAGAGTGATCTGTGTAAGAATCATCTTGTCTTCCTTTGGACGTCACGCATTGATTTTCTTCACTCTTCTGAATGAATTGTTTGTTATCATTCTGATAATGTGAGCAACTGTTTTCCTCACATACCCTCATATGTTGGGGAAAAAATAATTTTCTAAGATGCTTAACCCTTTCTGTAACCTAGTTGCACAGATATTCTGTAATACATTTATGCCAATTGAACATTTTTTTTTTTTTTTTTTTCCCAGTTGTAACGTACAATAGTCTCTCAACATTTGAAATCTTTTTGGATTTTCCTCTCTTTTTACTAGTTATAACTAGTTATATTAATGGTGTGGCAGCCTGACCCTGGCTTCTGTGGCCCTTTCCCTTTGTTGGTTGGTTTGGCAGGTTCACTCCCAAGACTGTATGTCAGTTCTGGTGTGGGCTTTGTGTGGTGGTGTCTGTTAGCTAGATGTTACTACTGTGTGTACTTGTCACTTTTTCTCCACTTAATGTAATGGATTATAAAAATTCAGCTTCAGGTGACTCCCTGTTTGCAGTGGATAAACTCTTTGGTAAATATAATGTAAATCTATGCTTGTAAATTTACATGTAGATTTTCCATAACTATTGCGTTTATTAAGTTCTGGATATAATGGCCTAGCTGTTAAACTATTAATGTAAGGAGCTTGTTTGGTGATTCCTTCAGCCAATCATGATGATCTTTGAATTGATGAGTTAACGTAATATTCTTAGAAACAAGCCAGACAGTGGAAATGTTTGTGGTTGATGCCAGATGATGCTGGAGAGGAGGAGGTGAAGGGGAGAAGTATGATACCTGGGGCTGTCTGGGAACTGTGAGTGGTTGTAACGCTGCCACATTTTGCTGCTCAGAAATGCACCTGAGAATGATGAGGGAGTGAGACATCATGAATACAGCTGTAAGTGTCTGTTCTCATATAAAGGTTTTAGAACACCTAGAGTGCTGTGTTCAGCTCTATGGTCCCCAGCACAAGAAGGATGTGGGTCCAGAGGAGGGCCACAAAGATGATCAAGGGGCTGGAGCACCTCTTCTGTGAAGATAGACTGAGGGAGCTGGGGTTGTTCATCCTAGAGAAGAGAAGGCTCTGGGGAGACCTTACAGTGGCCTTCCAGTACCTAAAGGGGGCTACAGCAAAGCTGGGGAGGGACTCTTTGTCAGGGGGTGTGGTGATAAGACAAGGGGAAATGGCTTTAAACTAAACTAAAAAAAAAAAAAAAAAAAAAAAAAAAAAAAAAAAA
>NC_048893.1:190923815-191101564 GCF_011077185.1 Oxyura jamaicensis
AAAAAAAAAAAAAAAAAAAAAAAAAAAAAAAAAAAAAAAAGTAGGTTTAGATTAGACATAAGTAGGAAATTCTTTACTGTGAAGGTGGTAAGGCCTTGGAAGAGGGTGCCCAGAGAAGTTGAGGATGCCCCATCCCTGGAGGTGTTCAAGGCCAGGCTGGGCAGGGCTTTGAGCAACCTGGTCTGGTTGCCCATGGCAGGGGTTGGAATTAGATGGTCTTTAAGGTTCCTTCCAAATTAAACAATTAAATATTACTATGAATATTTACAGAGGAGGAAAATGGTGCAATTGTATTTCTATGCTCCTTCACACCTTGTCTGACTTCTTTTCTAAGAAAATAGAAAAACTGCTGGATATGTGTGCAGCAAAAGAAAATGCAACACTTCAAGGAACAGATATGGTGTTTGGCTGACATGGCCTTAACTGGGAGCACAGTTTTACTGTGCTTGATCTCTAATGCCAGTGAATCTAAATGCACTGAGATTCTAAAATCAATGCTCATTTGGCAGCTTCCTTAAGAGTGCCTGGATGCCTCTCCATATCTGGAGCTGATGGTAGTTAGTTGCATCCTAATCCATGAGCTTTTTGTAGAAAGAACTTTTCAATATTTCCTGCTTCGAGTTGTCCACTCATCTAGCAAGTTCAGAACAGTTTTACCTTTGCAAAGCAATTGCAGAAGTAATGTAAAACCTTCATTTGTCAATAGTATATGACTAAAGTATTATTTAACAAAAAGTAAGAATAAGATAACCTATAGTGGCAACAGCCACTGCTTAACTTGCTTGAGCTTCTGCATAATTAAAATAAAAGAGTTTCTCTTTACATGGAAAACCATACATGTTTCAGCCCAGAATTTGAAGTCAGATAAAATTTTTGTCTCTTTGACTGATTGTTTTCCTTCACTATTTCTTGCAGGCCTTGTGCTTTTGAGCTAGTACATCTTGGGAAATGGATGGAGGTCTTTCCCAGGTTCTGACTAGGTGCCATGTGGAGATCAGGATCCTTCATTCTTAATTGTCCTGTTTAGTCAAGAAAATTGCTGTTCAAGGAAGATTCAAACTGTAGGATGAAGTATGCTAAAGATCATTGACAGACCTGAAGTTTCTTGTACAACTTAGCATTTCTTGAGTTAAAAAAAGAAAAATCAGGTTATATAATCTTAATGTTGGTACCACATCAGCATTCAACACTCCTTATGACAGCATGGACATAGCTGTGTACCATGGGAACTAATGAAGTCATGGACAGAAAATAACAAATTACCTGAGCTGAAGAAGTAAGTGATCCTCCCATGGGTTTCTGCCAGGATATATCACAGTTCCTGCTGACAATAGTGACTTCAAATTTATGTTTTTAATTATATTCTAAATTCTGTGTTCTTTAGTGATGGTCATTCTTTTGATTTTCAGATGCTCTGCTCTGTGAACTTTTTTTCTCTGTTGCTGGGGCTGCGTTGCTTGTAGGAAACACTTTCTCCCCACATATGTCCCCACCTCAGAAACCTCCAGAGAGATCTTCTCTTGGGAGCTCTCAGGACTTGACTTCCCCATGACATGGAGTGAATCATTTTTACTCCTGTGTAATGTAAAAACACATCCTACTGAGGATGTGAGCACCCTATCTACTACTACCAAATCACTGAATGAGGAGGACAATTTCCCATACAGGCCTTGCCTTACTTGCCATGTGTTGAATATTTCTCATGTTGATCCTGTTTGAGATACCAACTTATTGGTCCTGTCTGTCTTCCTGGCAGTCACACTATTTCATTTGTAGTCTTTGGAAGAAAAGGTAGCTTTCCCAAGACAAAGTCTTCCTCCTAGGATATATTTCATCTTAGAGAATAGAACAGGACAACCATAAATAACTTCTATGGCTAAACTAGTGTTGTAGTTTAACCCGGCTGGCAGCTAAACACCACACAGCTGTTAGTTCACCCTCCCCCCTCCCTCTCTGGGATGGGGGAGAGAAATGGGAAAGTGAAGCCTGTGAGTTGAGATAAAGACAGTTTATTAAGATAAATAATAATAATAATAATAATAATAATAATAGTATGTACAAACAAGTGATGCACAATGCAATTGCTCACCACCCGCTGACTGATGCCCAGCCCAACCCCGAGCAGCTGGCCCCCCAGCCTGGCTAGCCACCCCCATATATTGTTCAGCATGACTTCAGATGGTATGGAATACCCCTTTGGCCAGTTTGGGTCAGCTGTCCTGGGTCTGTCCCCTCCCAGCTCTTGCTGCACCCCCAGCGTGCCTGCTGGCAGGACAGAGCGAGAAGCTGAAAAGTCCTTGGCTTAGTGTAAGCATTGCTCTGCAGCAATTAAAACATCAGCATGTTATCAGCACTCTTCTCATCCTAATCCAAAACATACCACCCTACCAGCTACTAGGAGGAAAAATAACTCTGTCCTAACTGAAACCAGGACAACTAGACTTGTTTTATTTTGACAGGAAAGAAGGCGAAGGATTTGTATGTATTTCTTTGTGTCAGGTTGATTATGTCATTTCTCATAAATGTTAGAGTAAGAAGGATTAAATGCTCTCTTTGATTCCGGAATATCATCTCATTACTTCTCATTTCCCTTTACCATGTGTGTGCATAGCCATGGCAAGAAAGTGAAGAAGAGAGTTGCTGAGATTTGCTCTTGGCATGCTAATTTGTGATATCATGTACCTTCTAGACCTGAACAGCAAAACTGCCTTTTCAGAAGATGCATGGCATGAAAATGCAGTGTTTATTTCAGCTGCTAATTCTGACCGATTTAAAAGGTCATTGCCACATAACAGAGACAAGCCAAACACAATTCTGTGGTCTCTTTTTGAATAGCTTTTTCCTGGAGAAATTATGTGTATAAAATTCAACTTCGAGCCTTTTAAGTAGGCAAATTTAAATAGCTGCCCGATTAAATAAAATTTCATACATTATTAAGTTTTAAATTGAATTTATTAAACATACAACCTGTGCCCTTTTCTGGATTAAAGGAAAAGAAGACAGCAACCTTAGAAGATATTTCTCTAGATCTTGCAAATATTTTAAAAGCTCTTTCATATAGAAGATATTCTTACTCCATGTTTGTTTCCTGAATTAATTTTCATGCCTTTGTCATCAATAATGCAAAAGAACTGATGTAAAGCATGCAGTATTTTAAAGAGAACATCCCTTTCAGTAGGCACAGTAATGGCCTGTGTGCTGTGAAACATTAGAAGAGACTGAACATCCAGCTGGTGCTTCCATATGCCTATTTTATCATTTTTTGTTTGCTGTTTTTCTCCTTCATTCTTTGGACACTATTCCAGAATTAAACAACCTTTTCTAAGGTTGTTCTCCTAAGTATAAGTTCAAACATGCTGTGCAATTGCTTCTTTTGGATTTGAGATTGTTTCCTCAATACATTCTCAGCATCAGGAAAATATACTTGGCTGTCTAGAAAAAAGTTCATTAGCCACCTCATTAGCTTATGCTCTGTTATGCAGTGATCAATAAAAATTGTTTTTTAAAGTTATTTTTTAGTCCCTAATAACATCTTTAATGCAATTTTCTTTCATTATAAGGGAAGCTATTCTTGGCTGAAGGCTATGGAGCACTTGGAAATAGGTGACTTGCACACGCTCCAGTAGTAGCTTATTCTTCGATTTGTACCCTCGGTTTTGATGAAGAATCACCCAACCGGCAATCACACCTCCATTGGTTCACACCAATTAAGACTGGAAAAGACTACCAGAAGCTCAAGGAAACTGGATTCTCCCATGGTCTTTGGTGACACAGATGATTAGGTAGATGTGATCAGAGGTAAGGCAGGGCACCTTACAAAGACTCAGTTCAGTTTCTATAGACAAGGGGGCATCTGATACCTCTATTTTTGACAATAAAGGCCATAATCCAGGTATCTTGGATAGCTTCAGAGGTTTTTCAGGATCAGTTCCATGAGCATCTAATTATCCCCAGGACTGACTGACCTAGAGATAGAAATAGCCTGGGTTCAGTGCACCTTGATGTTGTTCATCTCCGTATTGCAAACCTTAAGCACATTTAGCCCTTAGTCCATCTCATCCATTCATTCCTCAAAGAAATAATGAAGTAGCTACTTCAAAGCTAGTGTTCCGAGGAAAAATGAATTCTCCAGTGTTCGTGTAGAACTCAGTTAGTATAATAAAGGAGATAAAAGTAGACAAGCAGGTAGATATTGTAGTATAGCCTTCTACTCCAATAGCACAAGGGATTGCATATATGTTAAAAAGCACTTTAATTTATCGGAGGGCAAAAAGAGGTTGAAATCATATCTATT
This sequence comes from Oxyura jamaicensis, assembly GCF_011077185.1. Lineage (NCBI taxonomy): Eukaryota > Metazoa > Chordata > Aves > Anseriformes > Anatidae > Oxyura > Oxyura jamaicensis. The sequence continues at coordinate 190,928,110 of NC_048893.1, forward strand.
GAAAATTCTACCACATCTTTTTAACAGAGAGAGCTACTGCAAAGAATCCAGTTTCATATTTGATCAGGTCAGCTTGACATGGTTTCTGGAAGTCAGAGAAAAATATATACAGATCAGCTACAATAAAAGATACTTAGTAAGCTCTTAGAAGAAAGTTAGACTGACAAAAACAGCAGCAGAGCACTTGAAATCTCAGAAGTGGACTGTAAGGCATCACATTTGTCATGACTGAAAGGTTCAGTTAGGAATTTGAAAAGCTTAAAGATAATGCTTAGAAAAAAATCTTCCTTTTTCATTTTTCTTCTTTTTTTTTTCTTCCTTTTTCTTTCTTCTTCACTATTTTTAATGAATGAATAAAGTGTCAAATGTGGCTTTGTGCATTTATTATGGTCAGAAACAATATAATTGCTTCTTATACAATGCTACTGAGTCAATTCCCTTTCCTTTGAATACTAATATAGGTCTCAGAAAATAAAGCTGAGGGCTAAAAATACCTTTAGATAATGATAAAAATGACATAACCTCATGTGCCTCACAGAGCTGTATCTAAATAGTTAAAATCCAACAGAGTGACTTGGGTGTTGACATTAAAATAAAAGGCAGCTAAGCAAGCATAATCAAGCACATATTACCTGTTATATGATATCAGTTGTTCAATGTGAAGAAATTCCAAAAATATCTCTGGAAATTGGTATGGTATTGATTTTGTTCCTTGTGTCTTGCAGAACACTTCATGGGGCATCCATGAAGTATAGACAAGCGATCTGTCCTGCAGACTGACTGATTTGGGCCCAGGCATGGCACTACAATCTTGCCCACTTCAAATATTTGCTCAGAGGCAGGTATGATCAGCTGAATTCTCTACTGGAAAAGGTGTCTCCCGTTTGTCTATCTCCATACCAGTGATGCAGGTCTGAGGGTCCAGATTTGGAGTCTGAAATCTATAGTGGGAGCAAGACTCCAAGGAGTTGACTCAGCCCTTCTTCCACCTGGCACTTGATGAGTTACACCAGGCCATTCAGGAAGACTGGACAAAGTAGCAACTGGGTCTTATAAGTCTCACCCAATACCCAATGTTTTGATCACTGAACCATAGTAAAAAAAAAAAAAAAAAAAAAAAAAAAAAAGTACCATCTGGCCGATGAGGTACAGCAACCAGACAAAGAAAATCAAAAGCAAAAGGATAAGACATATGTTTAGTTATTTAAGCTAGAAATATATCTTAACTTCAGATTTTATCAGTTTGTTGAAGGACTAAAGCATTCTGAAGTCTTGTGAAACAATCAAATATAAGGAGGTAAAAGAAAAAAAAAAAGTAGTTTTATATTTTTATGCAGGAAACAAACAACAAACAAACAAAAACAAACAAGAAAACATATCACAACTCAATGTCACCCATATCTCAATGTAATAAACCATGACTTGGTAAATTTTATTGAACAAAGCCTGCCTCCTTAAAACGACTGCAAGGATAAGGGTGAGTGCAAATCAGGATAAGGCACAGATTTCAGTGCAGCATTTTTAGGAGTCAACAATCCTCATCATACGATTCTGAGGTGGGTGGAGGAGACAAACACTTTTAAGGTTAAATGCTTGCTTGCCAAATGCACAGCAGGCCACAGACATGCAAAGTAACAATGAAAAATTAGCTTGTACAACTATCATTCATTGCCCCAGGGTTTATTGTATTTGAAGACTACAAATGATTGCTGGGTAATAATCTCTGAAAGTATTGCCAAGTGAACAAAGTGGTTGCTCTATGGGTGCTTCAGAAATCTCATCCTCTAGCTGACAGGATGATGCACAGATGTGCAGTTAGGCAGCAAAACCAGAGTGACAAGAGCATGTATGTATTAAGGTCAGTGGCATTTAATGAGCCACAAACCTAGTTTGTTTTCCACATTCTCCTTCTTATGTCTCATGTCATATAATGTGATGATTTCAAGCATTTTTCTCAGCCTTCAGATATTCTGTGTAGCTCACTGCAAACAGTAACATTCCTCTGGAAAGAAAAAGAAGGAGGACACCTCTGACAAACTGAAATTCACCAGAAATTTCATTAACAGAACACCCTAGCTTTGTCTGTGTGTGCAGGTGGTCAGTTCCTTAGCTGCTGGAATTACAAGAGCCTCACTTGTGTACACAGCTGCGAATGTGCATGGGCCAGTATTGGTTTGAGCAACACTTGATGGAGCATAGTCCACTGCCCTCAAGAAGCTGATACAATTGCTTTGATAATATCTGTATTACACCAGATATCTTCTGGGAATGCTACCTCAGTGGTATGCATCTTCCTTATGGCAAGTTACCTGGATGTACAGCTTAACACTTCATACAGACCACTAACTATAAGTTATAGTTAACAGTGTGTGCCAGGGATGCAGATGGACAAATGGAAAGTTGCACAGCTTATTCAGTCAAAGGGGTTACATTTTTGCAGGGTCCCTCATATTTGACTTGCCACATCAACGTCACATGGCTCACCAGGCAGAGACAATGATGTGGTTTTGCTGGCAAGGCAGGCATGTAAACAGCAGCAGGCTGCTTGCTTCAGCAAGGGCAAGACATTTTACAGCACCTGGGCAAAGTGTCTTGCTATATTGGATTTCTTGCACAGAAGTTCTTGAGGGCTTTTCTATTTCTTGTTCAGCATGAGAATAGCTGGGTTTTGGAGAATGATTTGGCAGGATGACTCCAAACTTGTTGATGGTCTAGGGCTGAGCAACTTGTGCATTTTTAAAGAGACAACCCCCAGGAGATGCTGCAACTGGCAGAACACTTAAGCACTTTATGTAGGGGACTGAGCAAATTTGTTTCACAAAGACTCCTATGGGCATGAAACATGGCAAATGTGAGAGAGAAAAAGGCACAGCTGAATAAAATGCTAGGGACAACTTGCACTAAAAAAGTAAGGACAGTGCAATCCTTCTTGTTCTTCATAACAGACATTTTTAGAGTCCAGTGTGAGGATGTGGAGGCTCTGTCCATATGTCTGGACATGGGGCAGTGCTCATGGTTGTGGATGTAGTTCCTGTCAGAACCTAACCCTCTTATTCATGATGGTGGTCTGTGGAGATTTGTGCTAGCAGTAGCCCTGACTCAGCAGCATTTCCCTTCCCTGTGGCTCTCCCTCTCAAGTGTGACAACAGCTGTCTTGGGGGCTGTATGGTGGAAAGGGTCAGAGCACAGAGCTAAATAAAAACTACCTTGCCAAGTGTGGAAAAGAGAAGAGTGTTATTTGAGACCAGATCAGTGCCGGTTCATGGCACAAACTATCACACTGATGGAGCGCTGATGAATTTGAAGGACCAGGTGGGGATGAGAGGACAGAGATGTTGCTGAAATGTTCTTTAGCCACATTTCTGTGTGAAGCAAGCATTTTGGGTTCAAAATTGTCTTTGCTTTTGAGTTGTTTGCATTCAAATGCAAGGAGGCAGGCACATGACTGTAAATGGCAAGCAACATCAGCAGAGACCTGCTAGAGAGCATCAGAGCACTGCCAGCTGTGGTCTGGGGCAGAAGGCAAGGGGGATAACCTGCAAATTATTTTTGGGAACACTAATTTTTGGGAACACTAATATTTTGGGAACACTAATATTTTTGGGAACACTAATTCTGATATGAGACCAATGACATTAATTTTCTGGCATTATGACTGACAGGTGAAGGTGAGACTTTTGTTTACTCATTGTCTTGGCACATAAGCAGAGAAGATCATGCCACCTGCAAGGTGATGCTAGCAAAAGAAGTTCCAGTCTCTGGCTGCTTGTTCCTCCTGCTGCCCCCCTGGCTTGCCCCACTTTTATGGCTTTGTCAGTCTATTTTTGGAAGTAACCTGCATCAGGAACACAGGTTTGGGGATTTTTTTCTCAGACAAACACAAAGTTAAGAGAGAACCAAATCCATCATATATAACGACAGTAAATGTTATAAGGTTGTTCTAAACTAGAAATTATGAAGGATAGCAAGGTATCAGGTAAGAAAATGTACTAGCAGAGCTAAGTATGACATAAGCCTATTTTTAAACGTGCAAGGGATAGTGAAATCCTAATGCTAATGTTTGTAAAGAAAAAGACTAATGAAAGACACCAAAACCAAAGTGAAAACAACAATTTTTGTCTTCCTGTATTCCTGATTAAAAACGACAATAACAACAAAAACAAACAAACAAAAATAACTGAACAACAACAACAACAACAGAGTTTTATACCATTCTGGGTGATAAGGTACTTCATTTACTGATGGTGATAGTGGACAATATCTGCTAAATTAGCATTAAAGTGGTTAGCTGTTTATATTCCTCTGCCTCTATTACTCCCCATGGTAGGTTATGCCAGCTCCCCACTCATTTTATAATCTGAGACATTCTTTGAATTTGAGGACTAAAACTATTTTCAGTGAATTTATACCTATGTGTTCTTGTACCTATACTGCCTTTCAGCTTAGTTTTTCTCCAAACTACATATAAAAAAACAATGACTTTTTCCCTCAGCTGTTGTTTAACTATGTTGAAGAAATGAATCCCTTCTAGTTCTGTCCTGCAAAATGCTATTTCCTACATCAGCCTCACAATCCTTTTAATTCTTGATCAAAGTTCAGTTTCCATCACAGATAGCAGCAGTGTCTCATACATGATCACATACATTTTAACCTATATTGAAAACTTCTACATGATATGCTTCAGAATCCCATTTTCTTTCTATCCCATTATAACACATTAATGAATTAGGTAAAATGTGACTATGTAATATTCTGAAGTCTTTCCTCTTCCAGTCAATGTATTCCCTGTTTCCATCATTTTTTTGTGTGTGTTCTTGAGCCATTCATGACTGTATTTTTCTGCTAGTACATTCCCTTTCTGTCCTCAAGGTACTATATCATGTATGCATCCTCCGGTAGTTTGACAAATCTTTCAGGACTTTAATAAAAAACAAACAAACAAACAAACAATCAAACAAAATCTCTAAAACAGCTCCTTCAAGAATTTCACCTTTAATCCTCCACAATCTTACATTTTTGTTTGATGCCCTGTCTATAGAGTCTCCACTTCAGTTTATTCCTGACAATTTTATAGGCCATGATCTAAGCTCCACCTTTTCCATATTAAAAGCTGTTTTTGTGGCGGTGTGTCATCTTGTCTAGGTAACACTACTAGTCTGGTGCATTTTGATGCAAAAGGGATTACAACATTCTTCCCCTTCAAATATTTCCTGTTGACTAGAGTAATAAAAAAGTCAAGGTGAAATCTAGCTGAAATTTTCTCATTTCAAGAAATTTAAGTCATTGTGAAACTGCAACTTTTAGTCTTTAGTCCATGCAGGTAAATCAGTCAAAATTCCACCAGAATGGGACTGGATCAGGAAATTTTGGAGAGAAATAAAGTAACTAAATATTATTTGATAAGAAATTTGTTGTTTATGTGTGATCTAGGGCATAAATTTATACCCTCCCCAAAGCAAATGTATATACATATCTTAATTAAACAAGAGATGGTACAGCAGGATAGTAGGAAATAAAGAACAAAAGAAAAACAAACAAACAACAACAACAACAACAACAACAAAACTTTTCGGAAAAGGAAGAACACAAACTCTCCTCGGTCCTGTACGGTAGTCACAAACCCATGTAGTATACTTTAATTTACGAAATTAAATATTCCAGAGCAGATGATTACTTATGAAGGAATGCTTCATCAGTCAATCAGACCCTTTTACCAAGTCAGCTTGAACTGGACTGCAGAATCTTCAAAACACCTGCCTGGAAGCTAACAAGCTAAGACTACAAACATGGGCTGGCTTTGATGCATTTTTTTTAATGTTACATTGCATGAGCTTCACAGTACATACACTTCCTGACTGTGGTCCTCTGGATAACCCTTGCCCTGGGCAGCTTAAGGCCTAAATAAAACCACTGCCTGGGCAGGGAGGTGGCTGTGCTGCCCACAGGTGCCAAGTGCCTGTGACAGGACAGTGCAAGGACAGTGACCCCCCGGCCTGGCAGAGATGGTGCTGCAGGAGATGGGTGGGCAAACCAGGCTGACCCCTGTGCTCAGGGGCTGGAGGGAGCTGGCCCTGCACACAGCAAAACTTGGAGAAGGCTCCCTGTCTGTGGTTTTGTTGTTATTCCTTTATCATTGATCCAGGGCTGGCTGGGGTCTGTTTGCAAAAAAATTCTCAGCAGCTTTGCTTCGCATCTGCTGTGCAAAAATTATGATGTGGGTATGCTCTATTCTCATAACAAATACTGTGTCCCTTGTGCTGCTATAAAACTGTTCTCTCTTTAAGCATAGAATCTTCAATTACAGATCCACATGGTCTTCAAAGTCCCTTTTATTATGCAATAAAATAAAAAATTTATTAGGAAACTGCATACACAGATTTATTCAAGTGACCAAAGTGCAAAGTATATTTCACAAGGAAAATATGGAACACAGTGACCTGGAAAGCTTTGTGTTGGTAGCTAGTAGATCCTCATGGCAAAACATCAGACAGAGGTACATTCACGTTTTTTTTTTTTTTTTTTTTTTTTTTTTTCCCTTCTGTATTGTTAGTAGTTTATTACATATCACAGTTCCTTTCCCAAGCAATATAAAGAAAAAATGAAGAGTAAGAGTATTACTAGGGTCTCATCAGTTTTAAAGTGGCATCCAATTGTTATTTCTGTTAGAATTTCCATTATGCCTCTTCTATCATTTTTTTTCCTCCTTACTTTAAGGTGTATTCAAGTCATGCTCATGTGCACAATGTTTTTTTCTCAGGTTAGGGAAAGCTCTGAGCAACGATCTGTGCATAATTCCCCAGTCCTTCAAAGGCACTGCCCCCTCTTTCCACCCCATCCCCACCACAGAACAAGGCACTGAGAGAGAAGTAGCAATTTTCTGTTGAAGATGTGATACTTCAAGGAGAGAACTGAAATCAGCTGTTATCTCCCTCCCCATCTGCTGCAGGCTGGCAGCAAGAGGGCTTGCTAGGTCTTGCTACTGATATTTTGGTGGTTGGTGGAGCATGTGGTAAGAGGGTTTCTTATCTTCTCAGTCTCTTGTACAGCTGTGTTGTCTACATCACACTTTAACCCTGAAGAATTAATCTGCTGTTTTGAAGAGGATGTTCAGGAAGTGAAGCTGGCAAAGAGTAAATGTCAAATGAATTTTTCCTACCTACTTACTGAAACAAGGTCAGAGGAGGATGAGAAAGTGATTAATTTATATGGTCTGGGAAAACTGAGGTGCCATTATAATTCATTGTTCTAATGTGTTATTTTTAATTATAGGTCTATAAGCACCTATGCTATGAAATTAAAGAGGGTTGTAAATGCAAAGTCAAGACATCCAAGGAATTGAGTACCTTGATGTATTACACGCAGAGTGCAATGCCTGCATTTTGACAGAAGCCCATCTGTGTGTACAGGGAGATAAGACCCATTCCTGGTCTCTTTTCCCATTACATTTCCTACCACATTATCTATAAAAAGCACATACTTCTGAAAAACTGTCTTTGCATTTGAGCCCTGATATCTTTTAAATGTGCATTACTTACTGCTATTACGTTTGAATTATGTCTGTGTAAGGCTCATCTACACCTCCTCGTAAATTCACTGCCAAGGGCTGAGTGACCTTTCAAGCTGTCCCTTCTGCCCCTCACTTACCAGTTTGTGAGCCCATCATGCTATTAGCATCACAGCATTATAAGCCTGCAACTACCTCACCATGGCTGTGCCTAGGAAAGCCCTGACTTTCAAGATGACACTACACAAGCCGTGTCCAGAGTGGTCCTGCTATGTGAGAAGTGGCACACAGCTTCCAGCCTCATGCTTCCTCTTCTTCCAGCAAAACAGGGGTTCCAGAGGTGCATGCAGCACCCTGACCTCTCTCACAAGATACAGCTGGAGAGTTCACTGTGTATCTGGTTTTCACCTCAAAAGTGGATGAACAGGTGATATCTGCCTTACTTTAGCTGGCTACTGACATGTACTTTTCATATGTCTTTTCACTTTATTATTTCACATTTCAGATTTTCCAGACCTTTTGGGGACCTAAATCTGATTGCTGAATGCCTGTTCATTGCACACCACTGCAGAGGTAGTTACCTTTCTCTATAAAACATGGTCAGTAGAGAATTCAGTTCTGGAAGGCCTACATAACCTCTGGATTTTATGTTTAGTTTTGAAAGTGTTCAGGTGTTTTAAAAGATTTTTAAAAATTGAAATAAAGTCATAAAGATTTCGAAGGATAAACTTAGTGTTTTTTCTCTCTTTTTATATCAGCTTTATTTAGAGTAGACAAGTACTATAATTCCATTTTCATTACAGAAAAGAAAAAACAAGGGAGAAAATATATTGCTATATTTTTCAGCATCTCTTAAAGATGCTTGTAAAATATTTGAGTTTATCAGCTAACTCTGAGTTAAAACACAATCATCCTGTTTCTGTTCACTTTGCACAACAAGGCTCTTTGAAATCACTTTGTCCTTAGCTGATGCATGAATTCATTTTGATGTCTCATAAATTTGCAGAACAGTGAGTCACTTCCCAGATAAAAACAAAAAAACAAACAAACAAAAAAAAAAAACTTCAGATATTGCCATCATAATCTGAGATAACGCAGGTCTATCACCTCTGACTGGGGAAACAGCAAAGCAAAGGAGTGACACAACAGCTACACAAAATTTAAGATGCTAGTGATGCTAGTGCTCTAATATAAATTGGATATTTAAACTGGATATTTAATAAGCTTTTTTTTTTTTTTTTTTTTTTTTTTTGGGTCTGGCTCCCATCACTGCTAGTGTCCAGGCCTTCTTTTCATAAAGGCTTGAAGCTATTCTCTATTCTCTCTTCTTGACACCTGCTGGCTTCTGCACTCAGCAACATCCAGGAATTCTGGTACACTTCAGGAGAGTTCAGCTTTCTATATGCAAAAGTATAAAATTGACACAAAAGAACAGTCGATGAAGAAATGTACCAAATCATGCAAATAGGAAAACAGCAACAGCAAACACTGATATAATCAAATGATGAAGGCAGAAACCACAGTGGAAATAGATCACCACCTTATTGAACAAAATATCGGCTTGGCAGCCACCAAAAACATGATAGATTGTGAGGAGTTAGCTGGAAATAACTAGACTACAGAGCCAAAAACTCTGTTATGCTACTGTCTAAATAGTGACAATGAAAAAAAGTGTATTTCAGTGCAAGAGGTCAGACGAAATTTTTGAAGACTAAGTACACTACTTACTCTTCCAAGTTTTAAAAGGTTTGATTTTGAAAAGCAGAAATTGGGAAAAGGTTGTATGTAGTGTTAGTGAAACTGTCACTAGATGAGAATACAATCAGAATGAAAGGTCACACAACAGTTTTTAAGTCTGACTCATCTCAAAACACACCTCTGATATTTGCCATGCATTAGATAAATTTATGTACTTTATGTATTGCTGTTATAATTTTCAGATTTACTCAGGATTCTTTTCAAGAGCCAAAGAGGGGAAGCTTTTGTAAATACACTTTTTGGATTTTAAACTTTTTAAACAAACAAAAGAAATTAGATAAATGTCCTTATTCTAATCTCAATAATCAATGCAATACATTCACATTGGAAAACACAAAAACAAACAAACAAACTTCTAATTATCACAGAAGAAGCTCAGAGAACAAAGTAAATTAAAATTGTAAGCATATTTTCCAGTATTGCTTTAATTTAGAAGGTGAGTAATAAGTAACACAAGCAATAACAAATGTGTGATTGGAAATGTTCCTTAAAATATCAGACAAAAAAAAAAAAAAAAAAAAAAGATATGTAGAAATTCCAGGAATACTTCCATTGTCTTGGGGAATAGCTTGTGCTGCTGCACAGATAAGCTGTATATTTTATCTATAATCCATGACTTGTTTTCAGTAAATTAGATTTGGAAATTAAATTTGAAATTTACTTCCTTTCCTTTCCTTCTTTTTTTTTTTTTTTTTTTTCCTCATATAAAACAGATATTCAAACTGAAGATAAGTAAGCAAATGTCCACATGTTAGAATGGATTCAAAGGATGGCCATGACCTGATGCAAGATTACAGCATATAATATTTTTTGACTCTTGAAAAGAAGGTTGAGAAACATCTTGAATCCTACTCCGTAAGTATTTTCCTTTTTCCCAAGGATCATGCAGAATTTTTCAACATCATTAATAGATACATAACAAAATACTGTCTCTGGATGTTAAAGGTAAGAAATTCAGACTAGAAACACAGAGGAAGAACAAGAGGGTGAATTTGTCACCACTTATCCATTAAAATAAGGTCAAATTTTTCCATCAGATCCTTTTGCTGGAAGAAGTTCTGTATCCAATGTGCATCCATGCAAGTCCATGTGCAGTTACCTGAAGTTAAATAATGCTTGTTAAGCTCTGTGTACTGACTTTTAACTCTGTTAAAACCTCATTTCTAACATTTGATCCGTGATATGGGTTATACCATCTGTTAGGTTCAGTGGTTGGGAAAACCTCTTCCTCAGATGTGAGATCTTGAGGTAGTTTAGTTTTCCTCTGTGCTTCATCTGTTATCAGCAAGGCACACTTCAGCTATTTAAGTGTCCTAGATTAGCAGCATCTTTCTGTCAGCCAGTAGCACAATTCTGCATCCTGATGGCTGCATTCTTTCCTCTAAGTCTTTACAGAAGAATATTTGTACAAAACATATTGACTTATAATGGCATAGATCAGAATAGAAGATGAACTTCTCCCTCATGGATGTAAATGATGTGCAGTGATACATTGCTATGTAATGGGTTGTACTGAAAAAGTATCAAGTGGGTTTGAGTAAGGAGGTTAAAAAAATGTCTTCTGTCATATCTTTAAGGGGCAGCATGACTCTTGTAGTTAATGGAAGCCAGAACAAATATTTTAAAATTGAATGTACATTAAGAGAAAATATAAAAATAAATGAGGATGTACTGACCCCACCATGAGTTGCTATTTTCATTGAACATATTACCTTGAAAAAAGAATGGGAAGACTCTGTAAACCAGCAATACTCATACACCAGAGTCATTTTAAAATAAGTAGATATAGCTAATTGATAACCACTGCTCAGTCTCAAAGTGCAGAATTGGTCACTGTGCCCTTTTTCCAGTAAACCACATTTAGGCATCACCTGTTCCAGACATGTTATTACTCCCTCGAACACCTTTGCTGGCCTGTATAATCATTAGTCAAGAGTAATCGCCTTCCAATTAAATATTTTATAAATTAGAAAAGAACAAGGTAGAAATAATAGGGCAGCTAAGAAAATGTTAAAATCCTTAATTGTTCAGAAGCATGTCATTCATTTAAAACACATAAAATAAGCAAAGCATTTATGTATGGCCAGAAAAAGTGTTGCACTTGTAAAGATCTGTATCAACATTAAAAAACAAAACAAAACAAAACCAAAAAAAAACAAAAACAAAACAACAACAACAACAAAAACAAACAAACAAACAAACAAAAACAATCAAACAAACAAAAACCTTTATCTAGAGTCATCTAAACATTGAATCAGCTGAGTCCTCCTGACAGGAATAGCCATTAGAGAAGTATATTGTGCAGCAAACACCAGTGGAAAGGTTTTGGTAGCAGGAGGCTGCAGGGGTGGTCTCTGTCAGCAATGCCCAGCAGATACCCCATGTCAGATCAAAGCCAGCTCCAGACGGTTCCAAAAGGGACCCAGGGACCCACTGCTGGCCAGAGCTGAGCCATGAGAGATGCTGGTTGGGCCTCTGGGAGAGAAGATTGAAGGAAGGGGAAATCTGCTGTGCTACAGCAGCTGGGAGAGAGGGGTGAGAGTTGAGAGAGAAGCAGCCCTGCAGCCCCCAAGGCCAGTGCAGCAGGAGGGCAGGAGGTGCTCCAGGCATGCAGCACAAGTTCCCCTGCGGCCCGTGGAGAGGCCCCTGGTGGAGCAGGCTGTCCCCCTGCAGCCCATGGGTCCCACATGGAGCAGATCTCCATGCTGAAGCCCATGGAGGAGCCCCTAGTGGAGCAGGTGGATGTGGCCTGGAGCCCATGGAGAGCCCCCGCAGGAGCAGGCCCCACAGGGAGCAGGGGCAGAGAGTGACTGTGAATGAGCGGCAGAGACAAAGTGCCATGGACTGACCACAGCCCCCATTGCCCGCACCCCTGTGCTGCTCATGGGGGAGGACATAGAAAAGTGTAGATGAGGACAAGGTGTTTTTTTGGTTGCTTTTAGTTCTCACTGCTCTAGTCTGTTAGCAGTTGGCAATAAATCACATTAATGTTCCTATGCTGAGTCTGGTTTACCCATGATGATCATTGTTGAGTGACTTCCCTGTCCGTTTCTCTGTCTGTGAGAGCTTTTTCATCATATTTTCTCCACCTGTTCTTTTGAAGAGGGGGAGTGAGAGAATGCTATGAATGAGCTTAGCTAGTCTTAAGAGTGAAGCCATCACAACAGCATAACATTGGCATGAACAGGGCATGGTGCTGTGACTGAATCCACCATTAGCACTAAGGTTGAAAAAAAACTCCTAAGGATCAGTCTGTGTTTGACATAATCCTTATTCAAAAATAAATAAACAAACAAGCAAAAAACTCCCATGTTTGTAACAGGAAAATGTATGCCTCTGCCATGATCTTATTCAGAGACAGCAAAACCTGTGGAAGGCACTAGACAAATGGATTAACTCTCTGTTGATCTCTATTGGTTTCTCTTGAGAGAACCGTTCATCTGATGAGCCATAAGGAACATCTAATGGGCACAATTTTGGGGTGGACTGAATCACCTCTGAGTTACACAGACTGTTTGGCTTGATCTGCATCACCTGTTGTGGGAGTGTAACTGCTTAATTTCTGTGCAGTTACCTACCTGCATACACCCACATATGATATTTTGAAATATCAAACTGAACCCAACCCAAGCAGTTCAGTTACAGGAGAACCAGATTCATTTTATAGAATCATTAAACAGTTTGGGTTGGAAGAGCCCTAACATATCATATTGTTCCAAACTTCCTGCCATGGCCAGGGACACCTCTCACCAGACCAGGTTGCTCAGAGCCCCATCCAGGCTGGCCTTGAACACCTCCAGGGATGGGGCATCCACAGCTTCTCTGGGCAACCTGTTCCAATGCCTCACCACCCTTATCACCTTATCATAAAAAAAAAAAAAAACAAACAAACAAAAAAAAAAACTTCATTATATCCAATCTAAATTTACTTTCTTCCTCTTTAAAACTGTTGTCTCTTGTCTTGTCACTACAGGCCTGGGTAAAAAGTCTTCCTCCATTTTATTTATTTATTTATTTATTTTATTTTTTTACCTCCCTTTTATATATTGGAAAGCTAGAGTATGGTCTCCCTGGGGCCTTCTCTTCTCCAGGCTGAACAACACCAACTCTCTCTGCCTGTCTTCATAGCAGTGGTTCTCAAGATCTCTCTTTGTGGCCCTCCACAGGTCCCATTGTAACAGGTCCATGTCTTTCATGTACTGTGGACCCCCAAAGCTGAATGCAATCAGATATTTTAGTCTCTGAAAGGCACCAAAGGAAGTTTGAATTAAATGGGTGGTACAGAATATTGGCAAAGTTTTCCTCAGCTGTTTGATTTCCCAAGGGGAGAAGAGACTGCACAAGATGTGGGTCAGGCAGAACAGGGAAGAATTAGAAGCTGATATGCATATTAAACGGGCAGCCTCCTCAAACTCAAAGTAAAAAAGCACTTATGAGTATCCAGCAGCTGTTTGGTATGGAGCCAACCTGGGATATGACCAGTCATCAAGAGGAAGAGAACCTGTACTCTATTGTAAAACAGATGTTTGGTCTGGGCTGTATGTAGAGCTGATAGTATCAGACTGTCTTGTGAGCTGCTCAGCTCTAAGAAGAATCATATAAATACGCTCTTGCCTATTCCAATATTGTGGAAGCAATAGCACAGGTACATTTGAATTAACGAACCACTTGGCCTTCCACAGTCTTAGTCTTCAACAAGTCCCTAATTTTTATTTCCTTCTGTACTTTCTGACTTTCACCACCTTGACTCCAGAGTGAACATTACACCACCATTTATGTTATCCTGATTAAAGTAATTTAGAAGTTATCTCAATAGCACAGGGACAGTAGTTGCTCCCTTTTCATTTTTCCCCCTGTGCTATGCTAGCCTGAATTCTAAGATACATCCATCCAGATGTAGCCCTACATTTAAAGGAATTCACCCACAGATGATTGGTCCCACCCTATGTTTGATTCCTGATACAAAATGATGAATGATCAGCTTTACATAGATATGTGGTGGCTTGCCAATCTCCACCTCTGTCATTTAGCTCCCACACTGAGAAAAGCTGTTGGTGATAATTCATGGTATGTTTTCCTGGTGATTGTTCAGCATTCACTACAAACATTTGGCATTCTGCCAAGCATTTAAAATATTTTGCCTCTGAGCCACGGTCCATCATGAATTCTTTGCCCTGCTTTGTAGGCATATCAGATAGAAGGATGGGTAACTTGGACCAGCAAGACAACTTCTTTGGCTTGTGAGTAGCAGAAAGGCAGAACACAGTGGGATGGCCCTGCACAGCAGGCAGGCATCTCACCCGGCACCGAGGTGACCCTCACTGCCAGAGGTTCTGCATACTGCCGGGCTGCCTATGTCCATCAGTTTCACACCCCTGGGGCCAGCTGATCTCCATCCTACCTACATCAGTTTAGCAGCCCTAGGGACAGCTGAGCTCTCCATACTGCTGCTTGCCAGGCCACAGCTTGGTCCCTGAAGGTAGTTTGCTGTTTGCTTGTCCTGCATGAGTAGCATTGTGCTATGAGCCAAGAGCAGTCTAGTCCTCTCTTACATAAATGATGTGACTAATAAGTTTAGTTTTATCAAGTCTATAATCATCCATACAAACATATATTTCTCATTCAAATGAAGGGGTTACTTTGCAGAGATACAAGACAACTGAAGAGAATGAGTCACTGTATGCTTTAACGTAGCCATACTTATAACTCACTTGTTTCCTGCATTTGGAAAATAATAAATGCTATACATTTTTTCCTCACCTTACTTAGTGTCTAACTTAATGGATTTTAAAACCACTTATACATTTTATTCTGGACACATGTTACCATTTACTCATAACTCTTTTGGTAATACATCTGTGTTTAGTCATTGGCATTGAACTTATGAAAAAGTATGTGTTCAGGTGTTTCAGTTGCTCAAGTACCCTTTTGAGTTACAGTTTAGCAAGACAACTTATAGCTATTATTAATTGAAAGGCCTTCAGGCTAAACCAGGATAACGTTACATAAAGTATTTTTGTGATTTAAAAGAAAAAAGTTCAAAAAAGCTGCTGAAAGTCTTCCAATTTTGTGATTATGAAGTAGGTTGCTGTAGAGATATATTACTTATGATGGAG
Source organism: Oxyura jamaicensis (assembly GCF_011077185.1). Classification (NCBI taxonomy): domain Eukaryota; kingdom Metazoa; phylum Chordata; class Aves; order Anseriformes; family Anatidae; genus Oxyura; species Oxyura jamaicensis. The sequence continues at coordinate 190,943,488 of NC_048893.1, forward strand.
GTATACAAGTCACTTTCAAGAGCAAAGATTGTCTCTCATATTTTTCAGACTGGTGAGAAAAAACTATTCAACATAGGCTCAGCCCACGTTTGTATGTCAATTCATGTCAATGGATGTCCCCTCTAAAAATTCTGAAAGTAGAATATGACTTCCTGATCATATCTCTTGTTCAGCAATGCTCTTAGACACACTTGTTTCTCATGTAAGTTAACAGGACTTAAGGTTATCCCTAAAAGCTTGGCTGAGTGGGAGCTTACACAACCGATTTTACAATTCTCGCTCTTGCAGGGTAATACTCACAGGGTCAGCCTAAATGAAGTTATGTCAGCTCACCCTTAGCTGAGTATTCAAGTACAGATGGATGGGCTTGGTGAGATCTGCATCGTTGCTTGTCACCTGCACAGCTCCTGGGAAGCTGGCCAACAGGAAGTCTTCAGCTTTACAGAGCACTCAGAATTTCACAACAGCTGCAGCCTCACAGGTTTTTCCCAGGTGGTCATTTACACAGCTTGAGGGTCTCAAGTAGGTTCAGCCCCATGCATCTCCTCCACTGGTGAGGAAAGGCAGTTAGCATAAAAACTTTGTATTTGCTTTCCACTGGAACTTAATATGCTTTTTCCCACAAAAGCTACTTTAAGAATTGGAGTAGTGTAGATGATAGACTGTACTGAAAGCAAACATTCAAGCCTTCAAGCCAAATTGCTGCTGCAGGCACAGCCAAAACCTAGGTTACTGACAAAGGCTCTTTCCCTGGAACTGCTCTCACTGCTTTTCTTCTGAGATAGTGTTGGCCACTGTCAGAGACAGGATACAGGGCTGGGTGTATCTTTGACCCAGTACAATTGTTCTTGTGTTCTCATGACATCCTTCCACTGCAGACAGACACCGGCAGGTACATACGAAGTCTCTGAATAAATGAAAGCCCTGAGACCATCTGTTGCTGGAACTGTTTCTGCTGTTTCTACAGGACTGAAGCCAAGCTTTGCAGCTGCTTTATAACTTTCAATAAACTTGCTCTTGCTCTTCCATCACCCATGTCAGGTTCTCTTCAGTTTCACATCTTAAAATCTGAATTTGGCAAGGTCCAGAAACAATAATCCAAATGCTTCTCCCAACCCATGAGCACAGACCACACGCTAAGTTAAAATCCAACTCATTCACGTACTGACATTTGTTTTTTTAACATTTATTGATAGTTGTTAATAAAACATAACAGAGATTAGTTTGAACCTTCTCTGTGCTACAACTGTTCCCAGGCTTTCACTGCCCACAGTGTCACATCCCCAGGAAGTCACACATGTTCCCTCTTTCCTGTCCTTTTTTCTTTGTGGTATGAAGTTATGCCTGTGCTAATCCTGCAAGCTGCATGGTAGAGCAGAGAGCTTCAAACAAACTCATGCACTGGGAATATTCTTGCAATGGCAGCACTGCTCTGCACACAGTTAAACTTAACTTTCAAGTTTTCAGTGCAAAACCTGCCAGAATAGCTGTCATCAACAAATATAAAACACTTAACTACTTCCTCAAACTATCAAACCACAGACATTTTAGCCAAATATTACAAGCAGTTTTATAGAATGACTTGGGTTGGAAGGGACCTTAAAGCCCACCCAGTTCCAACCCCCTGCCATGGGCAGGGACACCTACCACCAGATCAGGTTGCTCAAAGTCCCATCCAGCCTGGCCTCCAGGGATGAGGCATCCACAGCTTCTCTGGGCAGCCTGTGCCAGGGCCTCACTACTCTCATGGTAAAGAATTTCTTCCTTATGTCTAATCTGAATCTCACCTCTTTTAGTTTAAACCTATTCCCCTTGTCCTATCACTATTTGCCCATGTAAAACGTTCTCCAGTTTGTATAATCTGGTTTGCAGACTTTGATCATCAGAGTGAAAGCTGTAGGTACATTTCATCATAGCATTTCTACAATTACACAGTAACTTTTAAAGATCTTACAATGAACATCAAATGTGTATTGGACTTATTTGCTGCTTGAGTTTGAATTGATAGAAAGTGGTAAAAGTAGTATAGATTATTAAAACAAAATATTTTGACTACAGAAGGTTAGGTTCATTAAAATCTCAATTCTATAAAAGAAGGGATTCATCAAATCAGTCTAAAAATAATTTGCTTCCTGACATGATATTTACTAATCCGTGTAAGTAGTCTGTCTATAAAATACATACACTGCACTGTGTCAATTATATTGCTATGCAGAAATCTGCATAAAACAGATTCTGGTGCATAGAAATTAACTTCAACTTAAATGAGTTTCACACAGGCACATGCCACAACATTGCACTAATAATACTGTGACAAGGACAAAAAGAATAAAATAGACATTTCTAATCTTGGTGTCTAAGTCAGACACCTTCATTTTTAGTAGCTTGTTGGAATTATCAGTTTTAATGACTTTGGGCACAGGCATTTAAAAATGACACCCTTTGATATTATCAGCTTTACTGGAACTTTTCATTTCTCAGGAATGGCCTTTGAGACAGAAAGTGTTAAGGTTTTTTGTTCTATCATTGAGCCAGGCTCTTTTCAATGGTGCCCAGTGCAAGGACAAAAGGCGATGAGCACAGCTGGGCACACAGCAGGCTCCCTCTGAGCACCAGGCAGCACTTTTGTGCTGGGTGGGTGAGGGAGCCCTGGCACAGGTTGCCCAGAGAGGCTGTGGGGTCTCCTCCTTGGAGATCTTCTGAAGCTGCCTGGACATGGTCCTGGGCAGCCTGCTCTGGGTGTTCTTGCTTGAGCAGGGGTGGGACCAGATGGACCCAGAGGTCCCTTCCTACCTCAACCAGTCTATGATTCTGATTCTAAACTGCAGAAGTTAATTTCTGAGAATAGATTTGCTTCAGGCATGATTTTCAAGAGATAAATCATAGCTTCATCCTGGTGGTAATATTGGCCATTAAAATCCCTTGCATAGCAAGCACAAAAAAAAATAGATTGTTGAAACATGAGTTCCAAAGAACTGCAAGGTAGGATATCTCTTATAACACTGCTACAAATATAACAAATCTATAAGAGCTTCCAGATCTGTATTTTTGAGATATGCATAAAAGTAAAACTAAAGCCAGTTCTTAAGCAAATACATCAAAAGACAGTGATGCTGATGTCCAGGTGAAAGGAAGGTTGTGTTCAATAGTATAATGATCAGCTTATCTTTTCTCTGTGATTGCATTTTCTTACTTAAGTAATGTTCTCCTGGTCTTCACCATTCCTATGGCTGTCTGGCTGTCTCTCTTACTTTTAAATCTTGATGTGGTCTTCTGTAGTTAGATAGTTCTGTCAACTTTCAAATTCCTTTACCACCTACTCCTATCTGGTTACTGTCCATTCTATTCCACTTCTTTGTGTTCTCACACTGTTCTTTTCTGTTGCTCATTCTCACTCCTTTTTTTTTTTTTTTTCTTTTCCAGAGAATTAACTTTCTTATATATATATATATATATTTAAACTTAGCACATTTACCCATTGGCTGTGCTTCTTCAAGCCATTTCACTGGCACTTTTACAGAAATATGTCATGTAATCAAGACTTTTCCCCCTGAAGTGTAAGTAGAAGCGCACTGCTTCACTAGCCGATCACCTGCTTTCAGGGCAAATCAAATGGCCGAACCGTGCAAACATGCAGAAATATTTCATTGTACATTTGAAACAATCACGGAATAAACAAGCAAAAAAAATGAACAAACAAACAAACCAACAAACTAACAGCAATATAACTGAATGATTCAGAAGTGCTCTCTCTTAATTAATTGAGAAGGAATTTAGATGAGAAGTGACTATATTCGTACTCAGTACTTTCCTGTAAAAGGAAACAAGAGGATACTATAATTGCCCAGGACCTCAGTGACGTAGTTTAGAGTCCATGACACTCATGGATCCTCTCTCTCCCCCGCAAACTCTCAAGCTCCTTTCATCCAGGAATTCTTCTCCTTCCCTTTCCAGTTGCTTCCTATCTTCCTGGACTTGGTCCAGCTGCTGCAACCACTGTTTGCTTGATCTGTCACCACAAACCTATGGCCCCTTTGCAGAGTCAACATTTAGAGCAGTAGTAGCAACTTGAAGAGACCTATTGGCAAACAAAAGCTCCTGCTGGAGGGGTGGCTGTGTTACTCTCACATTCTGCACTCATTTGGGGTCTAGCTATGTTCATTGTCTTCAAAGTGAGAGTACAAATTACAAAAGCACTTGTCAGATTAATCATTAAAATATATCTCACTACAGGAAAATTAGTACAACAGACATGAGTTGATTTATCTTTATGAAGCTCTCTGAAGTTGCCAACTGCAATAGAAATGCTCTGTATTTTATTATTTTTGCACTAGGCAAAAATTCAACATAAGTTGCATCCTAACACTACTGGAATGCAGAGGTCATAGACATCTTCAGAGATACTTCATCATTTATGATCATCAAAATAAACTAGTATGGTGAAATAGACACCATTAGAAATACCATGAATACCCTGAATACAATAATCAGAAAACATTAATAGTGCTGCATAACATTGCAGCAGTCCTCTGAAACTTTGTTAAACAGCATTGTGGCTGGGAAAATTCCGCTAAGGCTTACCCAAGGAGAAGACCTATAGTAAGGGTTATGGTTAGGTGAAAAACAAAGGTTAAGATTCCAGTGAGGGAGAGGCTGCCCCTTTTGCACACTCACTGGAGCTCTGAGCTTTGCCTCTGTGCTAATCATAACCCTGTGATATATCACTGACTAAGCATTATCCCAAGATCCTTGGTTATGGACCTCCAGAACAAGTTCCTAAGAATTACTTCTTTCTGTTGCCTGCCCATAATTTTGACAGCCCCTTTGGAGCTCCTCTCCATTTAGATGATGCCTAGTTAGCCCTCGACACCTCCCACACTGGAGCTCTGTGCTTTGGGTTTCTCCTAACTCAAACCCTGAAACCCTGAAGTTAACCCTAAGTCTTTTTTTTTTTTTTTTTTTTTTTTTTTTTTAATCACCAAACACCTCTTTCCTGATCAGATCCTTTGCATCTTCACTCCATCTGGAGAATCAGGCTTTGTCTCCATCTTAACCCTAGCCCTTATCCCAACTGTAGCCCTTGGCCTGGCCTGAACCCTACCCCCAGCACCACAAACCACTGCCCTGTTGTACAGGTTCACCGTATTTCAAGAGCTTGGTTTTGCAGCCTGCTCCTTCCTTCAGCATCCCCTTTGCACTGACACTCCAAATGGAGCCCTAGCCCATGGCCAAGCTTTAACTATATCCCTTTCAACCAGGGTGGCAGAAGACATTTCTCTTGAGACCTTTCTGTAGATCACTCCTTCCTTTTCAGCCCTTTTGCTGCTTCTACTTGTCACAGTGACATGTATAATATAACTTGACAAAACCTGAGTGTTAGCACCAGTCCTTCAGCCATAGCTCTGGTAAACAAGTGCTCAAGTGAGAATACTTCTGCATCCCACCCTTTTCTTGGGCAGCATCTGTGCATTTATGTCAGGGTTAGAGGTGTATTTGGGCCAGTGTTAAGGTTATAATCAGGAAAGAAGACAAAACCTAGGGCTCCAGCTGGAGTTGGTCTGCAGCCATGAAGGGCTGAGGGCACACATCTGAGGACACTCCAGGCTGAGGGGAGCTGGAGGACCCCTGAGGGACTGGGGCCCTTTGCTTCCTTTGGCAGAGCAGAGATCCCCCTGAACCGAATTTATTTTAAAAGTTACACCTGGCTAATGAGAAATTCAGTCAGCTTCCTTAGTCTAAAAAGTGCAGTTCCTTGATGACAACAAAAAAATTACCCAATCCCTGTTGTTGGCATCACCAGAACTTCATTTCTGGAGCAAAAATTGATTCAGATCCCCTTCCTAGTGACACTTGCACGGGGGGTGTCACCATGGCAACCCAAAGAGCTCAGCTGGGCACTGCAGAGCAAGGCTGGGGTGTCACTTCCAGGTCTTGGCCAGGCCACCTGGCCTCCGGGAGGCTCACCTGGGGCTCTCCTTGGGAGGCTGAGCCGCAGCTGCCATGACAGTGCCCCTTGGCAGAGGTTTTAGGAACCAGAAACTCCAAATGTGGCTTTTGAACATAATTACAGAACACCTCTGGTATGAGCACTGAAGCTGGTGTGGTATCAACAATTTTTAGCCTTCTAAATATGTGCTAATATGAAACATTGCTGTTCTAAAATTTAATTTTCCCATTTGTGTTTACACAGTGTTTTTTATATAGGCTTAAATGAAATTGATTGTATTAATATCCTTCAGAAAGTGGTGCAAGTGGATGGGAAATGAGCAAATATTTGTATGTAATTACAGCTTGGGATGCATGTAACATAAGCAGCTGCCTGTAAAAGCAGGCAGCTGGAGGGCAGCAGAACTGGGCATTGCAATCCACTTTTTCCCCCTATGAAAACTCCACAACATCATTAAGTTTCCTCCAAGCCTCCACAGCACTTTATAGGTGACACCTGTAGCAGTAGGACAGTGCCAGAGTCTTCCACCCAGGCAATTTCTTTTTTTTTCCCTACCATCTGAGAGGCAAAGCATGACTCCTGCAGTTACTGTCCTGAGGGTATCATACATTTCTAGATGGTCCAGGACAAAACCTGTCTAATCCCACAACAAGGGACTTGCTGCATGGTTTTCTCCTAAATCCAGAACACTGCACCATACCAGCTGCTATGAAGAAAATTAACTCTATTAACTCAATCTCAGCCAAAGCCAGGACATCCCTAACTGCAGAAACAACTAAAAGAAGGGGAAAACTTATTTTTCCTCCATAGACCCACTCCTGACCTACCAATGAGCTCATGTTTTTTGCACAGTGTCCTCAGAGACCACTCCCCAGTGTTCTTTCAGCTGGGGCAAACACAGAAAGCAGTGCAGAAAGAGAAGATAGCTTTCTATTTTCTTGTCTTAAGTGATGAATGATCTTTCTGTCCCAGCTGAAGAGATGCATGCACAGCAAGTTGTACTGTATAGCATTGGAGAACCTTAAGGGGACCCGTCCCCTACCTTTCCTCTCTTTTCTTCAGACTCTTCTTCCAAACCTTGCCACTTATTCCCCCTCTCCCAAAGAACTGAGGATGACTGTAAGGCTTAAAGCATTAGGTTATCTTTGGATAGTGACAAAGCAACAACAACAAAAAGCAGAATGTAGTTTTTAGTAATTCCTTGGTAAGGCTGAAGATCAAAAACAACAAAGCCATCAGTACTGTTAAAGCCATTACTGGTTTTATAAGCAAACCAACATAGCAGTTTTAAGACAGGTAATTTAAGGTACAAAGTCTTTTTCAAAACAATTCATTATTTAAAAAGAAATAAATTACAATAAAAAATATTTTTCAACATAAACCATACTACTGGCCTTATTCAAATCTCGTTGGAGCTTAAAATGCAAATAAATTATAGAGCACATTTTTTCTGGTTTGTTCTTCTGCCCAACTGTACATTTTCAGCATTCCACTCAAAGACAAATATCTTAGTTTTCTTTAGTTTGTGGAATTAGGAGATGGCTACAGATCAAACTATGATGTGTTTTTGGAAGAATATAAAGGTTACAAGTATTTAATGGAAACCAAAATCAAAAATTAATTCGATTAAATAAAATGTGCAGGTACAAGAAATTAAATATAGCCAATTACAACTAGATATAATCATTATTTCAAACACTAAACCTTCAGTTATAGTCACTTAATTTCATATCTAAAGGCAAGCAATTTAAAATAAAGTATCAAATTACCCAAAGAGAAAGTATGTAAAGGTTCATCTCAAAGACAATATTAAGATTTGCATTATCTTCACCAGGTGGCAATTCAAGCCATAAAGGGGAGGCTTTTAATAGTGGAAGTGTACTGGACTGTAGTATATCCTGAAGTATGTATGGGAGAAAATTAGTTAAAGCAAAACAAACAAACAAACAAACAAAAAACACCAAATGGAACAGTATAGAAAATGATAACCAAATTCAATATAAGTTTCTACCTTGTACAGACCCCTTTTAAAATCTCTTCTAGAATCCAATGCAAAAATGAAAAATAATGGGAAGAATATATCTTCAGATCTATAGGTCAAGACTTTTGCAACATAGAGAATAAAGAATGGACTTTGATCACGTTCTGGTTTGCTGGGTTTAGTCATTACCCATCACCAGGCCCCTCTTAAAGTGTGATGTCCCATTTTTTTCAACAAAGGAGAAACAAACAACATGTGTGGAGTCTACTGGGTGGGCTAGTTAGTGGTTAAAGGTTGGCAAAGCCTGGTTTTCTTTCAGGCTTTCACCCTGATGTCCAATATAATTTGGGCAAATAACCTCACTGATTTGTGCCTTTATGGCCCTTCCCACTGTTTTTCTACAAGGACCAGCTCTCAGTTTGGGTTGGGAATCATCTCATTTAGCTTCAAGTGTCTGCAGTGGAAAAGCTGACACTTGAGCAGTTACAGAATCACAGAATCACAGAATAGTCTAGGTTGGAAGAGACCTCCAAGATCACCGAGTCCAACCTCTGACCTAACACTAACAAGTCCTCCACTAAACCATATCCCTAAGCTCTACATCTAAACGTCTTTTAAAGACCTCCAGGGATGGTGACTCAACCACTTCCCTGGGCAGCCTATTCCAGTGACTAACAACCCATTCAGTAAAGAAGTTCTTCCTAATATCCAACCTAAACCTCCCCTGGTGCAATTTTAACCCATTCCCCCTCGTCCTGTCACCAATCCCCACCTCGCTACAGCCTCCCTTCAGGTACCCGTAGAGTGCAATAGTTGCTCAAGGCTCTCTTCATAATTGATACAGAAATGCTGGCACCTGGAGTAGGTGATTCAGTCATCCTGTTTCAGATGTCTGCAATAGGAATTAAAAGTGCTTATTACTCTCCTTTAGCCATAGCAATGTCACAGTGCCAGTAGCTCAGATATAGCTGCCTGTTATTCACATTTAAACAGGCAAATTATTTCTTTACATACATTTGCAGCAAAAACCCAGTCTCACCTCAGGTTTCTAAGGCATCACAGTTGTACAGTCAATATATAAATTTAAAATGAGGAGGTTTCCTGGATTTTTTGAAATTCTTCACTCTGATTTGTAAACTGAGCTCTTTCACGCAGGATCTGTCTTTATTCTTTGTCTTTACAGCCTTTAACAATGCTAGTGACTTCTATGAAATTCTCTCCTAGATGTGTTTTAAACTTCTGATGAATCATTGCAACCTTACATTTTCTGAACTTGGAAAATGCCACAAAGGAAAAAAGAGACTGTAGGTCTAAAATAAATACTTCAAAACATTTGGTGCAGCTGCATTCATACTGAGTGAATCTTAGAGGAGAGTGTTCCAATGGATGGGAGAGTAAGAAAAAATAAATGAGCTTCTGAGATGTTTAACTTTTTGCACTCGGATGCTAGTTGCAGGTAACAAAACAGGAGTGAAGATACTTTAAAGCTCATAAAGGATGAAATTTTGTTAAAAGAAAATAACCTTGGTAATACTCGGATATGAATGAGAGCCTATGGTGGGGAAGGAGGAAAAGGAAGAGGGGACCTGTGCTTGCCATCTAACTCCAGAATATGTGCAATTAAATGAATTAAATGTCTGAGAAACAGCTAAGGATAGAGATTGTCAGACTGATTGCTCTTTCAGGCACAAAATCTGCAATTCTACATGGAAACAGAGAGGCAAACATAAATTTCTCTTACCTTTGGCCTATGGCTTTCTCTGCAAATTAGATTATTTTCTTTCGGTAACTGTGAACAAAAAATGGCCTGTCTGGTATTATAGCTGAACATTGTAAGATTACTGGTGATGATATTCAGCTAAAGATGTAGTTAAAATATGCCTCAAGAAAGAGAGTGTATCTCACATATATATTTAAATGTCATCATCAGAGTATTCCTATTTTGTAATATTATTTGGGAATTCGTAATGTATTTCATATACAAAATGTATGCAATCAGTTTGTTATCAATTTCCTCTTGACTAATTAGAAGCAAAACTCCAATTAGGCCTTATTTTTGATTTTCAGTCATTATGCAAATTTGGCTGATAGCCTTAGAATCTTGGTAATTGGAATATGCAATGTGAATGCCTTTGAAAAATTAGACAATAAACTTTAATCTTGCGCAGACTGATAGAGAATAATCAAGCAGCAGATTTTCCTGGTCTCTTTATCTTGATTCAGTCCAGAAAAGAAAAGCTATTTTGTTACTGGGGGTTTTGTTTGTATGTTTGTTTGTTTAATTCTAGATGCCCTTGTAAAATATTTGAAATCCAGCCTTCTATGTTTTTCTGGTGCTGGCAAAAAAAACAGGCAGCACAGCATGGAGAGCAGTCTCAGGCTGCACTGAAGAAGGCATCTCTGGAAGGGCCATGCCTTCGGAAGAACTGTTTCCTATCTCTTCTACCAAGTATACACACTACAGTCTATGTCCATACCTGTCAAACATCCCCTATAATTCTGAAGAAGAAGGTATGCGTTATTTAAACTTTCAATGAAAAAGAAAATATTTTGCATAAGTTTCTAGCTTTCTTATATATACACTCTCTATATATTCCTATTCTACCCAGAAATATGAATGTCTTTATATTTGAACCGCTTCTCCACTTTTAGCTGGGAATCACCTGAAGCAAAAAGCCATATCCCAATCCTTGTTACTGTGTTATGAAATCACAGGAGAATTCTAGATTAAAAGTTTATGCAAAAATAATCTGCAGTTAAAATCACTTGAAAAATTAAGTTCTGGCAACTTGTTAAGAAAACAGCAACCATTATAAATCTCTGTGTCTTTGCTACAGGCTGTCATACAAAACAAAAATTATAGTGTATGTTAGTTTCATATCTATAAGATTGGTTGCATTGTTAACATATGTTTTTGAAAAATGTTCAGATTTTGTAGAATGATACTTTAATGGATGATGTACTGAATGCTGCTACTTCAGACTTCTGGAATGTCGGTGATGTTTTATTTTATTCTGTTAAATGATCCAAAACAGTATCATATCTAGTTCATTGTTTTTTGTCACAGAGAGAAAATGTTAGAAACCCAGATTTCTGACCAGGGTAAGGACAGCTGAGCAGAAAGTAATTTAGTTTGGCTAAGACCTCAGCATCCTGCAGTACACACATAAAAAGTTGGAAGTTATATAAGCCGCAATCACTTTATATAGCTGGCCTGCTTAATTAAGAATTCAGTGAAGGATCACTATCACACTATCATCCATCCAACTGCATAAAGCTGTAACCATACTGCAGTCCTGATAAACAGTCTTACTAGACTGGCATCAACAGTTAAAAGCAAAGCAAGATGGTAAAATTTGTATTATTGGAATTTACTACTTGTTCTAACTGAATTATTGAAAAACTGGCTGATATTCAGAATGGTGCCCCAAAGTCCACAGCCTCAAAGTACAAAAGAACTTTAGGCTTTCACTTTTCTTACAAATAAACAGATGATAGTGTGTTACAATGAACAAACTGGTATAGAGAATAAGCTTTCCTATGATATTTTTAGTATAACCTACTTTACAAATGTAGGCTTATATTACAATAAAATAAAAACTTGATTATGTCATTGATTCTGACTACTACCAAGTTAGGGAGTATACATTTAAAATTATGCAACAAGCCCCAAAACAAATAGTGTGGGTATATGATACCTTTGTACTTTCCCACTCCCATGTGACATTGTTAAAATAATGCAGCATTGACTTAATTTCATCATTTTATTACAGTAAGGCCTAGGCATCTCAGATAGAATAAGACTGTCCTTGTTGGATACTGTACAAACTCAGAACAGACTGACCAAAGAATTACTGATTGTTCAGATATTATTACAATTATTTAACGTACTGCATGTAGTCAGTTGTTACAGGAGCTGCCAGTTGCTCTTTCAAGTGTTAATCCTTGTAACTTTTAAAAGCAAAGTCATTCTAAAAAGGAGTTGTTGATTTGATCAACTCTAAATACATTTAATCACTAATTTAGAGGAAAGTGGTCATATAATAATTCTTTCTGGGATGTCATTATTATTTTGAGTAGGTGCTCTTTTGGGCAACATGGTTCTTTCAACACAGTCATGGTGAGAGGATGAAATTAGAAGAGCACAGTCCAATTGTGACAAAATATATATATATATATATATAATTTTTAGAAAAAAAAAAAAAACAACATACTGATAGGAAAAATAATGAATAAATTGAAAAGTCATAAGGAAATTGTAATGCCATTCTATTTTCACATTATAATGGTTATTTATTTAATCCCATATATTCTGTCCCAATTGCCATTCTGTCCCAAGTGCATTCAAATGCCTAATTTTTTGGTTTATTCTAAGTTGAAGGAGTAGCCAATTTTTTTCTCCATATTTATGAATTTTGTATCAGATAGATTTACAACCAGCACAGTTGACTGTAGAGGACAGTTCAGTATGTGAATTTTTTGGATAGCCTTTCTGAGGCATCCCTCCCTGCTCCTAACTCTGTATACATTTAGTTTTCTCTTGGAGATAGGATTCTTCTCCAGAGCCAGTTACAAACTGGTTTGGAGTTCAGAAACCCCTCTGGATACAGACATTAGTAATAAAATCCATCCTATTTTAGGTTCTGGACAACTTCGTGGTTTCAGAAGGGAAAATTTGTTCACAATTACCAGTAATATTATTATTACTACTAATCATGACCTATTAGCAATAATAATATTACAGGCCCATAACATTTTTGTTACTGAAATTTATTGTGGTTCATCAGTGAGATATGCACCGTTTCCTTAAATTCATGGAAGTAAGCTGTACATGACAGGACTAAAGACATTTTTGGAAAGGGCACAAGTAAAAAGCAAAATTTCATAATATATTTGTCTGTGTTACTGTTTTTCTTTGCCACATCATTTCGTCTCTCATTTTCTGTCATTGCCTCTGACAATGCCTACTTTTTCCTGTAACACATAGTTCACAGATGCAGTACTTAAACTCTCCTTTCTTAGAAAGGAGAGGGGGACAGAATCATTATCTAAAAGGACTGATTGACTGAGATTAAAAAGCACACTTCAGTGTGCTGTAAATCTCAGAGGTCAGGAACGTTTTCAGGGATACAGTGCTGTAACAGTCTTGCAGTATGGATGTCAAAGGAAAGCCCTGGGCCCAGATGTGACTTTTGCAACCATGTATTAAACCTGCTCTCCAGCCAGTGCATCTGAACTATAAATAGGCTTGTAGAAATTGATGTTGAATCAGCTGATATTATAACTTGCAAAAAGCTTGTTCAAGTTCTTTATTTAGCCTCTGCAAAGTAGGCTAAAGTTCAAGTGATTCAATGTTGCACATCTAACGCAGAACTAGAACACCGCATATGCTAAAACTACAGGAAATGACTCCAGAATGTGGGGTATGCAACTAAACTCCAGGCACATAAACTGTTCTGTCTTTCAGGGATGTAATTTGCCCAGAATCTTAAATTCACTTCTGTAAAAAGAAACAAACATACACGCACACAAAAAAAGTACAAATAAGAAATCGGTCTTTCCCTCAGTTGCACACAAGTTTTAAAAACTCTGTAATGATTCTTAATGCTGATTGCTATTTCACCTAAGCACCTACGCACTGAAATTGAAATCACTCTGGATTCACACCTCTCAAAATGGACCCTACCCTTTCTTCTTTATATTGGTTTAGCTAAACGGCAGTTTTGGAAATGGAGAAGGTCCTGGCAATAGCCATGGAGTTGATTTTCTTTTGAGTTTGAAACTTCGGAAATTGTTGGTCTTAGTAGCTGTTATTCCTTGTATTTGCTGATGCTCATAGGGAAAGTAGAAATGCATGGACAGATATTATGAAGTGGAGGTGGACATATGAGGATGTTTACCTGGATTTTGATTTTTATAGTTTGATTTCATTTTTATTTATTGCTTATTCCATATTTAATTAGTGGTTAAAAACAACAACAACAAAAACAAGCAAACGTCAAAATGCGTAAAGAAAAATACTTAAATATTCAGGAGGTGGTAAGAAACACAAAGGAACTTGGAGTGCAGGAATTTGGCATTGAGGTTTTTGTTTGTTTGTTTGTTTGTTTTCAAGGCTAATGACAGAAAAAAAAAATGAGCATATAGGATATATGACTGGATAACCATTAACACAGCTGTTTTTGTGAAGATACCCTACAGTTTCATCAAAGGAATTAATGTGACTGAGAAAAATATGACCTGGGAAGAGAGGTGTATGATAGATGATCGTCCCCCTGTACTCGGCTCTGGTGAGGCCGCACCTCGAGTACTGTGTTCAGTTTTGGGCCCCTCGCTACAAGAAGGACATGGAGGTGCTTGAGCGGGTCCAAAGAAGGGCGACGAAGCTGGTGAGGGGCCTGGAGAACAAGTCCTACGAGGAGCGGCTGAAGGAGCTGGGCTTATTCAGCCTGGAGAAGAGGAGGCTCAGGGGCGACCTTATCGCTCTCTACAGATACCTTAAAGGAGGCTGTAGAGAGGTGGGGGTTGGCCTGTTCTCCCACGTGCCTGGTGACAGGACGAGGGGGAATGGGCTAAAGTTGCGCCAGGGGAGTTTTAGGTTAGATGTTAAGAAGAGCTTCTTTACTGAAAGGGTTGTGAGGCATTGGAACAGGCTGCCCAGGGAGGTGGTGGAGTCACCATCCCTGGAAGTCTTCAAAAGACGTTTAGATGTAGAGCTTAGGGATATGGTTTAGTGGGGACTGTTAGTGTTAGGTTAGAGGTTGGACTCGATGATCTTGAGGTCTCTTCCAACCTAGAAATTCTGTGATTCTGTAAAGTGCGATGGAGAGGGGACAGAGATGCACTCATCATTTTCTTCTAGTACAAGAGTAAGGGGGGCATCAAACAAAGCTAGAAGGATCTCGGTTCAAAATGATCAGAAGTTGTTCTCCACAGAAGAGTAATAGGCCTGTGGAACTTATGTTGGAGGAGACAGCAGCTCATTAAAGTTAATATAGGTTCAAGTGGTCATTAGAGACCTCTTTCAGGTCTCATTCCTGAAAGAGAAATAGACACTACAGACTTATGTCTCTATGTAGAGTTGATATAGATAGTGTATAAACAATAAAATTATACTTGGATTGATGTATATTTGCTGTCATTTCTGGATATTGCTAGGTAAACATGGAGAAGCTCTAAGTGGGATGCATTTTAATAAAATTTTAACTAATGCAAGGAAGTAATTAGATATATGTATCAGATATATGTATCACTAGCACTAAGTTGAATGACATATTAGCTTGTGACCATCAGATGCTGGTGAACAATGGGTGACCTGAAAAAGTTATCTGCTGTGTACTCTTCTGGTCCTAGTGAAATAAAGTCCAGAAACTGTAGGTTATGCAGTGTTGCTCAACTCTGTTCAGTCCTGAAGCTTTAATATTTTACTTATCTGGCAGAGCAGGTTAATTAGCAGATTCTCTTATGTAAAAAAGGGAGGTTGAAGTGAAAGAAAATGACTTGGTGCTTTTGTAGAAAGTAATGTGAGGGTTCCAGACTATCCATAAATTTATAATGATGCTTTTAGCAATTTCTGAAGTTTCTTTTATGAGCTCATCTCAAAAAGAAACAGTTTCCTGTGAATTCAATGTTCCATGTACAGGCACAATTGTCCAATTACTAGGTACAACTCAATGTAAAAATGCCATTATGAATCACTTCTGTTTTAGTGATGCAGGTAGTCAGTAATGATTACATGAACCTAAAAAAACTTCACAACAAAATTACAGTAAAGACAGTTACATTTACAGAGGTGGAGCTGAGTAACAATAAACTTCTTTTAAATGACATTTCAGATAAAAACAGTGGAGCATTCCAGTGGCATATTTGGGGGACCTACCATAAGAATACGAATTTGTGCCCATGGTTTTATTTCTTGAGCACTAATGTCTGCCTGTTTTTAGCTTAAAGAATTATAGTCCCTAACAGAAAACAACATAATGAAAAATTTTTGGAGGAGTCTGAAGTAGCTCTTAAAAATGCCAGCATGACCTCTACAATGCAATAAAATCCTCAAAATAGAACAGTTCTCCATCACTGCTAGAGAAAAATTCTACTCATTTCCACTCTTCTAAAGTGATAAGATGGAATAGAGAGGGGCTTGGGGTATTACGCTTACAAAGAACTCTTTGTAACAGCTAATATTCTGTAATAATAGGGAGGAAGAAAAGCTTTCTTGTTTCTTGCTTCTTAGCTGTACATTTTCAGTTCAGTGGGTTTTAATTTGGTCAGAACTATGCATTCTCTTGGTGTGGCACAAAAATGTTATTCTGAGACAGCACCTTCTCTCAGATGGACTACTCACCACAGAGTGCATTCACGGTCTGCAAGGGTTCAAAAATAAAAATACATGACACCTCACTCTGACCAAAAATCCAGAAAAATCATCTGAGAGCTATTTTATTACCATTTTAGGTTCAAATATTTTAGCATAGCTACTTTAGCTGATAAAATCAGGCAGGACATAACGGAACTAAAAAGAACTACATGACGACGAAGCAAAGATTTGAAGTTGCTACAGCATGTCTTGGGAGAATAAGACTGTATTATCACTGTTCACAATGTGACTCTCAGGAAGCCATGGGTTTCTCAGAGCTGAGTCCTTTGCTCAGGATATTGGGTGTAAAAGTGTGCTAATAGATCATGCTCTTGCAAGAGAAAAGAAAAATCTTCCCTTACTGGATCAAAGGCTCTAAATCTACTTCCCTCCCCATGATGTCAGCCTGAAAGTTCTCTTAGCTTCCACTGGGTTGCCCAAAAACAAACAGCAAACACAGTTTGAAGTAATCAGATACCTTTGAATCATCAGGAACACACTCTTGTGTTCCGCCTTGGATTTGACTCTAGTAAATGAAGCAAAATACTCCCCAGCATAATGCAGGGTGCAGATACAGTATCCATATATCCATATCTTTGGGTGCAGATACAGTATAAGTAGTTAACTTATAACATATTGGGTGTAACATAAATTAACTCCTGAGCTGGTTTCTGGGGCAGGATCTCCTGACTCTGCACACTCCAGGGTATCTTTTAGGGTGAACCCCAAGCTGCCTATAGTGCAAAATCCAAGTGTGGTTTTAGGGGCACTTCACTCTGACATCTATTTCCTGTCAATAGCATAGACCAGGCTATTCCAGATTTGGCACTGTCTGCCCCTACACAGTCTTCCAGCCATATCCAAACACGTCATACACCTCAGTGTGCTCTCATGCTACATCCCAAAGAATGTTCATGCTCTTACAGTTGGATAATACAAATCAACGACTCTCATATTAAGTACTTTGAACTGTAAAAAACAAGCAAGCAAACAGAAGACACACCTCAGAGCCCCACAGGAAAGCAAGTGATGAAGGTCAAGTGGCATGCAGTGTAGATTCTGCTACATTGCTCCAGTATGGCTATCCCTGAATGATTTGGACAGGCACCACTTTCCACCTCTTGACCAGAGGCCAAACCTCTACCTGAAGTGGATGCTTTCACGGTTGTAAGTAGAGCCTATAATGCCTGGCCTAGCACCATGTAGTCACTTATATCTACACTAGCATATAGCCACAGATGATTCATAAATAAGGTGTGGTCAAACCTGTGGTCCTTTAGACTATCTTTGACATGTAGTAGGTCTTTTCTGACCTACCAGAACAGCAGAGACATGAGGTCTTGCTTTAGCAGCAGTAAGATCTGGGACTTGCTCATTGATGTTTTCCTCCTGACTCGCCCGCCATATGTCATCATGTTCCCTTCCACAGCAAGGTTTCTGATTCCCAGCATATTAGAGAAACCTGGGGAAATGTTCATAAATAGTCTAAAGTTGTGTAAGTGATAAAGCTCCTAGTATGGAAACCTATTATATTCACCTGAGAATTTTCAGCATAACTGTTTGGTGTGTTATATTGTGTTTTCCTGATTTTGAGAGATTTAAATTTTCTGATGATTTTTTCACTTGATTTTAGGTATATAGTTACTGCAAGAATTCCTCATATTACTATACCATCTGAATTAGGAAAGATTGATGATCCAGATCATTATTATTATTATCCAACAAATTCTGGAAGAGAAAGAATCATCAGAGCACACTCTATTCCCTTTCTACTACCCCTGGATTTGGGATTAGTAATTTGAATAAAAGCCACCAAAATCAGATGAAAGTGTTTGTATTTTTCTGAATGAATGAAGTTATCTTCCATCTTATCTGTATTTCTCAAACCCATTGCATTTATCTCTGCACTTTCAGATCAGGTTTCCCAAATCTCAAGGACAGGAAGAAATGTTCTGATTTGACAACTAATTTTAGATCTGTTTTTAAGTAGTGAAATAAGAGTTGAATTTTCAGGACCCTCTGAATCAGATCAGGCTTAAAGTTGATGGGAGAAATTGCAATGGAAAAGCATTCCTTTAGAAAGTTTGATTCCATTCAATTGTGCTAATTTTTAATTTATATTAAAAATTTGGTTGAAATCAAAATCAACATTTTTGAAAGAGAAATATGTTCAGGTTTCAAATTATTTTTAAATATTTTAAGTTTTACTTTAACAAGTTTAATATGTAAATTTTTACTTAAAAATTGTATTTTAGTTATAATATAATTCCAAAGAAATACAATACCTTTTTTTTTTTTTTGTCAAATGTCTCTGTTTTCATGAACCTAAAATTATTACCTAGTTTTTCTTCAACATTTCAGTTATTTCATTTATTTGCACTTTAAATATCCAATAGTTTTTGCTCCAGACTGGTACTAAGTTAATTAAAAATATTCATGAATTCCCTCCCAAAATAATTTATTTCCACTACATAAAACTCTATTAGCAGTTTCATCCCTTAAAATATAGGTCCCAAATATTATATATAATGTCATATTTTAGAATTCTTAAGTAGATAAACATACTATCTTCTTTTAATTACTAGTTAATACTTTTATTCAAACTTTTAGTTCAGTTCCATCTCCTTTGTCTTTGGTATAACGTAAGTCTGCAGTGAGTCACTGCCTTGCAGTGTTCAGCCTCTAAGATTTAAGACTATAAGCATCACTTATCAATAATGAATAAATGAAAGGTAAGAGAGAGAATTTTTATCTGAATGCATTTATTAAGAAACTATTAACGTGTAAGTGAAGTAAGTTATATGTTACAGTACAGCTGTATATCTAAAGAGATTAACAGAAGCAGCAGTATTCCCAGCTGTCTCATTGTCAGCTGCTTGGATTTTATAGTCCCATTAAATATTTATATAATCCCACTCCAGTATAACTTCTGAACAGACTGAAAACTATAACTACAATTTTAGATATGCTATATGACTGTTATCTTCTGGTTTTAATACAAATCTTACCAAATAAAGTTTTGCAACCCAAACTGTAAAACTCCAAGAAATTTTGCTAAAATTATAAATCATAGCTTTTAATTTATGAAATTGATATTTTTATTATTTTTTAAAAACTGCCTGTCAGTTGAAGGAGAGGGAGAGAGAAGAACCTAGAATGTCACTTGTATATATATTTTTATTTTCCACAGATGAAAACCTCCTCTCAGAAAAATACACATATTAAATGAAAGAACATAATGCAGCACTCCTTAAGGCTTTGCCATTAATGGCAAGGTCAGACATGGTACTTTTTGCTCCATTGATTCAGCGATTCATGACCCAAGTGAGGTCATTGCTTATGCACAGAGCACAATTAAATCAAGGTTAGACAAGCTGGAATATTTGGTACAAGATAGTGTGCCAGCAGATTACATAGTATGAGGAAATTTGCATTTGAATCATGCTTGATGGAGATAATTTACTCATGTTTATGACTAAAAAAAAAAAAAAGTCACTAACAGTAATTCTGTTTATAGAAAATATGTTAAAAACAAAAATATTTGCCTGAGATCTAAGGCTGGCTTGACATCAGCTCCTTTTATACTATGAACGAGAAAACAAACAGAAATTACTTTGTTCGGTGTTTTATGTGTTGTTTACACTCTTTCAAGATAGTTTTTATGTAACAAGTGAGTTGGAGTAACTTCACAAGTAATGTAAATATTCTTTCTAATCAGAATTCAGTATAAGACCTAAAGGTGCCTTTTACACACTGAAGAGTTTCTATCTTAATCATTCAATAAGCACATAATGTGCAGTCCTTCTCATATATGCTTTAATAAACACAAGGCCATAGCTGAAGTATGACATTTAAAGACTGCAGTAAAATAATATCATCTGATGTCAGAAAATTACTAATCTGTGGTGTATTTTTTCTTAACCAAATTGATTGCAATTCAAGGTTGATATTTCATTGAGTAAAATAATTAATTGGAAGCTTTCCACTTGAATTATTTATTAAATACCCTAGATGTGTTAGCGGGTTTAAGTTCCCAGAAGACTACTAATGCACAAGGTCTACAGATCAAAGGCACAATATTCAAACAATGAATGTAGTTTCTTCTAAATATATTACTGTTTCATAGTTTGTGTAAAGGTAAAGGTATCATGGAAAAAGCCTTTTTTTTTTTTTTTTTTTCTTCCTTTCTTTCTTTCTCTTCACTGAGAAGTGACCTGGAAAAAAAGGAGCATTCACCAAGTACACAGGTGAGAGAGCTCATATGGAGGATGTAAGGAAGTTAGAAGTGTGTCCAGATTTAGAGAGAGTTGGACAAGGCACAGGATCTGTTATTGGAAACCCAAGGTTAAATAATGAATGTAAACTTTCCTCACTTCAGGAAGCCAGTAGATTACACTAGCTCACACTGAAAGCAAATCCAGCTAGAGCAGTTTACGTGATCATGAAGCACATTCATACATTTTAACAACATTCTTTGTTGTTTACTATTTACTACAATTGTAGTCATTGATCTAAGTATGCTGAGATGATAAGAGGATGGCACAATCTAGCAACATCATTTATATTTACTCAAGCATATTGCACTGGGTCCCTGAGACCTTGCCCAGTGTCTCAAGAACATAGTAATGGCCTCAGATCAGATTACTTGTTCATCTAGTCCAGAACCCTGTGTGCGACAATACCTCCAGATGTCTGAGAGGAAAATAGAAATTATTTCCAAACTATTCAGGGCTGTGTTTGCAAACATACTGCTTCAGTTTGGAGAACAGACTATGGTATGAGCAAGTTAAACTGTGGTCTGTCTCTTCAACCTACTTTAATATAGATTTCTCTTCTATCTATTATGCTGCTTGAGCACATGTACACCTGAAATTGTCATGCTCTAAACTGAAAATAAATCTTCTGTCAGCTTCGTCCTTGTGAATCCAACTACCACTTTCATCTTCAAAAAAAAAAAAAAAAAAAAAAGCCACATTCTGTGTTTTATTTCCTAATCCTAGGCCTGGAAGACACTAGGTGTGGTACTGTCTTATTTGAATTATGAGTATGCCCTTGCACACATGAAAAACTTTGACAGCATTGGTGACATTTTGGAAGAGATGTGTTTTTAGGACCACAGGCTAATTCAAGTTGGAAAGTGCCTTAGAAGTTCTGTAGTTCAACTTGCTGCTCAAAGCCGGTTGCTATAACAGGTTGCAAAACAGGTTGCTCAGGGCCTTTTCTAGTAAGGCCTTGAAAACCTCCAAGGATGTGGACTGCAAAACATCTTTGAGCAACCTGTTCCAGGGCATAACTCTACTCTCACTGTAAAAGGTTTTCTTTATATCCAATTAGTACCCCTCCTGTTTGAAATAAGAACATAGTCCCTTGTTCTCCTACCACATAAGAGCCTGTCTCTGTCTTGGAAACCTCTGTTATTTTCAGTCTGCTAAGTCACCCCCAGACGCCATCTCTGCTCCAGGCTGACCAAGAGGGTGACAAAATTCACATTCTAACACCTCATTTTCTCAGAAGTATGAAAAAATTAACATTCAGAGAGCAATGACTGTTCAGTTAAGGTGAATGCATCCATAAAATTACTGTCCAGGAATGGTTTGTTAGAGCTGTTATAGTTTTGTTGGATGAATAAAAGAGAGTAAATTTATCATGATACTTTATGATGATCTTCTGTTAGCTCGTTCTATTCTTGCTTGCACAAATACATATTAGCCATTAAGAATTTATGTAGAGTATACTTGCTGATCTAAAATTTCTTACAGTCTCTGTTAATCAAGCTCTACCTCAAAAAGTCCAGTCTAAATAGAACTCTAAGACTTAAACAACAGACTATTTTAAATTGATCAAAATATAAAGGAATGTCCTCTTTTCATTTTGGTATTACACTTACTGTAAGGCAAAACAAATGAAATAACAGCATAAATGTGGATCAGTAAAAAATTTAAAACAACAGGAAAAAAAAGTACTATGAATTCTTCCTAAGGTCTTGATTTAGTTCAATAATGGAAAAACAAACAAACAAACAAACAAAAACCACTAGATCACTGATTTCAGTTTATTTCAGTGTCACTCTGTTTGCGTAAATTTAAAGAGCGTTTCCTGATCTAGCTGGCTGAAGACTGTCCTATTGCACTGTTGTTATATAGGTAATAAACAGTAAAGGCTAAGGTAATTAAAGTAGGTACGTAAATGTTGTTGTCCTGTCAAAACGTAAACAAGAAGACAATCAGTAGAGGGGTAAGGTTATATCTTGACACTTTCACAGATAGTAATTAAATATCAATAGTATCTTACAATTCAATAGCACCTTTCACTCCAAACTCTTAAAATTTATAAATATATATTTGTCCTAACAGTAGCCTTCCTTGGGCTGGTATTTTTTGCATTCTGGAAAGAGTGAACAAACGTGATGTAACTATCCTTAGCTCACAGAAATAATCAACACATGAAGTAATCATACAATTAAATATTAAAATAGATCCCCAGTCTATTTTTGAGAATTCATCGGATTTTCCTCAACACTGTAGTTTAGTGAGGTGTGTCCTGTTTTTTAAATGTTAGTACTATACCCGCTCTATTGCTGAATGAGGAAATACAAGTTTATGAAACACTAGTGTTTTATGATCTGTTGTTTCAAAGCCAGAACGAGTTAGCAAACACTATTCTTAAAGCCATGCTGACATGATCAGTGTTGTTAGTGCATAAACAAGCACTCAAATGAAACAAAGCCAGCTTGGCCAGTGCTTCACATCATTCTTCTGCCAAATGGAAAAGTACATAAACGACAGAGACCAAATGGCATTTTCAGGCTTCTAAGAAGACAGCAGAGAGCCATGGGGCCAGTTTCAGAGTAGAGTTCATATTTTATCTTTACTCTGGGTGTTGTTTTGGAATTTTCCCATTCTCTGAAGAATGACAGTATCAGCTAGGCAGAAGATATGATCTGGATAGTACCAAATGTAAACAAATGTTTTATACTAATTGTGTTGCAAGACATACAACCTGTGGACAAGAAGAATGTAAAAAGGCAGGAAAGACCACCTGGAATAACATTTGGTTTTGTAAAAAATAATAATAAAAAAATGTATGTGTTGTGTATGTGGTGACAGTTGTCCACTTTTCCTCCAGCCATGGCACGTGTCACGAGCCATACTTCACAGAATCATAGCGTCATAATCACAGAACAGCTGAGGTGGGAAGAAGGGACCTCTGGGTCCATCTAGTCCAACTCCTGCTCAAGCAGGGACACCCAGAGCAGGCTGCCCAGGACCATGTCCAGGTGGCTTTTGAAGATCTCCAAGGAGGAGACTCCACAACCTCTCTGGGCAACCTGTGCCCATGCTCCATCATCCACACAGCACAGAAGAACCATATGTTCATTTTACAATGCTATTTGGGATAATATCTGATCACAGTTATGTACTGGAGAAAATAGTGAAGTACGATCAGTGTATATAATCCTCATGTTCATATGCAGACACAACCCCAAAAAGGCATAGGCCAAGGGCCATTTTCCTAAGAAGGAAAAGATACTTAAAAGAGGCAAACAGCAACATGCCGTATGTTATTAGGCAACATAAACCTCTCAGTTTTTATCTTATTCCCTAACTTTTGTCATACCCTCCTCTGTTAGAATAGGAAAAAAGAATCTTCCTTGTCCTAAGCGAATCTGGAGCCCAGACAGGTTTATGACCCACGTCCTCAAACTGTTTTTTCTTCCCACATACTTCTCTTATCATTTCATACTCAGAATACCTGTTGGAAATCACTTTTGGTGTCTGCAAAATTTCATGAAATCTAAAGTCAGCTAGGCCTAACTGCTAATTGTTGCTTCAAAGGTGGGAAAAGCACCAGTATGAAGACCAGCTAAAAGAGGAAGAAGGAAAGAAAAAAGTGTTCTTCCCCTCTCAGAAGAAGGTACTGGGGCAAAAATCATAGCAGCCACAAGTTGTCTACAGCAGAAGCTTTCTGTCTCCAGCAGGTACTATCATAGGCAGCAGCACTTGGTGGTGATTTGTGTGCTATTGATATTATCCGTGCCAGAGTTCATGATAACCTTCACTCCAAATCATCTTCACCGGAGTTTCTCTGTGGTGATAGAGAAGAGGAAAACTTGCAAATCACTCTTTTCCCTATTTTATTTCCTACAAAATTCAGTGTCCTTTTCACATTTTCCAAAGTACTTCTAATCTCTTTATGAAAGGTAGTATGTAACACTGCTACATTGCTACTGTTCTTTATGGGAACAGTATTCTACTGGATGAGTTAATGAGGAGGGAAAAACTTTTTGTGAGGTTACAGGAGGACCAAACAGTGAAATAAAGAATGAGTGATAATAAAAATAAATAAATATATTATTATTAATTATTATTAATAATAATTATTATTATTAATAATAAAGTTTTTGACCATGAGAGTGGCATAGGACTTCATCTTCAGAATACAATATTCAAGTATTCAGCAAATGAACTGTGTGAGGTAAGAAAGTAAGTAGTATGAGGAAGCTCTTCTAAATTTTGAACAGGAAACTGAAGGCAAATGTGCTTAAAATGTGGCCTAGTCTCTTGCAAGCAGAAACAGTTCGGTCCCTTTTAGGATAAGACCCCCTGCTCAGGCCAGCACTAGAAAAGAAAGTAAGTGCAAGTCAATCCAACAGCTTAAATCAAAATAGGAGGACAGCTTGTAAATAAATAAATAAATAAATAAATAAAAAGGTAAGGTGAGACTTATGGAGGTGCTCTGACATAAGAATGTTCACAAAATTGGGGTGTTGCATAGGAGTATGTGATGACAGAGTCTGTACGTAGACTTAATATGTTTGTAAGTGTTTGGGCTTTTAATATGATTTTTGAGAGTCTCAGATTAAAAAAAAAAAAATTAAATGAGAAATATATTGTGATGCAACTAAATATTTTGTTCAAATTAGCTTGAGTTGAGTATCAGAGTGATACTGATGTGCCAGCATACACAAAGATGAAGGCATGACCTGGTTAACAGCAATCATATTGTTTTGTTTCATTCTGTTTCTCAAAATGGAGTGAAAATCTAAGTGACCTGGACTGATGGGTGCAAAGATAGTAAAGTGGGGATGGGTGATTTGATTTCTATCTGTGCAACGCTCCATTAAGAAAACAGAATACTTCATTGTATGTGTATTGCCTACCCGGCTTCCAAAACAGTCAGCATTGCTCTTACTTGCAAATATGTACCTTGCAAATATTTATAACTTCATTTCCTACCTAGCTGTCTTATTCAATCTCTCGGTTAATGTTATCAGATCCGAAGAGTTTGGCACACTAAGTTGCCATCCAGAAAAAATGAAAACACTCTTTAACACAGCAGCTGAAAACATACCATATCTTTTAACCTGAAAAATAAGAGCTGCTCCTCACACATTTTGATGAATAATGGTCCCCCTGAAAATTCTAGTCTCCAAAATCACAAAACATAGCCTGCTAAGCTCTCCAAACAATAAACTTAACAATACCTAGACATTTATTTCCCCTTATATGTGAATAAGACAAGGATGTATTGCTTTTCTGGTTGGTAAAAATCAGTGAGGGCATCTAGCCCTACTTTGTGTATGTGTTCCTCCTGTGTGTAGTATGACTACAACTTGTGTAGGTGTACCCAAACCAGCACAATCTACCAGCTTGTTGCCAATTATACTGAAGATAAGACAGCAAAGGCTGCCAAGACAGCTAGGATTGGTGACAAGCTACTGCTGAGTATGCTAGATCTTAACACCATGATGGTGTGCTGCTTGCACTCAGATAACTAATGAAGCCTGGTTTCTTACAGTACTAAGAGATGTGTGGGCTCACACTTTGCTTGGCAAGGGTCTGGGGCACTGAAACACAGGAGCAGACAGGCAAGAACTTTTCCAGTTATTGCTACTATTCCCACACAGGTGAGAGAGAAGTCTAACTGTGCTGAAACCCCAAGTCCCACTCCATCAGCTCTGATATTTTTTATACTCGATTACCAAAACTATAATTGCTATGAGGGGCTGGGTAAATCCTGTGGGGGGTTCATGAGCTTGGGCTTCATGTTGATGTACCTGGCAGTACTCCTGCACAACCAAACTGCACTCACTCGGTATTCTTCCCCTGCTCTTACCTGTGGATAACAAGCTAACCCAGTGTCCTACCCATAGAAAATGTGATGGGTGGCTACACAGCATTTTAGCTGAAGCTCATAGCACACTGCCCAGTCTGCAGATTACAGTTACATATTTTACAATTCAGAAAGTAAAAATGTAAGATCAACCTTAAATGCCAAACCTAAATCAATGTAAAGAAAAAGAAATAACTAGGCAGGGACATTATATTGTAAAGAGCATGTCTTTGACATACTCAAATTTTACTTTTAGGACTAACAAGAGATGAGGGCAAGAACTAATATAATATATCACTTTTTCCACATAGTCTTTTGCCACACAGTCTTTTAAAGGTTTGAGCCCCTGTAATAAGAGACCTACTGACCAGGATTGTCTCATTTATCAGATGAGACAATGAGTCAGAATGGATTTATGGAAAAGATGCTGAAAGCAGTAGATCATCATTTTGGTCAGATGTACATATGGAAAAAAAAAAAAAAAAAAAAAAAAAAAAACACTTTTAATGACTCCCAACCTACTTTTCTCAGATTCAAAACTGGAAAACCAGACAGGCTCATTTTTATCTTCTGTGTTGAAAACACCTACATATTCTCGTAATTACACAAACAGACAAACCACAGAAACGGCTATGATTAGTCAACAGATGACTTGACTTCCACAGCTTCTACTGTGAGCATAATTTATTTAGTTTTATTTATTTTTGCCTGCAGTTCTAATCAGGTTATTTTTCAAGTGGTTAACAGAATGAAGGAAACAGCAGACTGCGAAAGCATTTAATCTCTAAGCTTTGGAAGGTCCTATGGTCCGTGAGATGAAGCAAGGAATTCAGGAAGATGATGTGCACCAGCTAATATTACACATTATGGAATCTTGCTCCCAGGGGAAAAGTAGACAAATAAATTAGCTTTTTACTTTGACATCTATTTTGTGCAAATCTCTAGCCCTCAGAGATCTTATGAGAACTTGAGCTGAGGCACAAGTTCTGAGAACTGAAATGTCCTATGTCCATGACTGAAATGAAGCAGTTTACATGAATCTTAATATTCTCTTTATCTTTACTTTAAGCATTTTAAGACCTTACAGATAACTCAAGATCTTATAAAGAGGAAAACATAGCCTGTTCAATAGTATGGCTACTAGTCTTTATATATGTGCAGCCCAAACGGTGAAAAATAGCTCTTTTTCTGATGTTTTCTGTCATGAACTCTTGCAAGCAGAAATAAACGCTGTTCTCTAACATACATTTTGACTTAGAGAAGTTTGCAGCAGCAAAAACCAGTCATCTGTATGAAGAAGAAGCAAAGAACAAAAAAAAATCCCAGCTATTTCCTTTGGCAAAAGAAAGGAAAGCAGAACTAAACTGCCTCTTAAGCCACAATAAGCTCTTTAATATAAACATTAAAAAGGAAAAGATATATACAGTATTTTTTCACTTTGGGAACTAATTAAAATTAAATGAAAAAGGCAAGAATCATTAAAAATGACAGAGAATTTCTGAAAAATTCTTTCTATTTATGAAAAAGTCTTATTATCTGGTAATACTATTCAATTTTTGCCCAATCATTTATTTCTCTATGTAACATTTCAAACTAATATTTAGGAGAGCTTTATAGTGGATCATTCTTAGAATCACTTGTATAACTTTTCAAAAAAATAAACAATAATTAAATACCAATATAAGGAATAAAAATAGGGATGATTTTATATATATAAATAATTTAATAAACTCACAGGCTCATCAATCAGAATTGTAATAATTAATTTGGTGTCTCAAATCTTCCCAGGAATTTAACTAGTGAATTTCATGTTCTAACTTTCCCAGTACTCTTCTATTCTGGGAAAGGGAAGAGCTGTGAACTTTCCTCCCAGTCTGTGTCATATCACAAGTTGGTGACCCTTTTATCATTCAACAAGGCAGGAAAAAACAGGTCCATAATTTTATCATTAGGTCTAAAGCTCTCTGTATAAGAATCTTCAGCATGTGGATGGCTCATAGATTTTGAACAATGCAGACTGAAACTAGGCCATTTGGTTTCACCAGAATAGCCAGATGCAGCCAGCAGAATTTAATTGAGCACCATTCATTCTGAAGTCAGAATGAACAGGATCTTTCTGGTTATGCATTAGTAGATCTGTTTCTTTTTGACATCTTGAGGTCTATCTTACTTTCCCTGGTGTTTTTCTCTTAGATATACCTCTACTCTCACTTTTTTTTTAATTTCTGGATAGAAAATGGAATATTGTTTTTTGTACCAAATTACATTTCAACATGTATTTTCAACATGTATTGTTGAAAATGTATTTCAAATTCTTTTTTTTTTTTTTTTTTTTTTTTTTCAGAGATGAGAGAATCAAAAGAACAAATAAAAATTCCTCTGGCTGACAGCTAGCTTCAAACACAAAAAAGCAAATAATAATTCAGCATCTACAAATGTACATAACTGCTGTGGCACATTTTGGAGAGATAGCCAGGTCAGAATCACTGAGTGTAGATTCAGTGAAGGTGCCACTAAAGTACTCCAGGACAGACAGAATGAGAAAAAATAAAGCCAGACTAGCAGATGTTAATGTGAAAAATACTTTGGGAGGAGTTGTTGACTGTGGAGGGCGGTAAGGCCTTGCAGAGAGATCTGGATAGGTTGGAGAGCTGGGCATACCAACGGCATGAAGTTTAACAAGAGCAAGTGCTGAGTCCTGCCCCTGGGAAGGGGCAACCCTGGCTATACGTACAGACTGGACGATGAGACACTGGAGAGCAGCCCCGCAGAGAGGGATCTGGGGGTTATGGTTGATAGAAAGCTGCAGATGACCCAGCAGTGTGCCCTGGCAACCAGGAGGACCTACTGAACCCTGGGTGCATCAAGCACAGCATTGCTAGTTGGTCGAGGGAAGGGATTGTCCCACTCTATGCTGGTGCAGCCTCACCTCGAGTACTGTGTGCAGTTCTGGGCACCACAGTACAAAAAGGACATTCAACCGTTGGAGAATGTCCAGAGGAGGGTGACGAAGATGGTGAAGGGTCTAGAGGGGAAGATGTATGAGGAGTGGCTGAGGTCACTGGGCCTGTTCAGCCTGGAGAAGAGGAGGCTGAGGGGAGATCTCATCGCGGTCTACAACTTCCTCACAAGGGGGAGTGGAGGGGTAGGTACTGATCTATTATCTTTAGTCACCAATGATAGGACCCATGGGAATGGTGTCAAGCTGAGGCAGGGGAGGTTCAGGCTGGACATCAGGAAGAGGTTCTTCACTGAGAGGGTTGTCACACACTGGAACAGGCTTCCCAGGGATGTAGACACAGTACCAAGCCTGTTGGATTTTAAGAGGTGTTTGGACTCTGCACTTAGTCACAAGGTCTGAATTTTGGGGGAGACCTGTGTGGTGCCAGGAGTTGGACTTGATGATCCTTATGGGACCCTTCCAACTTGGGATATTCTATGATTCTATGAAAATATCAGGAATAGATTTCTATCTTAGAAATCTCTCCTAAACCTACTATGAGCATCCTAATAAAACTCTGAAGTGAAATAAACTTTCTAGGGTTATTTTACATCTTCCCACAATTTCTCTTAGTGTCAAATCACCAGGAAGTCCAGGCCTAGCTTCAGTCACATATGTTTATTATGGTGACTTAGACCTGACAATTTTGACACTTGTACTCATGTATTGAAACTGCAGGGTGGATACATGCTATGGTATGTCTCCCATGCAGAGTTTCTGAATCATCCTGTGGCTCTCTCTCTGCCCACATTCCATTTTTTTTTTTCAAATAGAAGAAAAAAAAAGAGTACATGGTCTCCTCCTGACATGAACTCAAGATATCTCTAGAGCAGACAAAAGACCCTGCAGGATTAATCTGAACCCCACAGGTTAGATGGATCATGGCTGATCACCTGATTAACCTTTCACCACAGCGCAATCCATCTCCCTCTATTTGGTAACTTGAATGCTCTCCGTGCTTGGACTCAGCACAGAAGCCCTTCAGCTGAAATAACAGTCTATCTGTTATAGAATTACGTTACAGAGTGAAGACCAAAAAATTCTCCATTAAAGTGATACCGTGGCAATCGCTTTTGTAAGGTATTGCAATTCTATTTATCCTAGAAGGTGTATCTGCGTAAGTAGCCTAAGTATTTGTATTATATGTTCATATATATCAACTCTCTAAATATGCTACATATACACATATTGCATAGATTTCTTTAAGGAAATCCTAGCTTTCATTTATCTCCATTCATGTGTAGTCATCCCCACCTATTATATGCTAGGTCAGCCACAAAACCCCAGGATCACTGAATAATTTGGGTTGGAAGGCACCTCTGGAGGTCATCTGGCTTAGTCCCCTCAACTTGGCTAGCTGAGTTTTGAACACCTTCAAGAATGGAGTTCCTAGAGCTTCTGTGAGCAAACTGTTGTGGAATTTAACCATCTTCATATCTAAAAAGTAAGACTAACTTATATTTCTCATGTTCTAGTTTGTGTCCATAGCCTCTCTTCCTACTGCTGTGTACCTCCAAGAAGTCTGTCTCTGTCTTTTTGGTGTCCTCTGAGCAGGTAATTGTAGGCAGCAATAAGGTTTTCACTTTGGTTTCTGTATTTCAGGTTGAAAAAAAAAAAAAAAAAAAAAATGCTCAGTCTCTTCTTGTATGCTCTGTGCTTCAGCCCCTGTCCAGTTTGGTGCCTTCCACCAGACTTACTCCAGCATGTCCACTTGTGTGCTCATAACTAGACACAACGCTCCATATGCGTCTCACCAGGGCAAGGGGAAGGATCACTTCCTTTGACATGCTGGCTACACTCTAATACAGCCCAAGTTGATGTTGGCCTTGCTCACTTCAAGGATACATCGCTGGTTCCTGTTCTGCAGAACCCTGGGTCCTTTTCCACAGAACTGCTTCCCAGATAGACAGCCCTCAGGCTGACTTGTTTTATGGGCTTCTACCATCCATACAAGGCTGCATCTCACAAGGTCAGAGTTATTTCAGAATCTGTCCCATGTTTTCCTGTCAGTTTGAGGGCCACTTCATACACACACTTTAATCTGATTCAGGCTGGATTGTTTGTGTGTCTGTGTGAGAATCTGCTCCTTTGTTTTTCATCCATCCTTAAATGAAAGATTCAGCAAAACACAAGCCTTTAAGTAAGGACATCCTTCATCTCCCATGAAGACAACATCATTCAGATTTTTAAAATGTTGTTGTTGTTACGTTATGTTATGTTATGTTATGTTATGTTATGTTATGTTATGTTATTTATAAGGTAGTCTTGGGTTTGGTTTTAATTAATCACGGCATCTTCCTGTTTTTTTTCATCACATCTTTATTCCAGCCCAGATGAAAAGAAATTGTACACAAGTTCTGATGGGACATTCACCCTTCCATATGGAGATAGCAAAAGTATTTAGGAAATTTTCCAGTTTATTCAGCAAAAAAGAATTGGCAAAAAGGGAGACAATGAGAATACAGTTCTACTCATTATTTCAGCAAATGGATCTTAATGAATGCTTCCAGTTCTGCAATTTGTGGGAGTTTCCTGGAGGTCAGTCTACATATTCAACTCCCAGTATGCTCTGGTAGAATATTTTGGATCTGCTACCAGTTTGGGCAGACCACTTCTTTCTTTCTTTCTTTCTTTCTTTTTTTTTTTTTTTTATTTTTTTTTTTTTTTTTTTAATTTTTCTCTCCATTTACCCTTGATGAATAAACTTTCAATAACCTTTAAGAGTAACCCACCCAGAAAATCCCTCAGAAGGGAAGAATAATGATTTATATTACAGTAAATGTATTTCTTCAAAGTGTATTGTGATCCCTGCCACATCACTGCTGATCTTTGTGTTACATTTCCATAACTAGCAAGCAGCTTTCCTACATCTCCAAGTGGATGAGGTGCAACAAAGGCCTTAGAATGAAACTTAAATTGAAAAGAAAACTAAGGCCACCAACAAAGGTTTCAGCAGTTTTGTCCACATTTATTTTTGAGACAAACATCTATGGGAACTACATGTTACCAGTTTCTAGTCAGATTAATTTCTTCTCTTTTTAAAATAAGGTTGTCCTAAGAAGAAGAAGAAGAAAAAAAAAAAAAAAAAAAAAAAAAAAGCGCTATTGTCACTTCAGAATTCCTACAAACTTTCACAAATTTAAAACTCAGACCATGGTCTCTGCTGACCTATCAGTAGGCTGAAAGAAAAACAAAGAAAAACTTCATGTCTGCTCTCTTTCTCTACTATTTACTATACTTCCTTACTATTACAATAGACTAAACTGTGTCTCTATTGCTTGCTCCGTCCTCATATTTCTTGCATTCTTGATTGTGCAGGGCCCAAGAGCAATAAATATATATAAAATAACTTTGACTTTAATTTACATTTTTAATTTTAATTACTTTTGATTTTTCTGTCAGGCTCCCTCCTGTACAGTGCACATATCTAGTTAGTCATATGTCGCATCTTTATTATCAATCACCCTTTAAACTCCACCCCCCCTACCCCACCACCACTTCTGCATGGGTCAGAACAACAGTTCTAGTGCTATGACCTGTTTCCTATTTGGGTAATTGCATTCAGTACTGTTTGAAAGCTTTTTAATGTTCTAGTGAAATAGAACATTCTCCACATCCCTTCTGAACTACTACTAATGCTTTGGAACATTTACTGAGTTTTATACCAGAGACAGAAACATTTTCTGATGAGCCAAGTCCTGCATTAGTAACAGAGAACATGTTAAATGTATCAGTCTAAAAGAGGCAACTAAATATCTCAGTATCCTTTTCTATTTTAATTTTGTATTTATTATTTGCCTACTCAAGAGCTGCTTTTGCTTTGATTTCATAATGAGTCCCAAAGCAATAAGCTGCTGTTACAATTCATATTTCCTTTTGGATCAGACACAGTTGTGTTGGTCCTGTACATTTTCCCCATATGCTTGTAAAAGTGTGCATGATGACACATGGTAATGAACGTGTTTTGTAAACAGCATCATGTATGTTATCCCAGAAATCACAGCACTTCATTTCCAGAATATGGGTGACTTAGCAACTGTCATATTAAAAGCATCGGCGTCTCATCATGCTTCTTATTTTCCATCCATTGTGATGGGGAACCTTTTTACAAATACATAGGTGATTATTTTTCATTACTTAAAAAACAGAACTGAATACTAGAGTTTGAAAGATGAGAGAAAGAGTAGTGAGCTCTAAAAGCAAACATGCTAAAAAAAAAAATCATAAAGCATAATTAATAATAAAAAAAATAATACAATAATTGTGCAAGAAAATCTAAGGTTAAAGATTAGAGGAAAAGAAACTGTTTACTGATAACAAAAAAATATATATATATGAATATAAACACAGAGATATGAAGTCAGATAAGATAGACTTGTTATATATTTCTGGACCTTAAATGCTTCCTGTTTTGCTAGTAAATTTTAAGGCCTTTAATTGGTGTGTACTAATCACATATTCTGAACTAGCAGGAGGGAAATTTTCTCCCTTCTCAGATAGAAGTGATACAGCTTGTACATCACTAGGTAGAGCCATGGTATTAGTAACATCCCTTAAATCCAAGTAAAAATTTGTTTTCTCATGTTTTTATAAAAGTTATAAATGTATTTATGTAAATTATATAAATACAAATATATTTTTATCAGTATAGTTATATAGTTGCATAGATAAAATGATGTATAAAGTTATATATGATAGAGGTAGCTTTGTAAAATAAATATAATTTATAAAAATATATAACATTTAAGAATATTTTTATATTAAAATTATTCATCCTCATCCACTTTTTTTCCTGTTGACTTTCAATAGTTTTGATGAAATCTCCTATTCATTTATCAATTAGTGTTCTGTTAAGAATCTTGAGTTTACATCCTCTCTCTGGCAGATTTTATATCTAATCTATTCAGATTTGCATGCTGATGTTAGCAACTTTTTGGTGGGCTATTTACTGAAAATGTTGCAGACATCTAGAAGATCTGGATTAACATGAGATTTATTGTGAGTCAGTGATGAAGAAAAAATAGAAGTAACAGGTTAATACAAAGCAAAGCTGACCAAACTTGCCTCTGCTCTGGAGGTTCCTGCCATCACCCAAAATGCAATCAGGGAATTGGTGTTATTGCCAGGACTTCACATTTTTTTTTTTCTTTGCTTTCTTCATCCCTCCTGCAACCTGCCTCCCACACCCTAGAGATACTTCTATTACCCTCATTATCTCAAAAAGTGTTTTGTTACTGTGCAGATGAGGGAGCCCTGGTATGTTACCCAGAGAGGCTGTGGAGTCTTCTCCATGGAGATCTTCAGGAGCTGCCTGGACATGGTCCTGGGTAGCCTGCTCTGTGTCCTTGCTTGAGCAGGCATTGGACAAGATGCCCTCCAGTGGCCCCTTCCTACCTCAATCAATCTGTTATTCTGTGATTTGTTTACTTTTATGGCAAATTTAACATTATAGATAGCACCACACTATGCAATTTTTTATTTTATTATTATTTTTTTTAATCTTCATGTTTCTCTGTGAGTACAGCGGCCTCTCAAAGTGAAATTGTAGATGTTAGTTTTTGGCTTACGGCAATAACAAGATGGCAGCAGAATTCATGAGAAAACCACACTACAATAGCTCTCTAAAGATGCTTTATGGCTGGATTTTCAAAGCCAGTATATTTTGAGATTAATTTCAGGGCAGAGTGATTACCAGCTGTAGCAGGCTCCAGGAGTTGCGATTAAAAAACAATGTTTTTTATTGCATGTATCTGTATTTACTTCTACATCAAACTATAACCTTAACATTTATCTTCTGTGATGTGGGAGATTAACCGAATCCTTTTGTCTGGCAGAGTTTTTGGGAACCCTTTTTATTCTGTCAAATTCTTACCATAGAACTGGGGACTCTGATCAATGACAGACACCTCTAGAGGTGAACACAGCACCAGCAACAAAAGAAATGGTCAAAATAATATTTTAGCCAGAGTTTATCAAAATGAAGGACTACAGTGTCTGTGATCTTTACTGACATTAAAAAATTTGCTTCTTTAGGGTTAGTATAAAGTACGAGGAACCAATTCTTTTTTTTTATGTTTTCCTGTTTAGCTAAGGGACAGATCCTCAAATTGCCATTTTAGGTGAACATAAAAATAATTTATGTAATTTGAAGGCTTTACTCTGTAGTAAATAATACTTTCTCAATCTGTTAAACCCAGAATTCATACCAGTTCAGCTTAGATAGCCTTCTGACCATGTAATTTAAATGGCCACTTCTTGTTTTTCTTATTCTGCACAAGTTCTATTATTGATTTCATTTACAAGGGCTATGTAGGGATGTTAAATTTCTGTGATGCAATTTAATTCACTCTGATTCACTCAGGAAGCTGAGCATCCATCACATCTCATGGCTATATCCTCCCCTCACTTTCTGTTGTTTAGTATCACAAGTTCTAACATGTACCCAGCAGGCTTGTGGTTTAAGTCTGGCTCTTCCTTTTATTGAACAGTGATCAATAAATGAAAAGCTGCTGAGGTTTAAATTTAGTGTTCATGCTATCAAGCAACCAGGTGTTACCTTCACATCCATATGGGTTGCCCTGCTGACCCAATTTAAGCTCTACATCTCTATAAGAGTTCAGCACTGTAACGGTGCAAAGTGAGGATTATTACAGCCTTCAGCAAATTTCCACTTGTGGGCTCCTTAACCATCTTTTCGCTGTTCTCAACATGGGGTCACGCTCTCTTTCACAAGGATTTGGAATTACTCAGCCCTTCTCAATCAGCCAGATGTGAAACACTGGCTTTGTCTGACTCTGTGAAAGCAGGACATGTATCCAGACCTAAAGGTACACACTTGAGATTCTTCCAGGCTTCTCCATAACCAATCACTTGGCATTTATTATCCTTAAAGCACATGCATTAGAGGAATTTTAGAACTGGAAAAATGAAAGAATATAGATCCCCTGACAGTTTCTAAGTTGAATATCTTCATTGAATTTAATGCAGCCAGACTAGTTTATGGCATTCAAATATCTCATGCAAAATGCAGAATTAAATATTTTGGTTCTTTAATGCTTAGCCAGTTCAGAAGCAAATGGCAAGACATTGACTCAGCATTATTGCCACACATGCAGGATAGAACTGCATCTTTCAAAAGGCGGAGTACTTCTGCCTTGTACTTTGCTAACTTCTAACATTGCAGGGCACCTTCCTTCACATCCTAGCATTTCTACTGCAGAAATGCCAGACTCATGGGCACCCTCACAGCTAATTCACACACACTTCACTCCAGTTTTCACCACGCAGTTAAATTGGTGACACACATTTGCTTAGAAAAATCTGTCTTGTCCTCTATAACTTATGGAAAAATATTACCTTACCACATCATGAGATAATAATTTGTTTTTAATTTAATCAAGTAACTCAGCCATTCTTGAATGCTTTCACTTCTTGCTGTGCAGCAATAAAGCATGATTCCTGTCTTCCTGCATAGATTATATTTATATCATCTGCCCAGAAATGAAGATTGAGGAGGGTTTAACCATTAATAAACTAAAATAATTTTGGGATATATTAATTAAAGACATAAAAACTGTTTAGCCTAGGCCTCTTAAAATTAGAAAACAGGCAAAGTAAATTTTCCTCTTGATAACTGTTTTCCTCAAATGACACTGTATAAATCAAAAGTTATTACTTAAAATTATTTAATCTAGTGAGAAAATTGGCTCCATCAAGTGTCAGGACTGAGAACACTGCAAGAAATGACCTGCAAAACCCAGCCAAGAATGTCAGCACACAGCAGAGGGAAAGATAAGAGTTGTTTCAACACTGACCAAGAATTGAAGAACTATTTTCCTACAGTAATTTATTTCATGATGACACTAAAAGATTGAAATGATGTTTAGATAAAAACTTGTTACCAATGTAAAGTTGTGCATCTGGTTTAAAGTACAAAATTACTATCCATATACAAGAAGCTCCATATTTGTACATGTACAGGTTTCTGTACATTTTTAGGAAAAATGGTATTTTACAGACACACCTCCTATCAATGAGCAAGTAATTCATACATAAAAGTTATTAACTAATGCACAATATGAACTCCTTAAATTCTATTTTCATAGAATCACAGAATGGTTTGGATTGGAAAGGACCATAAAGATCACCCAGTTCCAACCCCCTGCCATGGGCAGGGACACTTCCCACCAGACCAGGTTGCTCAAAGCCCCATCCAGCCTGGCCTTGAACACCTCCAGGGATGGGGCACCCACAGCTTCTCAGGGCAACTTGTGCCAGGGCCTCACCACCCTCATGGTGAAGAATATCCTACTTATGTCTGATCTAAATATACCCTTTTTAGGGGTAGATTTGGGCTTCTCTGCTTGAGAGAATGTCCATAGGAAGATGTATCACTTGGCTGCCAGGAGTAGAAGGAACTGGTTCTAGAACAACACATAACACAAGAAGTAAAGAGTACAAAAAAATTACCTGGAATGCAGTATGAATTAAAGCTCTCTGGAAATATGTTTTAAAGCATGTAGAAATTTATTCAGTGCTTCAGCGTCTATCTAGTGAGGATGAGATCAAGTTAAGAAACTTAGAAGATAATTTTTGACATGCTTGATTTGATGTCATTTAGTCCTTTCTATTTAACTGGGGAATGGCTAACTATGAAGCTACTGATGAATACTAGATTTCATGTGAAACGATATATTCCTAAATGGTATAATCCCTAATGATATAATCCTAAAGTTTTGGGAATAAACTGATAATTGAAATGAGTTTGGGAATATTCAGTCATATAGAATATGGCTGAAGAGTCAATTTTGAGATTTCCTGGGAAAACCAAGTCCCCAGTGAGTAATTAGACTGTGTGTAGAAAC
Organism: Oxyura jamaicensis; assembly: GCF_011077185.1. Classification (NCBI taxonomy): domain Eukaryota; kingdom Metazoa; phylum Chordata; class Aves; order Anseriformes; family Anatidae; genus Oxyura; species Oxyura jamaicensis. The sequence continues at coordinate 190,981,750 of NC_048893.1, forward strand.
AGTAAAAAGAATGCTGGCATATAATAAGCAGTAACAATTGGTAACAATGGCTACACAAAGCTAAAAATCATGCCTACTTCCACTTACAGTGCAGCTCAGCTCCAAGGCCAGCACCATTTCAGCCAGTTTATAAACACTTCAGGAGGTGTCACAGTTCAGGTTCAGTCCTTGCTCTATCTCTGTGTTGAGAATCTTTTCACATCAGTTTGGATCTCCAAATTCACTTGCAAACTTGCAAATTTCCTGAGGCCCTATGCAGTTTCAATCTTCTTTTCTATGATTATTTAAGACTCACAATTTAAGCAGGATATTAGTTTAAACACTTCTTGCGAAGAATTATAAGTATCTTTTTCTAACTTGCAGAAATGCTAACATCTGTTTCGTATCATTGGTTGCAACTTCCTACTGTCCAGCCAGGAAACAAGACCTGTTAAAATACAGTAGTAGCTATCAAGAATAAATGCAAGGGATTTACCTCATCCCACCTAGCAGTTCCAAGTTCAGTTGTCTGTGTACAGTTGCTTTATACACTGAAATATACATTTTACATATGCAGATAACTAAATACTATATTTTATATAAAGCAGCCTTTATTTATTTTTCCTAAGGCCAGATAATGCAGCAACAAAGCCACTTTGAAGAATTTAGCAGGTCTGGGCAATGATCTCCCAGCTAGGCCTTGGGGAGTACACACATGCCCGTCAGCATCCTGAAAGGATGCACTCATTGAAAACCAGAAGACAAAATATTTGAGAAAGGTTTTGAGGATGATGTCCAGCAAGCAATGGTACCATCTGTACAGCATAAAATCAGAAAGCATCTCTTGGCTTTTCTTTTTTCTCACCTCTCATGCTCCTGCTTATTTTCTCAGCTGCAAGTATATAGCGTTCTGCCATTTAGTGAGCATTTCCCCAAGTATAAACAGACAATTAACAAGAAATATAACAAAATATATGACTTCTGTCCCAGGAACAGCTATTACTTTCATGAATACAACTTAATGAACATTTATTTCCCGCCTTTGGACAATTTATAAAGATAAAAGTGTCTCAGAGCCCACTTCACCTCTCATATCAATATTATCCCTGCAGCAACTTTAGTGCCTGTGTGCAAGAAATAATGTAATGTACACTGCGATTACCTTCCTTTTCCTCATCTCCTTTTATAACTCTATTGTTTACTTTCTTTCCCTCATACCTCACTGTTTGCAGATCTCATTTGTGTTTGTTTCAGGCCAGCCTTGCATTTAGTAAGCCAACATATTTTGATATTTTGATAGCTTTTTTTTTTCCTTTTTCTTTTTTCTTTTTTTAATCTGATGGTTTAACTTAAACTACCAGAATAACAGATCACAGAGATTAATTACTTTGTGATAGACCCTTTCTTAGGGAAAAAAAAAAAAAAAAAAAAAAAAAAAAAAAGTATGCTTACAGTGCATGGTTTCCAAAACCACGGTTCCTATAATGTTTTTAGCCATTATAGTAGAGCACACTGATAGTGCATTTTAAGGATTTAGGACTGTATTCAGACCTCTTATTTTAAACATCAATCCTAGACATTGCACTGCCAAGCAAAAAAATTAGGTTCTTGGCTCTTCAGATCACAGAAGTCCTTTCTATCTTTAATAATAATACATAAGTGTCTCTGAAGAGCTCCAGAAGATGAATTGAATGGTCTCCATGGGTATCTATGACTCTTATCTGACTACTGAAGTCTAATCACCTGGCTCAGATGTGAACATTTATGATCAGAGCACATCCCTAGTGTTAGATGCTCTCATTATTTAGCCAGTACTTCAAAACTGATGATCTCTGAGAAAGGCATATTTAATGTCTGCTGGTATCCTAATTTAAGTGGAATTTAGTAGGATAATTAGGGCTCTAAATATTTACAGAAGTACATATCTCTAAGAACTGTAACGTACCCAGAATGTATTGTTATTTGCATGACACAACCATTTTTCATCTTCTAAATTAAATGTTGAAAAGATAGTTTATTTTGGCAGAGTAGGAATAGCAAAATGCTACTACATATATATATATAGTTTACAAAAATGACATTTCTCTGAAATAAGCAGAAGCCTCTAAGCCTTTCCTACAACATGAAAGGTGTTTTTTTTGTTTTGTTTTGTTTTGTTTTGTTTTTCTGGACCATGAGCTTATGAGATTTTTTTGTAGCAGATATTCTCTCTTCAATGTTTTTTTTTTTTAAAAAAAAAAAATATGTTTTTGGTTGTATTATATCCAAAAAAAAAAAAAAACTACAAAATCTTATGGAGTTGATTAACAGTGAAAAAATCAAATATTATTTAAACATTATTTTTAACTTCTAAGCTCTGTTCTGTGCGGAACAATGTTGTGACCACTATAAGAACCGTCTGAATGAACTACAACAGTAGTTTGTAAGATTTTTTAGTGTAATCAACTTATCCACTCCCAGACTTAAATACTCCCAGACTTAAATAGTAAGTCACTAACTTTATGGCGCTGTTTATATGGAGCACTCCAGAGACAAATGAAACACTTCAGTTTGAGAAATAGAGCTGATAAAAACTGATTTTGTTGACCTTCAGGCCATGCTTCAAGATTATTTTAAGAAAAGGTGGTCATAGTAAAGGTCTGTGATTTTGACATATGTAGTAGTTGAGGAGGCTGTACTTGTCATGTTTCCCATACAGCATTTCTCATTCTTTCTTCTTTTTAAACAAAACCAAATAAAACAAAGCAAAAACATTATATTAAATATTTGGAAGGGTCTAGCAAAAATATTCAGTGCTTGAAACGTACACAGCTGGATGTTTGAATGTTTAAACAGATGCTCAGGAACCACTTAAAGAATTAAATGCAAACTTGCATCATTACAAAGACAGTTGCCAGTACAAATCTATTTCCATTCCTGTTGACAATTTATACAGGAATTGTGCTGCAAAGCAAGAGAACCGAGAAACTGTGTTAAGTTCGGCTCTTACTGTTCCCATAGTTTTTGAACAGGGCAAGGAAACGGTCACAAAAAATACACTGAGCTTTCAAATACTGTATGTGCAAGTTTTAGTTGAATTTAAAAAATAAAAAAATAAAAAATGCAATGGTGTTGATCAAACCCTCCAATGTTTAATAGTTTCATTCAGAATAGGTCCTTTTTGTAGTACAAATCTATTCACTCTGGGGCAATGACATAAGAAAATCAATCAGCTTTTCTATAATGGTGATTGCCACAACAACAAAATGAATAAAACAAAATATATATAAAAATAAATCAAAACATCAAAATGAATAAATGACAACAACACTATAATGTCAATACTTTTGACTTGTGATACCACAGTCATATCAGGAAAAGCATCCTGAAATGATGTGATAATGTCTGACAGCAAAAGGGATGAATTAAGGTTATAGACAGAATAATACAAAGAAAATAGGAAAAGTTGCCAGAGAAAGTTCATGGAAGTTATATGCAAATGATGTAAACCAAAGTCCTATAAATGTTCTGAAGGTAAAGGACACAAAAGGTTTTCCTTAAACAGTGAGAATTAAGCATAATTGTTACAATTAAAGACTTGAGTATATTTGGTAGGTCACAAAAAGGGAATCAGGAAGGACAATAGAAAAACGTCAACAATATTCAACTGCCACCATTCAGACAAATCATGCAAGTGATAAAGACTTTATTTCTGATGAATTTTCAGGTATTTAAAGTCACACAGACCTGATAATGGAGGCTTTTAGTAGTGAAGTCAGCAACAGTAGAGATTTGGCCTTGCAGAAAACACGCAGTCCTGCCTTCCCTTTAGGAACCCCTAATCCTGCCATCTGTGCCTCTCTCTTGGGCCCGAAGCAGCAGCACGAGGGAAGTCACTGTAAGGAAACAAATCCTGGGAGCATGTTTCATTGGAGTAAGGGGGCAGGCCATGAATTTGGGGAAGTGGAAATGAGAAAGCAAGCCAGTGAGAATAAATAGACATGACAACCAGCTGACGAAGCATGAAAACATCAGGGGAAAACCAAAATCAGTGTGGAGATGAACGGTGCTGGAGGTGAACTTCTGCCTCTTCTGAGAAAATGAAGGCTTGGGAGAAGTGAGAGATATTGTAGCATTAAAACAGTAATGTGGTAGCCAGAGAAGCACTTAAAATTGTTTGTTGTAGGGTCATGCCATAAGAGAACCAGATTGCCTTCGGGAGCATTCCCTTAACACCTGTTCCACTGAATGGTCATCATCTTTGGTTCTTGCTACTTGCTAGACAAACAATTCTTATTAACAGGGTGAGATACTTGTTTGAGAAATATTCCTACACAGAGCAAGAATGATGTGTATCACACTCTTGAACCTCCTGAACATACATAGAAGTGTCTATGTGACAACCAAGTTTTAAAAAGTTAGCTATTATCACAGTACAATAATTCTTTTTTAGAAAATGGAAAAATGACATATTCCTATTCCTCAAAGGAACAAAAGGCAGACTTCCAAAGCAGTCAATCACCCAGTAATATTTTGCCAAGAATAAGCTAAAACATACACACCACGCTGAATAAAGTTTATTTGAAGCCACTGCTATATAAACTTGCCCTGTATGATTTCTGACGTTAGCTTTCAGGACACCGCAGTAATTTCAAAAAGTTATGTTTTCCTCCCCCAAAAGCTGTCCTGTTTAGTCTGGGAATATTTTGAAAGTAAAACAACATAAGGAACACAGAGATAAAAGTTTATGAAAAAGATGTCTTTTCAGAGAGTTTATGAAAAAGATGTCTTTTCAGAGAAATGTGCTCTAGTATCAGAGCACAAGTATGCATGTAACAGTGTACATTTCTCTATGAATCAAAAATATACTGATTCTCTTCAAAGTCCCATGGACTACTCCTAGGCTAAATTACTCTCTGTATCTTTTAACACAATTTTCTTTTCTGAGACTGCTATATAATGCAAATTTTATATATGTGGGTGTGTGTACATATTTGAATCAGTAATAGCCTTATGAAGCTGTGCAGGTTCCTTCACGAACCCAGCATTTTACACAAAAAGCCAATCAGCTAGTAGCTGCTGACAGCTCCTCGGTTTAAAGTAATTTGGGCTGGATTGTAACTAGAGAATTAGAAGCAAAGGATGCCCCATTTTTTCAAGTATTTTGTTCCAAAGGTCTTTTGCTTTCTCTAGTGTATAGTAGAGGGTACTTTGGAGGTCCTATAACATAGGGTGCTTTACAATGCCATGGTTGGAGGTCCTATAACATAGGGTGCTTTACAATGCCATGGTTTCTTTGCTACTGGAACATGGAAGGTGTACCAGTGTGAGCAGCAGGGCTTTGAGGAACAGGGGCAGAGCTTACCTCTGAAATTGACAATGAGAGGGAAGGTGAAAGACTACAGGAAGACTATCCCGGGGACACAGCAAGAAAACTTGTCCTGCTCACTGCCCCCAGGCAGCGACCACCCAACCTGCCCGCCCTGTGCCTGGGGGCCGGAGGAGCGTGAGGAGGGGGCACCTGCGGTTGGGGGACGGGGAGGAGTAGTCGGGGGGCAGCCGGGGAGCGGGCCTGAGGACAGGGGAGAGGGGCGAAGGGCCGGCGGGCGATGGGAGGGACAGGACGGGCGGAGCAGAGGAGGGGCCAGGGCGCCGGCAGAGCGGCTGGGAAAAGCCGCGGGGGGAACGGCTGCGGCCGAGCCCCCGGGGGGGAGGCAGCGCGGAGCGGCCCCACGGAAAGGAGAACGGGGGAGAAAAGAGGGGGGGACGGCGACGGGGAGGGGCGAGCCCGGGCACCGCAGCCCCCCGGCGGTAAGGGCAGGGGGGGCAGCACGGCAGGGGTCCGGGTGGGAGTGTCACACAGACAGGCGCTGAGTGGCTTTTCCCCTCTGCAGGGCAAAAGCGTCCCCGTCCCCGACGGCGGGGAAGGCTTTGCGGTGGTGCTGGTGATGGAGGGGGGCCGGGGCTGAGCCGCCCCCCCTCGGAAGGCAGCGCCATGTGAGCGGCAGCCGCCGTCCGGGATGTGAGGAGCCGCCCGGCCCCGCTGCATCGCCCCGGGAGCCTCCCTCCTTCCCTCCGTCCCTCCCCCCCGAGGGCCTCCGCGGCGGAGGCTGAGCGGCGGGCAGCATGACCGAGGTGAAGGCCAAGGAGCCCGGAGCGCCTTCGTCCGCCCGAGACGGGGCGGTCCTGCTGCAGGGCCACCCCGGCCGCGGGGAAGCGGAGGCCATCGACATCGCCCTGGACGGGCTGCTCTACCCCAGAAGCAGCGACGAGGAGGACGACGACGACGAGGAGGAGGAGGAAGAGGAGGAGGAAGAGCGGCGGCGGCAGCAACGGCAGCCGGGGGAGGAGGACCGGGACTCCCTCTCGTACCGGCCGGGGAGCGGCTCCCTCCCTGATAAGGACGCCCTGGACAGCGTCCTGGACACCTTCCTGGCCCCCGCGGCTCATGCCTGGTCCTTCTTGGGGCCGGAGGTCCCGGAGGCTCCTGGCGCCCCCATGAGCCGCGGCCCGGAGCCGAAATCGGCCGAAAGCGCTGCGGCGGCTCCGGCTGCCAGCCCCCCGCAGGCCCCTCCGCGGCTCTGGCCGGGGGGGGACGCCCTGACGGCCGCCCTGAAACCGCCCCCGGGCACCGAGGGTCCCGCCGCGACCCCCCGGGGCAAAGTCCCCGGGCTGGGGGCCCTGCCCTCCCAGGAGCGCCCCTTCCCCGCCGGCAGCCGCCGGCCGGAGCAGGGCTCGGGCTCCGGGGGGAGCCTGGCCTCGGCCCCGGCGGCCTCCCCGACGGCTGCGGAGCAAGAACCGGGAGCGGCACCAGGAGCGTGCCCGGGGCAGGACTACCTGCATGTGCCCATCCTGCCGCTCAACTCTGCCTACCTGGCCTCCCGCACCAGGCAGCTGTTGGACGTGGAGGCTGCGTACGAGGGCAGCGCCTTCGGGCCACGCACCTCGCCCTCCGCCCCCGCCCCGGATTTCGCGGATTACGGCTACACGCCGGCCGACGGCAAGGAGGGACCCTTCGCCTACGGCGACCTCCAGCCTGCCCTGAAGATCAAGGAGGAGGCCGTCGGGCTGCCCGCCCCGTACCTGGGAGGCAAGGCAGCCTCCGCCGACTACCCGCAGCCCCCCCGGGCCGCCCAGGAACCCTCGCTGGAGTGCGTCCTCTACAAGACCGAGGCCTCCTCCCTGCTGCCCGCAGCCTACGGGCCGCCGGCGCCGCCCGACAGCCTCCCCTCCACCTCGGCCTCCGCCGCGCAGCCGGGCCTCTACCCACCGCTGAGCCTCAACGGGCACCAACCCCTGGGCTTCCCGGCGGCCGTGCTGAAGGAGGGCTTGCCCCAGCTCTGCCCGCCCTACCTCGGCTACGTGCGGTAAGGGAGGCCGGCGGCGGGAGGCCGACGGCACCGCAGGGAGTGGGGGGCGCTGCCCCCTGACGGCGCTCTCGGAAGGGGGTCGAAGGGACGGTCCGGGGAGGAACGGGGACACAATGGTAATCGGGGGAGCTCCGCTGGAGTTTTTAGACGGCCACCGTGGCTGCACGCCAAGTTTGGGGCTGTCTGAGCGCTCTCGGGTGTCCCAGTCCTTGTGGGAACGCACCCGAGGTTTTAATTCTGCAGCTGATGCTCATCTGGGCACGGTTACCCTCCGAGAGAAGCAGCATTTTTGTTATGATTGCTTCATACTGTGCAATACAGTAACCAGTTCCACAGAAGGGAGGAGCAGTAGGTTCACCTCTTAATTGACAGGCGGACAGTATCTATAAATACCTAAATATTCTTCGGAATATTATTGCTAGTTTGGGAAAAAAGCAGTTAATTTCACCTAAAAAAAACTCAAAACATTTTAAATATCTATATTAATTTGCTAGGATGAGTATGGCTTACTATGATGCCAAGGTGTTACCTAGAAATATTTGCAAAAATAACTCTATCATTTTGATAGAAACATATGGATTTTTATAAACATAATAATTAGCTAGAGTAGTCTTCTTTTTTCTTGGTAAGAAATACAGAAGTACTTCAGAATTAGCTACTGAGCAGAACGCTGCGACTGAACAGGAGGCAACAAACCAATTATTAACGATTTTTCTAGCTGAGATAAAGCTTGGTTATTTCCCGTGTGAAGGGGGCTTTTGAAATTCAATTGACTTCTATTCGATTCTGTCTCTGCACCATTCGGTGTTGAGAAAAAGATATCAATCCATGTGACTTACAAGACTTGTTGATCAGAGGAAGATGAACATTTTGATAAAGAGTTTCCTAGAATGTCCCCTTTTTATCTAAAATGGGTTAAAATGCTATTATGCTTTTTGCTCAATACTTTCCTTTTTAATGACTAGGCACACACTGCTAATGTGCCTTTTATCCTAGTGTAGAGAAACCCTCAAGCTGAAAGGCAATCCTGCCTTTTTTTTTTTTTCCTCTTGTCCTACAGATGTAAAAAGGAAGCTTTTAATATAAAGCTCACTAATACAGGTAAGTAGCTAATGTTGCAAATCTGGATATTTCATTTCTCTTCTTTTTCTTTTGAAGGCCAGATACAGAATCCAGCCAAAGTTCTCAATACAGTTTTGAATCTCTACCCCAGAAGATTTGTCTCATCTGCGGTGATGAGGCTTCTGGTTGCCACTATGGAGTACTTACCTGTGGAAGTTGTAAAGTCTTCTTTAAAAGGGCAATGGAAGGTACTATATCATGCCATTGTTCCTCATTATTTGAAATATATCTTTCTAGGCACTGCAAAGAACATACCCTTTACTTATTGCTGATCTGAGAGCATGATCACTGTAGTCGTATTTTTTTTGTTTTGGCAAATCTAAGTATTACATTGAACACTAACTAAAATATTTCATTATTAACTTTACTAGTATTATTTATTATACTTTCACTAGTTGCTATTCATTATTGTTCATCTTTTAATCTTTCTCAGTAAGCAGAGTCTCATCAAGATCATGGGTAATATAGAACTTCTTTTAGAAAGTGCAAATACTATTTAAATGAAAATTTTGTGGGTATGACCTAATCATAGGCAGATAGGAATTTATTTTGGTTTCATTCTTTTTATGAAGTTATATGTATTTTTTCTTGCTTGCAAAATACGGAATTTGGCTTCCTGAGTTTTATGGAACTATTTCAGGTTCCACTGAACTATTTCAAGTCAAACGGATTTGACTTTTATTCCAGATAGATGTTGAGTTACAAAGTCAAACTGCAGGTTTTATAAATCAGTAATAATACTTTTGTTTTTCTTTTTTTTCTTTTTGAATTATATTATGCTTTGTCCAGGTATACCCACTGAGATTTTAAATACAGGAGCGGATTGCTTTATATACTTCAGCTGATGAAGCAGTAAAACAAATCCGAGTAAAAGAAAAAACATTTTATTCTTTGTCTGTTTTTCTCACAATTCTTATCTGTCAGAACTCAGACATTAAAGTTTCTGTTCCATATATTTAACAAAACTGTTGTTGCACTGTGTAGGATTACTTAAAAGAAGAAATTGCCTCTTGTTTTCTTGTTATGATATATAGTTTATTCAATGCTATAGAGTTTATTGCTCTTCAATTGAAAAGGGGAATAATGGGAAATTAAAAGCTCAGCAAAATACTTTAGTTAGAATTGTTTCAGTATGCTTTCTTTCAATTTTAAGCATATGCTCATGTTCTTGCTTTATCAGACTATATATCTTCAAATTGAGACCACTAGACCAGATGGGCTAGACGAACTAATTAGCTTTGTTAGTGCCACATTTTGTCTAATACATTTAATGGCATTCATGAGAAAACAATTAGAAAAATGTTTGTTAGGTTGCAATATAGAAAAACACGGAGCTTTTAATTCACTTACGGGCATATGTTTGTTTCACTGACTGTTAAAAGGTCTCTTGGTTTGGCTTCACATTCTTTGCTTTTGGTTATTATACTGCATCAGACATACTCTTAAAAAGTCAGGGAGCTGAAGTTTTAAGAAAGAGTGTAGTGTAATTTATGAATGCCATATTTTGAAAGAAGGGTTATTTATTCACTTTTCAACTGTAGTATTTATTTTTTAAGTTTGTATTTTAATTTGATTCTGTAACTTTTGAAGTTCATCTTTTTCCTATACTTTTATCCAGCTGTATTAGTGCAGTAGGTGAACCTGCTCAAAAACATATCTAATTACTGTTCAGCATATATACTTTATTTAATGATACATTATAATTTGTCAGAAGGCATATAGGCCGTTACTAGGGATTTCTTAAGGCTGTTTTCACAGAGTATTTATGCGAAAGCTGTATTAGCAGAATCTTACTGCTTAATATAAACATACAGAGAAATAAGAGGTCAATACAATTACACAAACAAAAAAAGTTGTGTTTTACATACCATCTTCATACTTACCATTTTTTAAATGATTCCAAAGACTGAGAGTGTGGTGAAGAAGTGTTTGCTTTTTTTTTAGTAATAATATTCAAAGAATTGACAGCTACCTCAAAAGGCTGTACTATGACAAGAAAAACACTATAGTTTATTAAGTTTTATGGAGAATAATGACATAAATGAGCAATATGGGCAAGAACAACATGAACAAATGTGGTTACCTATTTTATATAGAAGGTGCGAGTCTACAGAGTTATTTAAAAAGATGGACTTCTTTATTTTAACTGAAGCATAGGATAAAATTATTATCTGGATACCCAATTTCTTTTAAATTATTTTTTCACTTATTACTTGTCAGAAATAAAGTTGATAAACTACCATTTTGTAAAAAGAAAAATAGTATTTTATTGTAAGTACAAAACAGTGTTTAAAGATTCCTATGTTTTACTGAGAATTTTTTCTTATATAAAGTGTTGCCTTACCTATCATCTTTAAGTGAGAATGCATTATTTGTCTTCTTAAATTTTTAATACTGCTCAATTTTTCCCCAATTTTATTCATGCAAATGAGATGCTAAACTTTTTGGAGTGCATATTCATAATCATAGCTCTACTTTTCATATACTTTCCATAAAATCCTGATTACCATGAGAAATTAAATGTTTGAAAATAGAAGGCTTTGCTACTGTTTGGATTTTCTATATTTAGATTGCTCTCTCATATGTTATAAAGTTTTTAAGTGCATACATAACAAGGGATATAATACAGGAGTACTCACTGTTGGAAAATGCCTATTTTCTATTTTAATTACTTCTGTAATCTTAGGTATGTCAGCTGCTTCAAATCTAACAGCCAACATATATATATATATATATATTTCACAGAAACCACCATTCAGACACTTTTTTTTTTTTTTTCTCACCACTAGTGTGTGGAAAATACAGTATTAAAATACAGTATTGAGTGCTTCCTTTGAGATAGAATGGATCATTTTGCTATCTAGAAAACTCCATTTTCCATCGCTACTCTTTCTGAGCACAATCAGAGCACAATTCAAATCCTCAGTCAGAATTTGAAACTGTACATGTGAATCTAAAAAAGTTTCTATACTAAGTATGATTTAATTGTACATTTGAATAGAACTAGGAGGTATCTGTACAGTGTAACAGTGGGTTAGAACTGTGTGAGGATCACTAAGGTGAAAGCTTATATTTAGAATTAAATTATTTTACAATATTGGCAATGAATTCTTAGCTATGTATGGTTTGTAAGATATTTTGTCATTTGGGTTCCTGGCTTTCAATATGTGCCTATACATATAAAGAAAAGGATGATTTTAATTCCATAAGTATATTTTACTCTAAGCAGAATCCTAAGATGTTAACTAAAACTGCAAGCCTTTTATTTTTTTATTTTTTATTTTTTTGGATGGGGGGAACTGTAGTAAAACAAATATAAAAAAAACCTTAGTGCTAGAGGTGAGGAGGAGGAAATGCAGGTAAGGGATAAAGATACTGACTTTATATGGAAATATTTATTTACATATACAGGTTATATGTTTTTAGTTGGTTACCTTCAAAGAGCTGATTTACCGATCCATTGATTCAATTATTATAAAAATTGCTAGGCTTTTTTAAAAATGCTCAAAGATCTCCTTTGTTTACAATGGAAATAATAGAAGTTTCTGTTATTTATATTCAGTTAAGAAATTTGAAAATACAAAATTGGATTCAGTATGTAGATGGGTTAGTACCATTCAGGTCCATGAGCTGAGAATGAATAGCAGTTTGGAGTTACCAACCAAAGAATATTCAGAAATAAGGTTTAAAATATTTTAAAAATTATGGAATTTCCATATTTGCAAAGTAATTTGATGTTGATGGTCAGGCATTTTTTAAGTGCTACCAATATATCTAATACAAGGTCACAAAAACCAGATATAAACATAAATAGTATCTTATAAGGATATCTTCACATAAAATCATGCAAGGCAACTGTGATCAGCATCTCTTACCTTGCAGTTGTCTGTGTAACATCACAGTGAAATTTCTGTCCTGGAGAGGACCCCAAGAGGAACCCAAGGTGCAGAGTTTTGGGTTCCTGGTGTTACACTGTCACTAATGCATCATTTCTCAGTGTCTCACATTCTTGAAAGTGTATCCAGAGTAGTTCTACTGATAAAAAATAAAAATCACCTAGAACCAGAAAACAAATTGAAGTGCTGTTTCCTGTATAAAGTCCCACTTTTATTTTTTGTTTTATATTTATAAAAGTATTTGCCTTCCTTTGCCCCTTGTTTGTGTTACTTCGATATGTAATGACAAGTAGTTGTGTGAACCTGCAGAGTTTGGGGCTGACATAAATACATGATTTTGCAGCAGATGTGTCAGGAAATATCTCTTGGTTTGTTCAGATATCTAGGATCCTATTATTAAGTTGATCTAATAAATATATAGCAAATTTTATAGTTTTAGTATGTGTTTCAAGTTCACGGTAACAGCGCTGGACAAATATAGCGTCAGGGAACAAGCTCAACCACAACAGCAGCTAACACTTAACTGATGATACGTGTACATTTTTTTTTCTCTGAGACCTAAGTTTTGCAAATCCTATGGGACAGAAATTGGTTTCCATGAGAGTTTTCACTGTCTGTGTATGAGGGTGGAGGAAGGTGTTGAATTAAGCATGAGCTACGTCTGTGCAGTGAAAAGGCTGAGCATTGTTTCAACCAGCCTTTCTGATAAAGTTTATCTGAGTTGTGTTACGTATAAGCAGTTTATGATGACAGTGTGATTCACTACTTACGTAGTGAAATACTCTGCATGAGGAAGATTGCCATAAGTGTGCTCTTACGTAGCTTAAAAATGTAAAATGGCACAGCACACCAAACATTGATTTTAAAAAAATATCTACAGATAGGAAGTCCTATTTGGAAAGACAGTGAAATGCCATAATATATAGAGACCCTTTCATCTATGAAATTGATAAAGCAGCTGTAAAAAGTTCCCTGTTCTCCTAACTCCACAGCAATTTTCTATTTTTAATCCCACTTTCTGTGTTATTGGGATCAGAATTTGGTACAGCATGTACCATAAACCTAATAGTCATGAAAGTTTGATGAAGCAAACAAAGCATCATACTGCAAGTTGAGAGGGGAAAATGTTTTTCACTGATATATTTAATATTATTAAAGCTGTTTTATTTTGCACATAACCAAAAAGTGTTAATATACAGTAAACTTAAGTATATTTCCAAATTCAAATATACAAAGTTACCTTTGTGAAGATCCTAAAATTCAACTGGGAAGTCTCACTTCTGTGAGAGCAAAGAATTTACATTATGAAAAGGGAAAGAAGATCTATGCAGATACATAATCGTGTATCATACTTCTGACTTTAAAAAAGCTCAGCCATTTGACAAACATTAATTTGTCAATTTGATTGTGGCACAACAAAGGAGTGGGCAAGCATCACATTCATTCTTGTGCTTTGGGTGTTGTACTAATGCTGGGTTTCTTACCGCTCTCATAGTGACTGTGCTGATTTCCTGATAGACATGTCTTAGAACACAGTCAGTTGCAGAAATGTGAATTACCAACATTTTTGGCTTAATGTTTTATAGTGTGTTTAGAAACTGTACTGAATATTGCAGTAAACATATTTTCAGGTGGATTAGAAGTTATTTCAGGTGGTGTAGGACTGCTTACTGTACAGAGCACCAGCAGCTGAGTGCTCAGCGTTGCGCTGATTGCTCTAACTTCAAATATGCACAATGGGAGTAACCTGAGCTGTGCCTCTCAAGTTTCTTCTATAGCAGATGGAGAGAAACAGGAACTTCTGGAAAGTAGTTCACTGACTTGTTTTGCTTATCTACATAGGATGAAAATGACATTACTCTAACAGGAACTATTTCTCTATGCTGAGTATAAAAAGTGTTAGGTGATGATGTACACTCGCTGAGTTTGGTAGTATGAATCCCACCCATATACCACCAAGGTAGCTCATATCTTTTTAGAGTGTATAAATAAATATAATAATTATATAAAATATGTATATAAGTATTTGTAATCAAACTATTACTTCCTAAAAATGCACTTAGGTTTGACAGTGTCCATCTCCTTAAGCTATATATCTGTTCCACAGAATGGATTAAGGGACGTTCCACAGATTAAGGGACGGTTTTCTAGAAGCTACCAATGGAAAGACTTAACAAGTGTCATTTTTATGTTACAGTCTGCTGTTGTCTGTGCTGATACATGGCTGTACTTCAGAGGTTTCCTGGTATGAACCTAGTCAACAACTTCTGCAATTTCAGAAGTGGCTGTTGGTTAATATCATTTAATATCAGAGTGCATTTCAACAATCTGGAATCTTTTGCAGTTAAAGCATTTAAAGAGTTACATGTGACATTGACATCCTGGAAAATATTGTCCTATTCTTGACAAATAATTACATGAGTTTCCATAATCCCCAATGACAATGTTTTATGTGAGATTTGTTGCACCAAACTGAAGGTGTTTGCGGTGTGGACATCCATATTTGGGCTAATCTTTAAGCTTCCTTTGGAGATCGATAGGCTATTAAAGAACCCCAATTTGGACTTTACTCAAGGTTAAGATAAATCACATCCTGAAGTACCCATTTTTCTCCAGTGCCCAAGAACGGAGTGTCCACTACTTGCTCTGCTGGATGTCTACACTTTAGAATCTAATTAGTCAAATGAATTGTTTCTTCACAGGTTTTCAACAGTTTGCTGTCCATTAGGTGTTTTGATCACAGGCAGCAATACCTGTTTTTTAGCATGTTGCATTTTTCTGCTACTAATGTTTCTAGTTTTTTCTACCTTTGTTACTTTTTGAGCAAGTGACCCTATCCTACTAGCTGAGATCTAGGACCAGTCAACGAATAAGAGAAAACATATAGTGAAAATTTCATCAAGGCAATATGCTTTAATACTTTCACTGAGATCATAATGTTGGGATGACTGAAATACAAATATAGTGCTTCTTATGTTGGTAGAAGAATACAGCATTCAGGGATCAGAAGAACATACAGTACTTTAATGATGTATACTTCTGAAATAGTTGGTGTGCTTTTAAAGTACATTGGATGTTCAAATCCCATGATCTATAGTCATTTTATAAGAAATATAACCTTCACTGGCAAAAAAAAAAAAAAAAAAAAAAAAAGTCAATTTTATCATTTTAGATATTTATACTAATTATGTAATTAATCACTTAAAAATGGTGACCACAGAACAATTGTGACATATTGCCATAAAAAGAACTGGACTAATAGAAGACTGACTAGTAGAAGCCAGAATCATTTTCTGAAAGATATTAGCTCTGCAGAATTTTTACTATTGACAGTTCCTGTATTTAGATGCAAAGACTTTATGCTTTACAGAATGTTACTGTGGTAAACATTCTAGGAAGACCAATTAAAGTCAATGTGAAATAGCAATCCTTTTTTTGCAGTTCATGATGGTTTCTGTAAAATGGGACTTAATTATGTTTGTTTTTTTTTGTTTGTTTGTATGGCTTTTGTTTGTTTGTTTGTTTTTGTTTTTGGTTTAAGATGATAGAATAAATAGGGAAGTTACTAAGATTAAAACAACAACAAAAAACACACCCAGGATTATAACTTCTAACTATCCAGAAGTGAATGAAAACAGCGTAGCTACATTTAACTGATCAGTTTTGTAGATATCATAAATACAACATGCATAGGTTGCTGTCTGGAGAAGTAATTTTTGGAAGGAAGAAAACAGTGGTGCAGTGTTCACAACAAAAGGCAAGAAGATTTTCAGATCAAGATAAAGGAGAAAGAAAGAGTCAGTCAAAGATGTTGCAAAAACTGGAAGTGGTTTGTTGAAGAGAAGAAAAGGAATGAAAGATATGGTAGTTTGAAAATGCTGTTTCCCTTCTAAAGAAACCATTTTTTGTTTGTCTACTTAGCAAACAAAATTAGGCAGAGGACTATAAGATTACATGCTACAAATTAACGGATAATGGAGTGGAAGTGTAACAGAAGTTCGTTGTAAGTAAGGTTATGTGAAAAATTAGTTATCTATCTGCTTAGCAAAGTAAAGTAGAATATAGGAAATGTTAAGTTTGACTTAAGAATTAATGTTTTGTAGTTCAGATTTCTTTTTGAATAAAACATTTTTACTCAACTTGCTTTTTTCATCACATGTAGTTAAGGCAAAGGAATAAAAGACTAGCTTCACAAAGATGAAGGAATTTCTAGTACCTGTTAATGCTCACAGACCCCATTACTGAGTACATAGAAGAGGTAAGGCAGTTACCCAGGATGTAAGAGCCATCATCTCTGATGCCTGGAGTGAGCCAAACACACCCTTCTGTCCTTGCAGCCCTGACCATTAGGCTGAAGGACGACTTGGGCTGTCATCACTCTTCATTTTTTTCACTTCAAACTGTATTGTTATGAGGGGAGGAATTCCATATTATTTCAGTAAGAAAAAGAGTATAGGTACGTATATAGTATAGGAACATATTCCTAAGTTACTCTTCTGTCCATGTTTTGCCCTCTTTGGTCTATTGAATCTTAAACCCTTGGCTGGGAAGCAGATCTGCATAATTAGCAGGTTTATTATACCACTATGGACTTTATATAGTATAGCCAGTTATTTGCCTAAGTGCATCTGTGCTGAACTGCTGCCAGTCTGCACAGAAGCAATGCACTTGTTTGCAAACTCCCCTTTCCTTCTGTCTGCAAATAAAAGTACTTTAAAGGGCTGTATTCAAGACACCTGCTTAATATTTGGGAAAAAATGAACTTTGATTTTGACGGTCAAAGAGGGAGACGTGAGTGCCCCAGTAACTACTGTTTTCTTTATAAACAGGTTATGTATGGTAAGGTCAGTGAGGAATGTGGTTTGTTGTTAAGTTGTTAGAGTTTCAGCCTCACTTCAGTGACATCTTTATTTCTGGAGAAAATGTTAGTACAGAAGTAAAGTTGGCGTTAAAGAATTTTAAAATGTTTTTTGAAGTGTGTGGAATCTTGGAGATTGTAACAGTCTGTAATGGCATACAGGGACAGAAAGGGAATATTCTGAGTATTACAAACCCTGTAATATAGGTTCCTAGTTCTCCAAGACCCATGCTCATAAGCCCACATTGTGACATGTGAGCTCGACACAAATTTGCTTTTTTGCACATGGGAACAGTATAAATAGAGCAGTGGTTAATTTAGGTCAGAGCAAAGGTCAGTCTAGCTGTTCTTCTCATTTCTGATGAGGAACAAGGCTAGACTATTTGCCTAGTTATGGAAAGCAGTGCTAGAATCAGCCCAAATCCAGAGTAATGCTTACCCTAGCATAGTATATTAGCTTTCAGAAGTCAAAGTTATACTCAGAAGCTACATCTAGACAATTGTGTTTAGTACACATAGGTGAAACTGTTTTTCATTTTGTTTATTTTGAAACCATTTTTATTGTCAGCTTCCACATGAACTCCTGACAGGGACTTAGTGAAAAAGTAACTCCTTTGGTTTTTAAATTTGCTTATATAATTGGCACTTTCTATTTGTTATGGTATGAAAAATACTGCAAGAAGTAAAAAACATGTTGGAAGTAAATTGTTGAACAGAAGCTGGAGGCTGGCTTTCATAAAGGAAAACGTCGACATTGGGACGTACTTGGCCATAAAATAATTTACAGAGATGCATTAGATATCTTCTGGTTTTAGACAGGAAAAAAAAAAAAAAAAGAGAGAGAAAAAAAGAAAAAAAGAAAAAAGAAAAAAAAATAAAGATAGACTAAATAGAACAGAAGTGTGTATTGTGAACAGAAGTCCTCCAGTGGTGGAAGTAGGATGGTTTTATAAAAAAGCATTGATAGGTAAAAATGATACGGGGAGGTGAAATCAACTATGGGAGAGAGAGAAGATTTGATAAAGTGCTTTTATTTGCAGACAGGAGGAAATGAGAGTTTGCAAACAAGTGTGTTGCTTCTGTGCAGACCTGTAGCAGTTCAGCACAGATGCACTTATACAAATAACTGGCTGCTGGCATGTGATACTCCTGGTGCAGATACATTTTCCATCTTTGCATATCTGCAAAATTTCAGGAACTTGTTAGTTCATTTGAATCATTTTAAATGACTTACAGTGTGGCAGTGAGCTTGGTTAATAGACTAGTTTTTAATGACACTATATACAGCATTTCGCAGAGCTGCAGTACTCTTAGTGCAACTTTACAGTCACAGTAAAAACTGTGACTGATTGTGTTTATGTGTGCACACCATACACATTTTAATCACTTTCTCATATACACTTGCCAATGTTACATTAGTTACTGAAGTACTTAAAACTGCAGTTGACTAATTATATTAGTACTTCTGTCTTTGCTAACATAAATGAACTTCGATGGAGGTTAAGAAAAATGGTACCGTGCAAGAATCTGGAATGGATGAAAAACAGATGAAATCTCTGTATTTTCTCCGTATTTAATCAAATCCAGGTTACAAATTGATGCTTTGAGGTGTTGAGAGAGAGCTATAATGTGCACTTGTAAAGATAGGTGAAAAGTAAATGTTCAGGAAACTTAACATTGGGGGGAAACTTACTAGAAAGTGGCAGTTGTCAGAAAGTTGCTATATCCAGATTTTTGTAAGAAACACAAATACCAAATTTCACTTTCTCATCTCGGCCCTAGTGATTAGACAACTATCTGGGTTTTCCTGTTTTATCTCGTTATTATAATGACATATAAAAGGTATTGTGTGATATGCTGCCAATTGAACAGGAAATTTGTCTTGACAGGGATCTTGGGATACATCATTGGTACATGTATTTTATATTACTCCAATACTCACATATTAAAGCATATCAGTTAAAATACAGGTCATGCTAAGGACTGCGATGCAACAAATTATTCTAAATGATATATTTTCAAAGAAATATTTAGGCATACCATCAAAACTTTCCAAATAGCTTAATTGAAATAAGTATTGCCCCATGATCTGGAAATTAACTAAGTATCTGCTATGTTTTCCATTTCTTACACAGTCTGTCCTTCACATGGTTGCTGGCACTTAAATATTATTGTCAAACAAGTAACAGTTTCTCAGAATCCAGCTCCTGAAACACAGATACAGTTTCATATGAGATTTGTATATCTATGTGAGATCCAATCAGATGACTGAGATAACTAAAAAAGCCCTGACAGGTGAAACTATGAAAAATTCTAAATAATTGAACCATGTATGTTTTCCAAAAAGAACTGAAATTAATGAAATTCACTTTAGGTTGGGAGGTGTCAGGGGAGACATTGGATAGAATTTCTTTGGTTCTTTTTTCATGCTAGTTTCTTCTTTATGGAAGAAAAAAAATGAGCTAAACACATAATAAAGTTTAGGTCATTGGTAATTATTAGATTTCAAATACAATTTATGAAATAAATAGGAGTGAAATAATACTTTTTAAAGATCAAAGAAAATTCTTACTGTGCCTAAATTCCAAAAACGGGACCTCATTTCTCCCATGCTATGCACTGGACAGAGAGATTATTTAATCCGTTCTAATCTCTAAATCAGAGATGGTGTGCAGTATTCACTAGAACACAGCAACATTCAAGAGCAGTTTTGATAATTGTGATTAATTTATGATTTGGTCAGCAGATGGAAAAAAATTCTTCTGTCTTGGATTTATAATAAATGGTGAGTTGTTACATAATGATAAAGTATTTCCTACATTTTCAGTTAAAGTGGAGGTTGGATCTACTGAGAAAGCCTGTTATGAAGAGGTTTATAAGAGCTGTAGTGAACCTTAAAAGTGTAACTGCAAATTCTAAATTTTACAATGTATTGCAATCTTGATTTTTAACACTTAATCTTAGATGCATAATATTTAAAAGCTGTTATATAACAGTGTTATTTAATAATACAGGCTGTTAAAATTTGTATAGATCAAGCTATTAACTCCCATTTTGCCAATTAATTTCTTGTTACAGCATGAACATTGTTGCTATTACTGCTTCTACCCAAGCTTTTTAGCCTCCTTTAGCAGTGAGCAAGCACTTGGGAAGCTGAGTATGCAATTCACATACTAGTATTAAGAGCAAAGTCATTACATCATTCTAGAACATATGAACACTTTCTTTGAGTGTTTGAAGAGAAATATTTCACAATATACCACTAGCTTTGGTAGATAAGCATTTTTCTGTGTCAGTATGGGAGGAAAAGTAAAACTTGAATTCCTGTTGCATTGCAAGCTGCTTGTGAGCATTTGCTGGAAATGCAGCATAGTCCATTTTTTGATCTTCCGGTGGACATGGGCTAAAAAGACTCAGGCTATGCATAAATTCACAGGGTTCCACAAAAATGAAGTCCAAAGAGATACTTTTTGGGGATTAAAAAACAAACAAACAAACAAACAAACAAACTAGAAAACACCCACAAATATAATGTAAACCACATACATAAGCATTTCTTTGTAAATTAACTGCCCATTAAAGCATCAGAATGCCCTAATGCAGAGATAATCTGATGCTTCATAGATTTTAAGTAACAGAGCCCTAAAACTGTTTTTGCCTTTCAAAAGACGAAGATATTTTGTAGCTAATAAAGGCAAAGCAAAATGAGGAAAAAATGCAAATAAATGTCAAATGTTCAAAATAAGTGTTTTGCTTCCTGCTCTGCTGCCAAAGCAAGACAGATTTTTAGTCATTGGATTAATTTTGTTAACATGTCCTGTAAGACGATATCCAGGATTAGAAGTAATGGGAGAAATTCAATGAGCATGTTTTGTTATTTAGTGCATTATTAAATATTTTCTAAATTTCAGGCAGTGCATAAGACAATTGTTTGTATTTACTTGTTATTTCCTAAAACAAAATAAGCTGTTATAAAAATTAATTTTAGGAAGTCAGGTTTCTTTCAATAAAACTAAACAAGTGCTTCTTAAAAGTAAAGATAAGAAGTAAATTATTTTTTGAAAAGATGTTACCACAGAAGCAACCAGATTCTGTTTCATGTGGTTTGCACCAGTCTTATCTTGTTGTTAGAATAGAATTGTCTTCTTCTCCTACATTTTCATCTGAGGATTCATTTTCAGTTTGGCTTTCTCCTATTTAGAAAAGTTATTGGTGAACAGTTGCTCACTTGACCAAGTGCAGATAAAGGACAGAATAAGATTATAAAGAAAAGAATAAGAAAATAACACCAGCTGAATAGAATAACTGTCTCAGACTTGTTTGCTCCTCATGACATCAGATGGCTAACTCAGACTAGTACCAATCTAGAAATAAATAAAAATCTAAAAGTTGTGCTGTGAATGCCTGTTACATTTGCAGGTCCACATCCACAATATTCTACAGGGGAAGCATCCGTGATATTGGTACTTCCTACAGTTTATTCATACTTTTTTAAAAATCCATTTTGTTGCTCTTAAAAGAAATGTCTTTCATGCTTTGATGCAAGAAAATGAAAATACAGAAATGGATAGAGGATGGTGTGCAAAAACAGGAAGGGTTTTAGAGTTAAACCTTAGAGGATAAACTGAGGCTTAATGCGAAGATTTGCTCTGATTTCTTACAGCTTTGTTTACTCATTCAAAATTAAAATGAATTGCAGGAATGATCACTATTATACAAAAGCATAAAAATACACTTTTTTGTTCTCTTCAAGAAAAATTATCATTGAAGCTTGTTTTGAGAAAGAATGTTATTATATCAGCTGGATTTCATGTTTTGCTAATAAAATGACTGTTCTGCTGGAAGCTAATTTCATTTGAAAGATTCCATTTTAATACACTAATGACAGCTTCTTCCTAACTGAGTGCTTCAGAAGTAAACAATAAACTGGAGTTGCCATTCCTAAGAGCTAACGTAAACCAAAAAGTTACAGCCTTCCTCTGTTTGTCCTCTGTTGGCTTCATATGTTCAGCTGGTGTCTCAGCAGGTGTGCAGAACTGATTCTCCAGCAGAGGTAATTTACTCTGCTTAAAGGGCTATTTTTTGCACTGCATAATGCCCCAACTTCTTTGTTCAGCTTTGTTGGAAACTCTTTATCAATCCATGCAAAAATTATTTAATTATTTTACAATCAGGAACAATAATGTACAAGGAAAAACAAACAAACAAAAAAAAACAGAAGGAAATCTCATGCTTGATTTACATTAGAAATATTAATATTTTAAGCGGTTTGTACTGCCTGTTAATTATTTTGGAACAATGTAGATGGGGAATGTCACTCTTAAATAGGCCAAAGAAACTTTATATTTAAGTAGTAACAGGTGAATACTTAAAAGCTAACAAAATGGAGGGGTCCTGTAATGGGTCAGCTTTACTTTTTTTTGACTCCTCTGTTATTTTTGCAAGATTTATACACAGAAATAATTTTGTCATGTTAGAAAACATATTAATCTTGGATTTCTCTTGCCTGCAGGGCAGCACAATTATTTATGTGCGGGAAGAAATGACTGCATAGTTGATAAAATTCGTAGGAAGAATTGTCCAGCATGTCGCTTGAGGAAGTGCTGTCAAGCCGGTATGGTCCTGGGAGGTGAGCTTCTTTTCAAACCTCATTCAGAAAAATAGCAGTCAAGAACACTGTTTTCAGTCTCTTGAGTTTAATATTACTTTGATGCTATAAGGGAAAGAACCACATTAAAATGTTATTTATTTATTTATTTATTTAATGAGAGTCTGGAAATCCTGAAACAAAAATATCTTTCTGTGTCATATAATGTATCCTTACACTCCTTTTCTTACAACAACAGGAATTGTGTCTTTGGTGTGTATTTATTAATGGTTTTGGATCTGATAATTCAAACTGGGGAAAAAATGAAGAAGTAAATTGAGATCAACACTAAAATCATAAATCAGTACTATCTTCTCTCTTTTTTGCTGTACTCTCTGTCATGGTTTTGCATAGAATTCAACAAGTTTATATCCTTCTGTTCCACCAAAGAGGACTGGACATATTTTTTTTCCCCCATATTTTTCATGACAACTTTAGCTATGTGAAGTTTTGGATCAGCACAAGGCTTGAAAATACATGGCTGAAACTATAAGAAAGTAATATAAAGGTAGTAGAAAGCAAGAAAGAATATATTTTCAAATGGAATTAAAAATAAAATAATAAAAATGGAACAGATAAAATATGATTTATTTCTAATATTTTTTTTTAGTTCATCAAACATTTCTCTCTCTGCATTTATGTATTGCTTTTTGTCCCCGAGGGAAGAACTGGCATTATATGCTGTTGGTAATTTCATTATTTTTCTGTGTCTGTATCCATTCATAAATTAATACGTGTATGAAGTTTGCAGGCTGACATTTTGATTGCACAGCTGTATGCTTTCAGCTCCCGTAGTATTGTATGGCTGCTGGAGTATTTTGCACACATGGTCATTATGTCTTTCTTACATTTTATACTTTTATCAGTGATGTAAATCAGTATTTTCCTACCAGTGAGCAGCTGTTGTTGGCTCTCTGCATTTCATCCTCCATGAGATACAGTGATGCAGCTCCAGGGAATAGTCTCTGTAATGACAGGAGGGAGAGGCAGTGCTGCGATATGGATTCTGTTTTGTGTTGTGCTCCTGAACCTCCCTGAGACCTTCAACACTACCTCTATTTTGAGTCCTCTTCTTCAAACTAGATCCCCGTAGCACTGGAAGTAGAACAGTGACAGTCATCATTGTAATTGGTGTTACTGTCTGTTGCTCCTTCCTGCGCCTTAGGAGGGCAGTGCCTCCTCTTGGTAAAAAGAATGGAGCTGCCAATTATGTTGGTGGCACTGGACTGGGGAAGGAGGAACAAAATGAAGAGAATGTGTTGTGCTGGTTTAACACCAGTAGGTAGCTCAGCACCACCACAGCACTCTCCCCCTTCTCAGAAAAACAAGGGAAGAAAATATGATGAAAAAAAAACATCTTGTGGGTTGAGATAAGGACAGGGAGATCACTCACCAAAGACTGTTACAGGTAAAACAGCCTCAGAATAGGGAGATTATTGTCTACTGTTACCAGATTAGAGCAGTGAGAACTAAAAGCAAACTAATAACACCTCCTCCCCCTCCACCCACCCTCTCCTACCTCCTCTTCCCTGAGCAGTGCAGGTGAACAGGGAATGGGTGCCAGTCCCTGGCGCTTCATCTCCGCTGCTCCTTCATGGTACCTCTCTGCCCCTGCTCCACGTAGGGTCCCTCCCACTGGATGCCATCCTTCCCAAACTGAGCCTGCGGGGGCTGCCCACAGGCTGCAGCTCTTCAGGAATTGCTCCCATATGGGACCGTATCTCTGGGTGCAGCTCTTCAGGAATGGATGAAACCGAACAGGTACAAGACTATGGGACTTAATGCTGTGCATCCTAGGGTCCTAAGGGAACTGTCTGAAGTAGTTGCCAAGCCTCTGTCCACCATATTTGAAAAGTCCTGGCAGTCAGGTGAAATCCCTGGTGACTAGAAAAAGGGGAACATCACTCCCATATTAAAAAAGGATAGAAAGAATGACCTGGGGAACTACAGACCAGTGAGTCTCACCTCTGTGCCTGGTAAGATCATGGAACAGATCCTCCTGGAACCAATATCAAAGCACATGCAGGACAAAGAGGTGATGTGAGACAGCCAGCATGGCTTCACCAAGGGCAAATCCTGCCTGACCAATCTGCTGGCCTTCTATGGTGGAGTGACTGCATCAGTCGACAAGGCAAGACTGACCGATATCATCTAACTGCACTTCTATAAGGTGTTTGATGTGATCCAACAACACATCCTGATCTCTAAACTGGAGAGAGAAGGATTTGAAGGGTGGACCATTTGGTGGATAAGGAATTGGCTGGATGGCCACAGACAGAGAGTTGACAATGGCTCTATGTCCATGTGGAGGCTGGTGACAAGCAGTGTCCCTCAGGGGTCCGTCTTGGGACCAATGCTGTTTAATATCTTTGTCAATGACATAGACAGTGGGATCAAGTGCACCCTCAGCAAGTTCATGGATGACACCAAGCTGAGTGGTACAGTCAGTACAACAGAAGGAAGGGATGCCATAGAAAGGGACCTTCACAGCTAGATAAGAGGGCCCACATAAACCTAACAAGGCTCAGCAGTTCCAAGTGCAAGGCGCTGCACCTTGGTTGGAACAATCCTGGACATGAGTGCAGACCAGACTGGGAGAAGAACTCATTAAGACAGCCCTGTGGAGAAGGATTTGGGGTTCTTTCTGGTGGATGAAAAGCTCCACATGATCCAGTGGTGGATGTCTGCAGCCCAGAAGGCCAGCTGCATCCTGGGCTGCATCAATAAAGGAGTGGGAAACTGGTGGAGGGAGGTGATTGTCCCCCTCTGCTCTGCCCTCATGAGGCCTCATTTGAAGTCCTGCATCCAGTTCGGAGCTCCCAGCACAAGAAAGTTGTGGATCTGTTAGAGTGAGTCCAGAGGAGGGCCATGAAGATGATCAGAGGGCTGGAACACCTCTCTTACAAAGAAAGGCTGAGAGAACTGGGGATGTTCAGCCTGCAGAAGAGAAGGCTCTGGAATGACCTCATTACAGCTTTTCAATACTTAAAGGGGACAGCCGACTGTTTAGTGGACAGTCGGCTGAATATGAGCCAGCAGTGTGCTCAGGTGGCCAAGAAGGCCAACGGCATCCTGGCTTGTATCAGAAATAGTGTGACCAGCAGGGCTAGGGAGGTGATCGTCCCCCTGTACTCGGCTCTGGTGAGGCCGTACCTCGAGTACTGTGTTCAGTTTTGGGCCCCTCGCTACAAGAAGGACATCGAGGTGCTTGAGCGGGTCCAAAGAAGGGCGACGAAGCTGGTGAGGGGCCTGGAGAACAAGTCCTACGAGGAGCGGCTGAAGGAGCTGGGCTTATTCAGCCTGGAGAAGAGGAGGCTCAGGGGCGACCTTATCGCTCTCTACAGATACCTTAAAGGAGGCTGTAGAGAGGTGGGGGTTGGCCTGTTCTCCCACGTGCCTGGTGACAGGACGAGGGGGAATGGGCTAAAGTTGCGCCAGGGGAGTTTTAGGTCAGATGTTAGGAAGAGCTTCTTTACTGAAAGGGTTGTGAGGCATTGGAACAGGCTGCCCAGGGAGGTGGTGGAGTCACCATCCCTGGAAGTCTTCAAAAGACATTTAGATGTAGAGCTTAGGGATATGGTTTAGTGGGGACTGTTAGTGTTAGGTTAGAGGTTGGACTCGATGATCTTGAGGTCTCTTCCAACCTAGAAATTCTGTGATTCTGTGATTCTGTAGATAAAACAGATGGAGAACAACTTTTTACATGGGTGGACAGTAGTAGGACAAGGGGTAACCATTCTAAACTAAAAGAGGGTAGGTTCATGTTACATGTTAGGAGGAAATTCTTCACTCAGAGGGTGGTGAGGCACTGAAACTGGTTGCCCAGAGAAGCTGTGTATGCCCCATCCCTGGGAGATGTTCAAGACCAGGTTGGGTGGCATCCCTTCTAGGGATACCTGGCAGCTGGGTTGGAAGTAAATGATCTTTAAGGTCTCTTCTAACCCAAGTCATCCAATGATATGATTCTAGAACTGCTCTCCAGCACGAGTCCCCCACAGGCGGCAGCTCCCCCCAGACCCCCTGCTCCTGCGTGGGCTCCTCTACACGGGCTGCAGCTTCAGCCCAGGGCCTGCTCCTGCAGGGGCTCTCCATGGGCCGTAGCCTCCTCCAGGCCACATCCACCTGCTCCCCCGGGGGTTCCTCCACGGGCTGCAGTGTGGAGATCTGCTCCATGGGGGACCCATGGGCTGCAGGGGGACAGCCTGCTCCACCAGGGGCCTCTCCACAGGCCGCAGGGGAACTTGTGCTGCGTGCCTGGAGCACCTCCTGCCCTCCTGCTGCACTGCCCTTGGGGGCTGCAGGGCTGCTTCTCTCTCAGCTCTCACCCCTCTCTCCCAGCTGCTGTAGCACAGCAGATTTTCTCTTCCTTCAATCTGCTCTCCCAGAGGCCCAACCAGTGTCACTCATGGCTCAGCTCTGGCCAGCAGCATGTCCCTTTTGGAGCCATCTGGAGCTGGCTCTGATCTGACATGTGGTATCTGCTGGGATCTTCTCACAGAGGCCACCCTGAAGCACCACCACCCCTCCCCTTCCCCAGAGCAAAGTTGTGTTTCACAGCTGGATTAGGAATCATAGAATATCTCAGTTTTGAAGGGACCCACAAGGACCATCGAGCCTAATTCCTGGCTCCACACAAGACCACCCAAATATCAGACCATGTATCTGAGAGCATTGTCAAAATACTTCTTGAACTCTGGCAGCCTTGGTGCCTTGACTACTTCCCTGTGGAACCTGGTCCAGTGCTCGACCACCCTCTCATTAGAGAACCTTTTCCTAATATCCAGTCTGAACCTCCTGTGATGCATCAAACATATGCATTTTGCTCAAAGTGTAGGTAGCTGAAGTGGAAAAGGGTTGAACACTTTTGCTAGCAATATTAAACAGTATGTCTTTATTCATGTATCTTCATATGCATATATAATGTCCTCATACTTGAAACCAAAACCTGAAAATTAAGGTGATCTGAGTCTTAGTTCTTTACTATCATATATGAAGAGAGTATAATCTTTCTCCTTCTCTTTGGATCACTTTTTTTTTTTTTTTTTTTCCACCAGCTAATATTAGGAAGGTGTTGCTTCTTTGTATTTTAATACTAGGTGGTTGGTGTTGGTCTTTAGTCCTTTCCTAAACATACCTAACTAAAGCAATCTTCCATTTTTGAGGAGACTGCCACGATATTTCTACCAGCTCCGTCTTGTGGTAAGAAGTGGTGTGGCAGCAAACAGGCAGAAGACAGCAGTGATGCAATGGAATAAATGAGATACCAGATGGAGGCAGGACTGTAGCTTCTGAAACATATTTTCTCTGTTGCATCAGGTTGAGTGTAGTATTTCATGTGCTCTTAGTAGTATCAGTAGTTCTAGGGAGATTAGGAATCTAATTCTTCTACACACATCGAAGTGGAAAAACTAAGGTGAAAAGGAAAGAAAAGATAAATCTAGGAAAAAAAAAAAAAAAAAGGAAAACTTGATTAAGCTTACATTATTTATGAATGAGGATTTAAATTTCAAAAAATTTAACCATAATGCTCTTTCTGTTTTTCCTGTCATACTTACTGTTTCTATTCTGCCATTTTTTACACTTCCTTTATTGCATCAAATGAGAAATATTACCTACATACATCTTGACATCTTGCAGTGCTGATCAACACAGTATGACTCATATATGGGGTACTATTGTGCTTAGATAATTATCCTCAAAAGGTAAATGTCCATATCAAAATCCCAATTAATGGAACAAATTGCATACTTAGATATATCCTGAGCTATTTTTCAGAATTGATCAGTACTTCAAATCTTTTCCTCTGCTACAGTCTTTAAAATTTCTGTGCATTTTGTGTTTTCTGTCCTTCAGATGGAATTTTCATAGATGAACTTCTCTTTTACTCCTAGTTAGTTTCCTAATGCTAGCCTTCAGTTAAAAAACAAAGACTTTCAACATAGCTTAATCAAGGTGAGAAAGACTGAGATTTTACAGAACGTTAACTATGAGATTCTCTGTGGGAATATTGATTGTCTTTAAGTTCTATATTTCATAAATGAACAAGGTAATCAATCCACTTTCTAATCTTCTACCTAATAGGATAGTAGAAAATTGTGTCAGGTCCTTGAATAAACACACCCAGCTTTTTATTTCCTATCAGTGGATCTGTGATTTTCCCATGCTGACTATCACTGATTCCTTGTTCTGCTGTACTGCTAAATCATCACATTATTCATTGTTTCAGTCAGCTTTCAGTCCACATTGCAATGATTAGATGCAGACAAATCTTAATTAATTTTCCAGGTAATATTTTATGAGGTAGTGTCAAAAAGCTTATTAAAATCAAGATGTATTACTTCTTTTCTGCTTTGTTCCTCTATTTTGTATACACCCTCCTAAGGTGTACACAGCTTGTTCTCCTACACAAAACGTAAGAGCACAGTGACCTTAAAGTCGGAGCCGTAGTGTTCTGTCAAGAATAATAAATTGTTGACGTTTTCCACCTGATTAGAGGGTATGGGAAAAGATAGTGAGATGTTAGCCTTTTACTAGAAATTGAGCCATTTTAAAATAAAATTTCCACTATCAATCATGTCTGATTTACTGTTTGATTCTGTATACCTAGTTAAAAGAATAGTAAAATACAGAATTATGTATTATAGAGAAAATCATAATATATTTGTTAATGAGATAAAATAGATTTTAATTTTGTTATTTATGTCTTGTAGGTACACATGGTATACAAATACAGTATCACTTTCTATTTGTAGTAAATCAAGGGTAAGGGAACTGTGAGTAGCAGGAAGCTGCTTCATTGGCTGGCTATCCTACTTAAAACAAATTAATAAAAATGCTACAAAGAAAACGTATTCTGTCTAAATGTGCAGATTGGTTTTATACTAAGATGAATAGGTCCCAGAGTGGATTAGTATTCTTTTTACATTATAAGACTTATTAGAGGCATTTGTTTATCTTAAAACAGGAAATTATATGAATGTTTTTGTAAGCTGCAGTTGAAAAACTAGGCTCTAGTCAAACATTTATTGCTTTCCCTATGTCCTTATGAGTTTGCATTAATTTGACATGGTCTCCTTGTGGTAGACAGAAAGATTACTGTGAGTTATCAGTAGTCACCTCTCCAGTAGATAGGTAACAAGTGAGGTTGCTTTACTGGTAGCTGTCAAGCAACATAATTAGAAATAAACACATAAGTAATTCTTCAAGTCAGTGCAACATTAATTCTGATACATTCAGTCACTTGGAAACATGGGTACTTATTAACTACTAACATTTCCATGTGATAAGTACTCTATTTGGTTTCTTTCTTTCTTTGTTCTCTGAACTGTAAAAGTATCTGAAACCATTATTTCAGAAAATACCTGAAATCATTATTTATGAACTATCAAATGCATTGTTCCTTCTCTGTTTTCCTTCATGCCTAAACAATACTTTGTGGGAAATTCCCAGCATATTTAGGTCTATATATAGCTTTGTTATGGTAGAAATTGGTCCCAAGTCTCTTGAGATATTATCATACAGCCTTTTCTTTTTTTTTTTTTTTTTTTTTTTGTCTGGTGGGTTGGTTGGTCTGGTCTTATTTGGTTTGCTTCAGATATATAAGGTATAAGGTATAAGCTGGTGTTTAGTTCTTTAGGAAGGAGTCACTGATCAGGAATATTTATATCCTTACTTCAAGTGATAAAATGAACATAAGATTGTTGGGGCACTTGATACAAAGCTAATTAAACTCACAGTCAAGTCAGTGGGACTATGATCTTTGACTTCATTGGATAATGACTGTTCCTGAAGAGCTTATCCTTCTTATTTATGCTATTAATAATATGTTTCTAGAAATTTTGTTTAGTATACTCTCTTTGGGTTTTAAATACTCTTTTAATTTAAATTGAAGTTTTGTCCTTTTGTATACTACTTTTTATTTTATTTTTTGAAATGATTAAGTATGCATATTTGTGATAGGAAAACACTAAACACATTTTTTTGTTTTAAAGCAGATTTTAACTTTTTGGGTTGCATTCATCTACTTAATCCTATCTGGTTCAAAAACAAGAGGATTCATTCTGTCTTCAGCTATACCAGCAGGCATCAAGAGTAGTTAATTAAAGTCATGGACTTTGGTCTGTGTACAATATTTAGAAATAACAAAAGGAATCTTCCCATGTTTGATGTATTAATCTAGCTTGATGTTATACTATTAATGCACTAATTATTGTTTTGATAAGGTCAGTATAATTCTTTAATTGTTCATCTTTGATACTCCAAAATGGAGACACTAGATTTTCATAAAATTTATCTTGTATGATATGGGAGCATCTGAAGAAAATGGAATAGACATGTTCCTAAGTAAGGCTACTTTTATTGAAGCCTTCTATTTTAGTATGTGGTTTAGGAGACAGAAACCTTCCAAGGAGGGAAGTAATTGATAAGTCTGACTATGCTAGTGTTTCTACATTCCTTCTGTGACCAGTTGAGAAAGGATTCAGATCACGTGCTGAAGCTGAGGTGTGCTTCCTTACTCCACTGTCCTAGAGCTTCTTTTGTGCATGGGTTGCATGGGTTCATATCTCTCTGTTTCATTTCTTTAGGATGTGCTATTTCCCCTTTATAATCTTTCACTTATAAATAAAAGTACTATTTTTAGAAGATAATTTGATATGCATATTATAAATGGAATTTTAATTCAACTAAACACACTTTTACACTTCTACTACCTTTCACCTCCAAAAGTAAATTTTAGAGTGTTTTTTTGCATTTTGCCATTTTAAAAGGCAGTTTCTCAGTGGTCCAGCAATTTGATAGTCAAGAATTTTATTTTCAGCCAGTGGCTTTGGTGCATCTCTTTTTCTACTGTTGTTAGAGAATGCAACCTCAACAAGTAAAAATATCAAGGTGATTTCTCAGTTTTCTTGGAACGGAACATTCTCCTTCCTTACTGTTTTCTTTGAAGTTGAAACATGTAAGCTTCTTATTTTTCTTGGGAGAATAACTTACCATTTGCTTGCTGTCATCCTGCATCTCTTTAATTGTTCCACTGTCAACTAAGTCAGATCATAAGTATCAGCAACTTTATTGCATTTTGTATTTGTTATGACATGCATTTTTAACTGAGGAAAACACATTTGGCCAGACTGAGGAATTTAATGATCTAACAACAGACTTTTGAGGGTGTATTTAAAGGGAATGTATTCCATGCAGGGATTACTCCATGGATGTGACTTTTCCTTGAAACATGTAGTATCTTTCTGAGCACTGTTGCCTTTGAGCCTGTGAAGGTTTGATCTTGTGTCCATATGGTGCACCGCCAGCATGTTGCCATGGAATAAATTTGAAGAGTTGCTACCTAGAGCTATGTATCTTAACATAGACATACCAGATGTAGTCTTTGAGTTTATTTTGGGAAAGCAGTTCAAGGTGGTGTTTTTTGTTTTGTTTTGTTTTGCCTTTTTGTTGTTGTTGTTGTTAGTGTTATTCAAACCACTGCAGTATTGAAATAAGAATTGCACTCTAGAAAGTGAAGGGTTTTCTAAGTGTTAACATGTTTTTACAGTTGATTTTCAGTCACCCTTCAAATTCTATTTTCATTCTTGTTAAGATGAGGAAGTTATAACATTAAAGATTAGCAAGATAGAATTTAGCCATGACACTGAAATGCTTTTATGGAACTGAAGGAAATGAATTTCAATATCTAATAATTACTTACTTGCATTTTGCTTCTTGAATATTAGGGAGAAAAACTAAACAGTATCCTTAATTAACACTGAATAGAAACTGAATTGTAGAGCCAGCTGGCTCAGCTGTCAGCTTGTGATGGAACAGTGGGAACTGAACCAGAAAAAAACTTTCTGAGGTTACTGTAACCTAGAATTCATGCAATAATTTTAATGGGTGGGTGACATTCATCTCACAGAACAGGGAGTTGGATATGGAGGAATAAATTCTTAAGAATTTTCCATGATTATTTCTTAATTATATAAATACTCAACAAATAGGAAACTTATTCAAAAAAACAATTTTAGTTTCCTAGTGTAGATGGAAAGTGTAATCTAGCACTACTGGAAAATAGTGATGTTTCTGGTTAATTCTTTTTAACAGATTAACAATTTTATTTTTTCAGGTCGAAAATTTAAAAAGTTTAACAAAGTTAAGGTTGTGAGAACATTAGATGTCGCTCTCCAGCAGCCAGCAACCCTTCAAGACGAAAGCCAATCTCTCACCCAAAGGCTGTCCTTTTCTCCAAATCAAGAAATACAGTTTGTTCCCCCAATGATAAGTGTTTTACGAGGCATTGAGCCAGAAGTTGTCTATGCTGGTTATGACAATACAAAACCTGAAACACCAAGTTCCTTGCTGACCAGTCTCAATCATCTTTGTGAAAGGCAACTTCTTTGTGTAGTCAAGTGGTCAAAATTGCTACCAGGTAATAACACTTATATGTAGTGAATTCTAGTTAAGCAAATGTGTCATGGGACGAGCAGTCAAAAGAGAACATTGCTTTTTTATTGTCTGCATGGTATGTAATTCTTCAGAAATTGTTAAAGAATTGTTTCCACTTCATCAGATAATACACACATTAATCAAATGCATTTTAATAGGAAGGAAAGCATATTAAGACTTACTTCACACACATACACACACACACACAAAAAAAAAAAAACTAAACCTCACTTTATGAAGAAACAAAGATTACAACAGGGGCCTGGTCCTGGAATATATAAAACAATATATTAAGCCAAAAGCCTGGAAATATAGTTTCATGTGAGCTTAACTGACCCCTCACTGCTGCAGAAAAGTGTGATACCACTGCTCCTCCCCATTGCAGCTTGAGCTTGTCAGACCTTTTAGTTGAATTGATTCATCTCATTAAGTGAGAAGAAAACAACTTTTTTATTATTTTTTTATTTTTTTACCATTTGATTTTCTGACTCCTTAAAGTTACCAAAGAGCACAAGTTATTGTTGTCAAATCCACAGCTGAAGATTCTTCTCTGGATTTAAATGCAAGAAATATATTAATAGGTGGATGTTTATTGTATTACAACTGTATCTCTTGTTAAGAATTCTTAAGTCTAAGCTATATTAAATAAGAGTTTATTATAGTGATCATGTAAATTATTTTACCAAAGAAAAAGGAAAAAAATAAAGATGATAGAGATGATAAAAATAATAGAGATGCCTAAAATAGGCATCTCTGACTTCTAAAATTAATTTTGCTTTGATTATTTCAAAATATTGGAACTAAATAAAAACACAAGAAGTTAATTATCAAAATAGCCAGTGATTATACAAATCTCACAAATTTCTGATAGCTATGTCCTCAAAAGCACTCATCTTTCTAACTGTTCCTAATTTTATAGTTTATGCCTAAAGCTTTAATCTTCATAATATCTACTCAGCTGTTGTCTAAATGAAAAGTATAAAGGGTTTTATCTTTTAATTTAATTTCCAGGATTTCGGAATTTACATATTGATGACCAGATAACTCTCATCCAGTATTCCTGGATGAGTCTAATGGTTTTTGCAATGGGATGGAGATCATACAAACATGTCAGTGGTCAGATGTTATATTTTGCACCAGATTTGATTCTAAATGAGTAAGTAGACTCTGCTGTTGCACAATACAAATGACGTTTTGATTTCTTTGTGTTAATGAGAATGTGAGTTCATTGAGGCCAAGATTTCATTCATTATTTGTTCTGTTTCAAAATTAACAGCAGAGG
The DNA here is from genome assembly GCF_011077185.1 of Oxyura jamaicensis. Lineage (NCBI taxonomy): Eukaryota > Metazoa > Chordata > Aves > Anseriformes > Anatidae > Oxyura > Oxyura jamaicensis. The sequence goes on from NC_048893.1 coordinate 191,016,317, forward strand.
CAAGTCCTCTGACCCCATCAAAGTTCAGTAACTTTGGGAAGGATTGTTTGGGGATCCCAAATATTTTATTGATGTGGCCAAAAAAAATGAGTTCAAATAATATTGTAATTATCTAACAGAATTTTTTCTTTTTCTCTCTCTCTCTCTCTCTTCTGATACTGTCAGAAGATTTACATGAATTGATCTGAATAAGACAAGAGTTCATGTTCAATAAATGGAACTATATGGGATTTCCTTTGGTCATTGCTGTTTGGCTGTTTTTTGCAAAAAGTTTATATATAGCCTAGGGTAGTGTTGACACTTTCAGATGAAACTGAATTTCAGAAGTACATTTCTTGTTATAACATTGTAATAATCTATCAAGAAAAAGTGTGATCAAAGATAAAATATAAGACTGTTCTTTTGTTTTGATTTTGGAGTGGGATTTTGGTTTGGATTTTCCTTAACTATGCTGATGAATTCATATAATCTTCATTTTAATCTTTTTCAGCTTTTCACCTCTGCATCAAAGCTTTAATTTTAGATACTTTGGTTATTATACATGGGAATTTTCCAGGAAAACTTAATCAATGTTGTCTTCCTATGTAATTTTTCCCTAACATATTTTTCTTATTTTTATTTAAGGCCCTAAAATCTAATATGAAGTGAAGTAAAAGTTAAACGGATTTTCTCATAAGTCATGTCTTTAAAGATTAAGAGGTGGACTCTCAGAAGATTTAGGCACCCAAATTTGAAATTGATAGACATCTAGATTTTTGCCAGGGGTATTATTTATACAAAATGTTCAGTGGAGCAAGCAGTATAGTTCCTGATCTCTTCTCTTCCAGATGTTTGTATATCACTGTGAGATTATACAGTAATGAATTCTTTCATCTCCCATGTATATTAATTGTATTGTACAATTGAAACACTTTGAAGGGATGAGACTGAGTGAACTTTGGACTGTATTCTGTCCTAGTCTACTCTGATATGTATCATATACTCAGAAATCCAATATGAGATGGCTTTAGGAACTAACGGCACGTTCTGGGGCATTACGCTGGGTGTGTACCACTGCTGCCACCTTATGAAGAAAACTTTAAGTTCTTTCTTCTAGAAGAGGGTTGAGATTTATGAACCTTGATTATAATTCCTCATAGACAGCTTCTTGTTTGCAGCTGATTACCATTTACCTAGAGAAAGAGGTGAACTGCCAACATACACTTCTCCTGGTTGTAGAATATCCCATCAGTGTCATGTTAGAAAAATTATAAACAAAGAGCTGGACAGGAAGACGAACTGGTACACTAAATCAGAGCTGACACTGTTTATTGGGAAAAAAAGTTAGCTGTTATGTCAGTAAAATGTAAACCACTTCCTTGCCTACAGTGATATCTAAAGCAGCACATCCACGATCACTTTAAGAAAAAGTAACTGCTGAACACCACGAGAAATGTCAATGCTCTCTGCCTCCTTGCCCTGATCACGCATGCCCATAATTTCACTTAAGCTGTTTCAAATGCTATCTGGCTGCACTGTAAAACAGATAAAGAAATTATATGTTCCAGAAATGCCATAGAAAAAAAATAATAATAATAATTTGCCAATTGAGCTCATGACTGATCTGAGTTACCACATGGGCAGGAAGGCAGTAATGCCAGGAGAGCAGGAGTGCACACCTGGAAGTGGGAAGAGAGAACAAAAATTCCCTCTACAGTGACAATACACACTTAAGTTATTTGAAAATGACCACGAAACCACATTACAAAGATTGTTTCACAGCCAATCTGTCATTTAGTGAATTTATGCAGACTTGTTCTCTGTGAGAACAACTTGCTCAGGAGCATCAATTTCAGACCAAGAAGGCCAGGAGTGCTAGGCTGACAATGATTTCATGACTTAACATTAAAACACTGCAAGGCTTTACTGTTACTTATATTTTGCAGTGGCTGAAAATATGGCTATGAACAGCATTTAGTGTACCTCGAAATCTGCAGTCACTCATCTAAGATACTGCTTATGAGTAGAGAAGAATAACAGATAGGAATAGAAAGGGAGATTTAAACTGGATATGGAAATAACCGATCCTGTGAGAACTAACGGATTGAAATTTCATATTTATGTCATTAGAGACCTGATGCCAAATTTCAGATGTGGACTAAAGCTGGAAAAAAATCATTTAAGATAGCAATTACACTTTAAATAACACAAACAAACAAACAAACAAACAAAAATCACAATGCTTTGAGAGAAGTCTTTTATTCTTGGAAAATATATTTTATTTCTGATGTTGAAAGTACTATATCCAGTCAGGTTGGAGTGCTTGTCTGAACTTCTTAGGTTTACACTGTAACCATTGTAAACCATTGTAACAAGTGATAAGACTCTCTTTGGTCTCTTACAGTGGGGCAAAATTTAATCATGTAATTGTTGTTGTACTTAATTTATTTGGATCACAATGCAGATTTGTAAAATTAGCACATTTTCTTGGGTCTTCAGGTGAGCATACAATGAATTCAGTTTAGTTTACAAATTTCAAAATGCTATTGTTGCAGTCACTAGTAAAGGTACAAAAAAAAATAGAAAATTGTTTATATTTCTCTCAATTTTAATAATGTGATAATTAAGCTTCTAACAAGACGCTACAAACAAATAGTAGCTGAGCTGCTTCTTTTCTTTATTTTCATGTTTGTTTTTTGTTTGTTTGTTTGTTTGTTTTTCGTTTTGTTTTTCCTTTTCTGGGTGTAAGACAGAGGATGAAAGAATCATCATTCTATTCACTGTGCCTATCCATGTGGCAACTCCCACAGGAATTTGTCAGACTTCAAGTTAGCCAAGAAGAGTTCCTATGTATGAAAGCTCTGTTACTTCTCAATACAAGTAAGTTCTTTTATTTCTTTGTAACATATCACTAGTAAAATCTTAGTTTTGAATAACATTGTTTAACTTGACAGTTGCAGAGCTATCTGGCTAAACAAATGGAAAACTTCTTTAGGAGGTAAATGTTAGTATTCCAAGACTTAAAAGTATGCTTGTGGTGTTTATAAGGAACAAATAATCTGTTTCATCATTGGTTTTATACTGCATAGAGGCACTGGGGAAATATTAGATCCCTTTTCAAATACTGGTATACTGTATTATATATTTTCAAAGCAAGTGACTTTCTGCCAGAAACCTGTTCACTTTAAATTACTCTACATAGATAAAACTATCTCTATGAGCCCTACACCCCTATTTGTTAGAAATATAAATATATATATATATTTAATTATTTTTCAGGTTTGTTTACTGAGGGATTTATTCTGGCCAAGAAGTTAAAGTGTGCTTACTCAAAAGAATTAGAAAAGTTGACACGGCAAACAATGCTACCATTTAGTTATTTATTTATTTTTTACTTATAGCTTTACAGGTATAAACAAATAGATTTTTTTAGTTTACTTGAGAACAAAGTCTGATCACTTCAAACATACACATCTTCTTAAGAATACCATATACAGCATTACATTAAACTTTAATTGGAAAATGTGGTAGTTGATGAAATTATCTTCTGAAGCCTTTTCTAAAACACAAACATCAGTGCATCTCCTGATGCCCTAAACAGTCCCCAAGAAGGTTTTTAAATTGTACAGCTGCTATTAGTAACTAAGCATTAATAACTAAGTAACTAGTAACTAAGTAACTAGTAACTAAGGCTCAGCAAAAGATAAGGAACTAAAATTTGTTCACTCTTAAACTTTACTTGGCTGTTATTTGCATAAGTTCATGCCATCAGCAAAGCACAAACATTAGAGTTAGTTCATATGAATATAAAAAATACTAAAATAATAACAAAACAGCATACACGCTGCTAAAGCAATAATGTGGACAAAAATCTCTCTGTGATTAGTTTGTCTCTGATAACTCCAGTTGCTTTCTTGGAATTGCATCAAGGTTTTGAATGTATTTCTGTTAATTATTTTCCACCTTTCCATCACTTATAGAACTCTCTTGTCTATGTGAATTTTAGAGGGAAATCTTAAATTTCAGTGAAACTTAAGTACATTTGTGACATTCCAGCTCTCCACTTCCATACAACAAAGTTGAAATGAAATTTTAAAAAATACTGCAGTGGTCAACTCCCTCTCAATTATGAGTGCATCACTTTAACAGTATTCATCAATCTACTATTCTTTATCAACCCCATTCCCCTCAGAACCTCATTTTTAAGGTCATGTCTTTATATATATGCAAGAAATTAATTTAAAAAAATATGAAAGTATTTTTACCTGTGCTGATGAGTTTTGCTTTTTGTTCTCTCCTACACTTATTGTCTTATAGGAAAAAACAATTTGTCAGATCTTTGGGAAAAGGAACACACCTAACCGTTGTTGCTGAGACATTTAGTAAACGTTTGGTACTGTATAAATACAATACTCTCCACAAAACTGTGTTCAAAAAAAACATATAACCTGATTTTTTATTTTAAGTTTTTTTTTTTTTTTTTTTTTTTTTTTAAGACTGTTTTTATTTCAGTCATGCTATTCACCTTATTCCTCTTCAAATGTGAAAGTATGGCCATTTCAAACTTTCATATGCTAACAGTAAATTAAGTCTGACCTTCTAGTCTCTCATTCTATCTTCTATTTATGAACTAGTTTTGCTTTTTATATCATTTTAAAGAAACAGTAATTTGTATTAAACATAACTAAATGTCAATCTCAATACATTTCTAATTCTGAATGGAAACCCCAACTTAAGTTTTAACATTATTTTCAATTTTACTTTTTTTCTTTGAGTTTGCTGTGGCTTAGACTTTCTTTTTTTTTTTTTTTTTCCTTTCACTGCACTTGTGACAGTTTTAAAGCTGTCTTGAAATTAGAAGTAATCACTGCAAAAAGTGGACCGAGTTTTTCATTTTCTGTAATTGTTTCCATTTTACAATTCCTTATTTACTATATGCTTTACATATTTCCACGTTTTATATGCTGTGTTGTTACAATGCCCCAGAATTATAAACGGGGCTCCATCTAGCAGATGTCACACACATCTAGGAAGTAGTACTCTGAACAGTTCAGAAAGAACAGGAATTATGAAAGTGGAGCTATGCCAGAAAAGAGAGAAATAATCTTATAGCAAGATCAGTTCTGACTGCAATGTTTTTCAGATTTTTTGATTTAGAGGAATTACCTTGTTGCATAAGATTTTGGCTTGATTATTGCCACTGAATAAAACACTGGTGTTCTTGACATATATTCAGGGGAAATGAGCATTTGAGCTACCTGTACTTAAACTGAATTTGTGCATGTAAGACCCTGCAATTCTTCATTCAAATAAATATCTTAGCAGAATTTTTTTGTGATTAGATGGGTATGTGACTGTGCTTTCACAGAATTCTGGGGCCATGCATTGTTGGAAGAGTTCTTTTAACAGAATTCACAAGGCAAATGTAAGGTTTAGTTGTTTTTTTAGAGACCTAAATCAAAGATAGCATCCATCTAGCCCAGAAGGTTCCTAAATTCCTTCATAATGCCTTTTTGTAATTCTGCTGTTAGACATCCCCAGAACTATCCAGGCTTTAAAAATTAAGATGATCTTTTTCCATGACATAACTGCTCCCTACTTAATATTAGTTCTAAATGTGTTGTATTCTCCACAAAACAGAACATTTCCCTTCTATTTTGACCTACAATACCTAGTCCAGCATTTCATCGTCATCAGCCGCCAAAAGAAATCTAACATGACACACGATATCCCTAAAAGGCGGCCTATTCTTAGATAATGTTATTATGAGCTTAGCTTTTGTGGAAGCAATCACAATTTCTATTGTCTATTTTTATTTAAATTCAGACTTAGTTTGGAGGTAGAATGTGATTTCCATAGCCCAACTCAGTGCTTAGACACTTGCTATTCTGAGTATATGTGTCTCCCTCCTTCCCCAGACATTCAGTTGTCTGAAGAGATGCTGACAAAAGCCATCTGTGGCAAAGTGGAACATTTCCTCTCTTGAGCACTCTCCCACAAAACAGGAGGCCTCTGCCTAAATCAGAGTAGAGTAGAGATTTGAGTTTTGCTTTGTCAGTTCTTCCTGAGCTCAAGGTGAGGGCAACTCTTAATTTTATTGTTTGTCTGAAATGTCTGTCTTTCCCCCTTACTTCTTGTGAGTAACCAGAGATGACTTAGGCAATTGATTTCAGAACAGAGTTTACGGCTTTTGAAGGGAGAACTGTGCTTCTATCAGTGTGGGCTTTGCTACCTAATTCTCTTTCAGGGAATGGGCATAGGTCCAACCCCTGTGCAACCATCTCCTTTTTGGGTGGCTTCTGTTTTTAGAATTTCACTCTTTGATATCTAACAACACTGTGCCTTGTAATAGAGAGTCAGCATGCACAGTTATTTTCTTTCAGCAAATCACCTGAAAGTTAGATGTTACAGTGTTGAATAGTTCAATGTCATCATAAAACAAATTTCAGTTTATTTATTTTTAAGAGATTCAAATGAAATCAAGTCATGGCCTGATACCATGACCAGACTGAAGGTATACTAGATGCCTACCATGTGATCTATTTAATTATGTGAGCTAGTGCCCATGAGATGCTTTTAGAGTTCATGGAGAGAAATAAGCATCTCTACAGCAAAATTCATGTCTTTCTAAAGCTAATTCTAAAACAGTGAGTGTATCTTATGCCCTATACTGACGTGACTTTCCCCACTGAAAATACAGGGAGGTGTGGTAACCAGCTCAGATGGAGATGCCTGTATTCTGAAATGTCCTTCCCTATATACTTGCTGTCAGAATATGAAATGTTAAATGTAACATTACAGTATGAAAAGTTATTTGAAAAATAAAAATGAAAGGGGAAGGAATTGAACAGTTCTTTCAAAAAACAAGTATTTGAAGCCAGAACATATTTTAACATGTGAAGCAAGTGAAGCAAGGATTAGTGAAGCAAGGATTTAGATTTTATTGCCAGGTGGGAATATTTTTTCAAGTTTCATTTTTCAAGTTTTCATTTCATAGTTGCCATCAAAAATTATGACTTAAAAACTACACTCTACCATGTCAAATAAATAGTGTCTAGAACTTATGCCTGTTTCTTTACAGTGCTGCCAAAGCTTACAATCGATGATTATAATTGGTCTTACCACTAGGAGACACTAACAGGTTAATTTCTTGGTGTTCTCTCCATGTCTTCATTTTAACCCTAAAAACAGACCATTAAGAGAAGAGTTGCTCCTCCCTACTAATTTCTCTTAAAAAATACTCACATTTAAGACTCTGAGTGTACATCTATTTGGTTAAGTGAAAGAGGCCCAAAAAGGAAATATGAGCCTTGGATGCTTTACTGTCTACATTACTTTAGAGTTGTTAGTTCATTCCTTGACTCCATTTTGAGGCACTCTAGATAGATCTAAGATAAATACGCTGTAAGGAGGGCTGACTATCAGCAGTGTGAGATGAGCCAGCCCATGATATATTTCGTCAAGAGCAGGAGTGGTTTTTTAGCCATCTTCTTTTCAGCACATAGATGGAGCTGAAGTTTAAGGCTACTTCTAGACACCAGAAGTTGGCACAATTGAGTAATTGTTGCTGATACATCATTTTAACTAATAGTATTACTGTTTCTGGAGTAGCTGAATAGCAGGAAGAAGTATCTGGCATATAATAACAAATTACACTGCACAGTGTGAAATGCACCATGAACTGTTCCTGTAGTTTAAATCTCTCTCATTGCCTTCAGAATAAATTGCAACACAAGTGTTGCTTTCTTTCTAGTTCCTTTGGAAGGTCTAAGAAGTCAAAGCCAATTTGATGAGATGAGAACAAGTTACATTAGAGAACTGGTGAAGGCAATTGGTTTGCGCCAGAAAGGCGTTGTGGCCAACTCCCAACGTTTCTATCAACTTACAAAACTGATGGATTCCATGCATGATGTAAGTTTACTTATTAATTTGTTTTGCTTTTTAGGTCAGAAGGAACTAGAATTACTTAAAAGTAATTTTATGGAAAGTAGCTAGTTAAGAATTCCAAACTGAAAATGTTGTTAGTTTTCCTTTAATGGGTGAATAGTTAATTATATATTTAATAATCAATGTGTTGTATGTATGTTGTATTATATACAAGATTCAAGTGTTTGAGCAAAAGGCCTTTGAATGCTACCACTTGGCTGCATTATTTCTGTAACTAGTACACTTACAATAGTTGGTAGGGGTCTGTTTGTGTGTAAGTTTTCATGAAAATATTTACAAAATGCAAAGAATAGGCAATTCAGATTTCAAAGTAGGACTAATAAGAATTAGTGAAAGACAGCTAAGACTGATTTTGCAACCTTAATTCAACTACTTTTACATGTATTATTTTCTGTTGTATTTTATTATCTTTATACATGCTGGAATTTACTTATCTTGGAGAGCTCTGATAGTGGTATCATAGAGATACATACGTGTTTTAAAAGATGCATCTGAATCCTTTCCACATCCTTGAGAATCCAGCATGTATCTTATGGGCTCAACATCCACTAAAACTGAGGAATGACACTCTCTATAAACCTTTACCCATTTGAATATTGTTTTTTAATGGTTTGTGTATCTCTGCAAGAGAGGCAAGAAACAGAGGTATGTGACAGAGGTATGTCACACAGTCTGAGTAAGGACTGTGTGAATGGTGCTAAAATACTTCAGGGAAAGTGCTTTTGAGTTCAGTGCTGGCTCTGAGGAACTCATAAGCAGTTTAGGGAAGGGCGAGGTCTTTGCTTGTTTATATTCTTCTTCACTTAGCAAATCCGTGTTTTATTTTACTTTTTTTTTTATTATTCATTTTTTCATTCAAAAGCTTTCATGGTCACTAATTCCTCCTTCTAATAAAAAAAAAAAAAAAAAAAAAAAAAAAAGTGAAGATCCATTTATAGAAGAGGTAACAATATTGATAACAATGTGGTTAACTGGTTAGTCCACAATCGTTCAATGGACTGCTCAAATATGTCCATGAACTTTTCCTATCCATAGAAATCACATTCACTGTTAAACTATTATATTTTCTCAGATGCCAGATCAAGGTGAATTAGACAACTAGGAAAACCATTCTTACATGTGAAGTTAGGCAACAGAATATTCTGAAGGGATGATATGAAGCCTAACTTTAAGATTTACCAGTATTCAGACTCCAGTTGTCATTTGGGACTGTCTTTGCTAAACCCTTCCCTGGAGTTTAGTCAGCCAGCTTTTATGTGCAAAAACAACTCCCGGACAGTATACTACTTGTGCTAGCCAGGTGCTCAAGGAATCTGGCATCTGACAAACATATCTGTCTTGTTTGGGATAAAAGGTCTACCATACTCTTGAGTAAGAATTCTCTATATTGAATTTCAGCATCTAGAGAAAAACTCTTTGAGTACTAGTCTATAGAATCAATCTCTTAATTTCAAAAGCTTAAACAAAGTAAAGTAGCCTCGATGGAAGCAAGTAAGTGAGACTTACTGCAAAATATCCACCACTTAGTTGGTTGGGGTAGTGTTTGCTCCTTAAAGTATCTTAGTGCAAGTCCCTCTTCCAGCTTAGGCTGACAAAGAGATGGGAGATACAAGATAGACCATCTCACTGGAGAGGCTGCATGTTGTTAAAGCATAGGATAACAGAAATAGTAGGATATTTGACAATATAAATGTCACAGGTATTAAAGAAAAACTGCTATAAAATGGGAACTTCCCAGAGAAGATAGAAGGGGTGAAAAAGTACATATATTTAGCAGTTGTTTTCAAGGGGCAGGGGCCTATTAAGTCTAATGTTAGCAGCACACAGGTATGACCATAGTCAGAGCCATGGAAAACCTCACAAGGAAGTCGTAAATGCTGTCTTCAGAGCAATGTTTGCATAGCATATAGTAAGCAAGGCATTTAAACATATGTTGAAAGTGAGGATAAAATGAAAGACTGAATGCTTTTTAGTACCTGACATTGATCATGCATGTCATGAGTGAGGATCTTCTAATGCCAGTGAGTCACTCTTTTTATAGGACATGCCATTTACCTCTATTTATGATTTTTACCTTGGGATGATATTTTAATAGGGAATGACAAATTATATTCATTACTGATTCAAGGATTGACAGAGGATGGAATATAATGATGTCAGTTGATAGATGTATGAGCTAAGTGATTGATAGCATGTTTATCTGGCTACATTACTGTTAGCCTTATTTATCATGTTTGTGTTTTATTACATCCAGCTAGTGAAACAGCTCCATCTCTTCTGTCTGAACACATTTCTCCAGTCCCGTGCACTGAGTGTTGAATTCCCTGAGATGATGTCAGAGGTGATTGCTGCCCAGCTACCCAAGATTCTAGCAGGGATGGTGAAACCTCTTCTCTTTCACAAAAAGTGAAACATCTTTTCTCTTATCATAGAGATGATTTCTGGGTCATTTTTTGTTTGTTTATTTTGATCAAGATTTTGCAATGTCAGGACTTCAGTGTATTTTTCATACCCTGCCTACTGCTTTATACTTGTACCATACACAAGCCATTTAAGCTTGATGTACATATTGTGAGTTCCTGATTCCGTAACTGCACAAATCACAACTGTCATAAGAAATGTTTTGTAAACTTGGGTAGATTGCTCTTTAGATATGCATAAGAATGACAATGAATAGAGTTTTCAGATTTCTAACAACAGTTATCTTATACATTTTCTTACATATTACACACTTTCAAATTTCTGATATGACATGGTGTAAACTTTTTACTTCAATACATTGTGTGCATGGGTACATGTGGGCATGTGCGTAATCCTAAAGATTTTAAAGGAATTAAAATGTTTATTACCTGCATTTTCTCACAGATATTTCACTTTTTATTTACTAATCCACCTCACAGAAATATCCTTTCAAAGCTGGCTGTCCAAGATTAAGTAGACATAACTGCAGTACATTCATGAGTAACTGAAGTGCAAGCCATTGAGTATGGATTCATATTCTTGTTTGTGCTCTTGCTGTATTGAAATTCTGAGATCAGCATGCTGTTTTCTGCATCATTCAGTGCAGTTCTTCAAAAAGCAGAAAGCATAGGAAAATTTCAGTGTATATTACACCAGAAATAATGTGTATGCAAACCCACTCAGCTTTGGTTTGTGTTATTTTTCCTTAAAAGTTTGGCACTTATTAAAGCTAAATCACTTAGTTGTAATCTTAAATTTGTCAACTTTAAAATTGTGTATTTCAGAAACTTGAAATAGAAATGTTTTCACTCACTACAACTCTTAATAACCTGAATGTTTTGAATTCCAGTGTTGAATACTCAAACAAGCATTACCAGCAAATTATAGAGAGATTAAATGCAAAAAGAAAAAAGGAAAATATGACTACAAACATTTTGATACACATCAGGCTCATTTTAATATCATTAAATGAAGCTACATATTTTATACTTTAAAGGCATGCTGTTATAATTGGGGTAACGTTAAGAGCTGTTGGGCTAAATTAGCTTTATACATTTTATACATTCAAGAAGAATGTCATGTTTTATCATGGAAAAGAAATATTTGACTAAAAATGATAATGTGCGTTTTTTTCTTTGATAGGGATATGAAACAACTCATGCATTTGAGGCAGTAAATTCTTGATATATTGACACAGAAACACAGAATAGTTTGGTTTGGAAAGGACCTTAAAGATCATATAATTCCAACCCCCTGCCATGGGCAGGGACACCTCCCACCAGATCAGGTTGATCAAAGCGCTGTCCTCTCTGGCCTTGAACACTTCCAGGTATGGGGCATACACATCTTCTCTGGGCAACCTGTGCCAGGGCCTCACCGCCCTCTGAGTGAAGAACTTCTTTCTAATGTCTAATCTAAATCTACCCTCTTTCAGTTGAAAACCATTATCACTGCACTTTTTGATGAAGAATCCCTTCCCAGCTTTCCTGTAGGCCCTTTTTAGGTACCGGAAAGCTGCTATAATGTCTCCCTGGAGCCTTCTCTTCTCCAGGCTGAACAGCCCCAGCTCCCTCAGCCTGTCTTCATAGGGGAGGTGCTCCAGCCAAAAATATGGCAATTTTTTTCCAGTCACTAAAAACAATACCCAACTTCTCTAGCAATGTAGGAGAATCAAGTCTTACTTTAGTACTTGCTGGCCATATCTACTGCTCTTCCCCTGCTAGATGCTGGATGCATCCATTGTGTGGGTAGCATACTACTGATAGTGTGTAACTTGGTATGTATGGACAGATTTTTGTCAGGCAAGCAAAGGTCCATCAGGAAAAAGCTACATTACAAATAGGAATAATAATAATAATAATAATAATAAAAAGTGGAGCTAGGGCAAAGAAGTGGCCCCAGGTAAAATGGTCTAATCAGACTTTTGTGTTAGTTTACTAGGTTCATAATTTCTAACTGCCCAGAGACAAGCTATTTTTTCTTATTCAATACAGTCTGACTTTTAACTGTGATCCTTAAAGCAATTATGTTTTAATAAATAACACAAAATTTTATTTCTACATACTGAAGTTTTGTTTTCTTTATTTTTCTTTGTACTTACAATCAGTTAAAAAGTTGTCCATTTCAACCATTCAGCTTTTGTGTACCAGCACTATTTTCATGCATTCTTTGGGAATTTAAGTATTGCCATATAATTTACCATCAAATTAATAGACTTCTTATGTTGCTGTTTAGATTACACTAATAACAGAAACTTCCTTCAGTAAAAATGATTCCTTGACACTCTAATTCTGTAATTACAAAATGGAGCAGGTAGTATGCTTGCCTTAGAAATGGTTTAGATGAACCAATATCTGCCTTTTACTTAAATGTGTTCCAAGTGTCTGCCATGTCACCGTGTCCCACAAATATGGCAGATCAGACTGAAATGTTCTATATTTGTCTCAAAGACATAATCAAAAAAGGATGAATAGCTGCCTTTTGGGAACAGATAGCAAAGGTTACAACATTTTCAAACTGTATTTCTTGAACATCTGTAACTCACAGAAAAAAACTCCCAGAACTTCATGGTTCTGTTAAATAATGCACTACGTTAGGCAGAACAAGTTTGACTAAACCTGACTGCTATATCATTTGAAAATCCTGTATTCACTACTAGACTGTTTGAAGTTGGACAAAAGTATTTCAATTTATGATCTTTCGGCTTTGAGCAGAGTTTATAAAAGAGCCTATGGTCTCCATTTTGATGCTATCATTTGCTCCAGATTACACAGATGCCATTAACAGTAATCAAGACATGAGATTACCTCCTTTCCTGTATAAATCTCATCTGCTGCAACTTTTCAGCACTGCACTGATGCCCAGAGAGCTATCCACAAATTAATTTTCCTTTTATGTACATACTTTTTTGAAGAGTAAGTGGCTTCTTAGTCGTTGGTATTTCACTTCATTAATATTCATTTAAATTTAAAGGGTTCTTTTTTTGACCTGAGATTTACAAGTAGGTGTACATAAAGCAACTTGCATGGCTTCTCTATACATTGAATAAGGCATAACAAGGCTGGGTCTTTTTATGTTGCATTTTGCATACCAGAAATAAGAGGTTTTGACAGATGAACTTTTTTGTTCTCTAGCATTTAAGAAGTGCCCAATTAAATTTAAAAAATATTATATCTGTTACACTAATTAGAGAGCTTGGCATCTTCTGCTTTTTTTTTTTTTTTTTTTTTTTTTTTTTTTCTGTCTAGGTGCCACTAAAAGTTAGTGTTCATACACTAAATAATGCAGCTATGGCTAAAGGTAAGCCTCTCATATTCTGTACAATTTATGTATTTTTGTTGTAAGGCCTTTAGCATATCCTTCTGCTGATACTTTCATCAAGCACACAACCAAAAGCATGAAGTGCTCTGCTTTGGTTTCTACTGTTGTTGAAACTGTAGGTTTCTACAGTTTGGTAGCGGCATCATGTTCTCAGTGTATTTGTAGCTTTTTTAAGACAGTTTCAAGTATCAAACTGCCTCGCTGCAGCAGTGCCATGTGCAGGACAGAGATCATGATACCTCCAGTACTGGCAAGCTCTCACACTGACGTGTAAGACCATTGTACCTGCTGGTGTCAAAGAAATACAAAAGGGTCAAAGACTTATTTGCAAGATCCCAGCTGGGTCAACATTTCTGACCAGCATTTAGGGAAGGGGGAATGTTGGTTTGTTAACACGTCATCTGTGACAGAGGGAAACAGAGTCTGAGAAACTTCCAATCGATTTCATGGGGCTCCGGAGTGCCCTTGATGTGTGCGTGCAGAGTGAAGTGAAGCTTTGGAACCGGAGCTGTTCCTGCAGCTGCACTGCAGTCCTGTTGGCCTGTGTTGTATCCAAACAAGAGAAGCTGAGAATTCAGTTGGTATTTTCTGGCCAGTTTCATTAGTACTCTTAGCACTCTTTTGACTTTTTCTGACATACAGAAATATGTCTAGGGGGATTACAAGATGACAAGAAAGAGATTTTACTTCCCCCAAATAGACTTGAAGAGCAAGGGTCAATCCTTCAGGCAATAGGACAAATCACAGTAATTAAACTTCCTGGCGTTTTAAAGTTAGAACTCATCCGAAAACTTTCCATGGTTTTATGACAGAGCATCTCCTAATAATTCAGATTTATGGGGAAGTTCAGCTGCTTTACTGTGTTCCTGTCTATACACAAGTTTTTTTCAGGTTATCGGTAGCACAAACAGCAATACCTGTAGGGATCCTCCCCATGCTCTCCCACTTGCACAGCCCTCAGGTTGGGCTCCCCCTGGAGCAGGAGGGCACAGGGCTGCGCTCCACCCACGCACCGTGCAGCTCCAAGTGCGCATTTCTTGTCTTGCATGCCATCCGTGGCATGCTGACCTTTCTTTCCTTTGGATAAGTCAGCTTGCAGCAACTGAGCCAATATCCAAAGCCCCCCCAACTTTCCATGGCTCAAAAGCCTGTGTATATACTGCCAGGGTGGATTGTCAGCATTTCTAGATTTATTGGTTTGTACTGCTTTGTGTCATGATGACCTGACTCTTTGGAACAGAGGAATTGTTTTTAATTTAGTTCTCTTTTCCCCCTTGGAAGATGAAAAAAAAAAAAAAAAAAAAAGTTGTTTTAGATGTTTTTATATTAAAATTTATGTTTTTTTTTTTTAGATGAATGCTATTAATTTTTTAGATTGATGTTATTTGCTTGCAGAATGATACTGTAGTTTTTCAGATGCTTGGACTGAAACATGCAGTAAAAGGTGACTGCATGGCTAATAATAACTGATAAAATTTAGGTGTCTGTATACCTTATAGAGAACATAACCCTCACAAGGCACCAGTGCTGTTGGAAATGAATCCCTAACACAGCAGCTACACTGCTCATGTACTTAAGTACACCGTATACAAAATAAATGTATTTTTTGTGTTACATGTATTTTTTTTTTATTACATGCATTCTTTTTGCTTATATTTAGGCATTTTCTTTCATGTGTTGAGCCCACAGTACTGTGCACAAAGGTGTTTAAAGACTATAAAGAACATCAAGGAGTGGTGAACTTTCTTTTAATTCTAGTTCATCATGTAAAGCTGGCAACATTTCAGCTTCTTGCCAGTGTAAGGTGTGCTCATTATAAAAATACCATCATAAGTCTTTTAGCCATAGATCATGGTTTTCTGACCATGAAAACTAAATTACCCTTTCACCTCTCCAGGTACAATAGTTCCACCAATCTGGCATTCAGGCAGATCAGTGAGGAGGTTCTCACAGTGTCATTCAAATAGTCTCACTCTATTGCATTTTCCCACAGCTCAACTGAAATATCCGCCCAGCTGGGCTCGTACTAAAAACTCATTTTGCTATGATGAGAAAAAGAAATACATAATTTCTGGGAATTCCAAGTCTACATCAGTGACTCTGCAAGCTGTGTACTTTCAAATGGGGGCAGATTGGATGAAAAGCATCTTATTGGCATAATAAATTTAACTATTGCCATTGAGCTCCAGATAACTGGGTAGATCCATGCAGAGATCTTTGTATGATACAGGTGAGACTTTTCTGGACACGAATGTAAGTGGCTCATTCCTTCTTGTGTATAGCATTTTCATGGATGCCTGTTTTTCATACACTAGATAAAAATATAGTAATGCTTTTACACCCCATATTGTTGGTTTTTGTCCAGTCTGAGACACCAATTGTCTGCAAAACCATTAAGTTAAGAACATTGTTTATATGAAATGTTTACCTCTGTGTGTGTGAGGCTGTGTGTGTGAGGAAGGCCCTGCTATTAATTAGTCCGTATACCTTAACCTTTGCATAAATAAATGCATATTACAAAGTTACAGTGGCTTTGTTTGTGCATCATTATGAACTAAATGCAGTTTTCACCTCTAGCTCACAGAAAGTTGTGATCACAACTTTCAGTGAAGGAACTGAAATGTTGGAGACAAATGGGTGGTAGTCTGCTACAAGTAGGAACCATCCTTTTATTAAAAATATTTACCATGTCTGTAATGTGGTATTGTGCCTTCAGGATAGTGACTTCAGTAGAGGAAAGAATATGTTCCCAACCATTTTCCCAGATACTAGCAGCATTTGTAATCATGAAAACTGTATTTTGCTGTTCTACATAAGCATATTCTTTTGCAGGCAAAGTACAACATACTTGCTAAAAATAATACACCATTAAAAAGAAGAAACGTGACAGCAGAATCAGGCAAATGTTTCACATTACTTGAAATGGCCAAGGAGTCAGGGTAGGGAGGCTGAGGCACTTGGGACAGGGTTCTGTGTGTCATAATGGGCAGAAGGGATGAGAGCATCGTCTTCTGGCTCTGTCATCACCGTGGGTTGGCCAACAGAGGGTCACAAGGCTTTTCACTGAAAAATGTAACTGGAAGTTTTGTATCCCAAATCTCTACAGTACAGTCATATTGTGCACTGCCTGATTTACCTGTTACAATTTTACACAGCAGCAATAACATTGGTTTTGCTGTTCCCTGTGTCTGGTAGCGATGGCTACAGTCAGCCTGCATTGGACTGGGATGCAGAAACTGATACCTTAATCAAGACCTGAAACTGGGGTCACATGTGTATTTGCTCACAAAGCAAGGTTATAAGCATCTGCTATTAAAAAAGAAAAAAAGAAAAAAGTCTGAAAATCTGATAATATTATCCTAAGAAGAATTTGCATTTAAATTCTCCTTAAAGCCTTCCCTGAAGATAGCGATTAATTCTAAGAAAAACTACATTACAGAGAAAAACACAACATAGGGGTTAAAAACCAGGCTGGGGACTCTTGTAATACACAATATTGTGTGCGTTCTGAATGTTACACACCCTCTATGTCCTGGTTCCCGTGTTTATAAATTGTGTATTCTCCCTCCCCCAGCCACCACACTTTCTTTCCCCAGGATTCCTGGGCTATGCAGTTAGCACTTAGTAGGGGCTGTGTAATCCTGGATGGAATGTTCTGTAGAAATCCAAATAATCCTTAACTTTGAGGCACGCCTGGATTGGTGTTAGCATTTCTCTGTATTTAATGTTCAGGAGAGGGATGGATGTAATTCGTGGTTTGTTGCAGTTATTTTTACTTTTTAAAAAAGACTTGTATAAGGTTCCCAAATTTTCCAGTGAAGAGGAATGCACATCTCTATATTTGTACATCTGAAACAGCTTTCAAGTATTTTTGTAAAGGTGTTGTCTAGCTACACTATGTCACGTCCAACAAACTGGAGCTGTGCTTACAGTGTGAGCAGCATTCAGCTTGCAAGTGAGGCTGGAGAAGGGCACCCTGCTGCAGCAGCTGGGGGTGGTTTTCAGCCACTAATGCCTGGCAGATCCTCTCCTGCTCATGGGGCCTCTATGGAGCAGCCTCCAGGGAGGCCGGTTCTGACTGGGTTCCTTTGGTAGCTCAAGGTGAGAGATGGCACGCTGCTAGCCTAGGGAATTCAAACCTGTATAGGAGGGGAAAATGTTTGCCATGATGTTGTCAATTCAAGCCCTGTACCAGGCTCAAAGTATGGAAGACAGATTTTTTTATTATTATTATTTTCTGACATGTAAGGTAATAATTAAAAACAAAACAAAACAAACAAACAAACAAAAAACAACCCTGCAAACGGTCAAATTGGTAGTATGCAAAATCTGAAATGTAAAAGTCATAGTGCAGTCCCGGTCTTTTGGCACAAAGGCATCACTTTGTGTAAAAGACATCTACCTGTGGAAAAGGTATCTATTTGTGGAAAATACATCTATTAAAAGACAAAAAAAAAAGAAAAAAAAAAAAGGAAAAAAAAAAAGAAAAAAAAAAGGTGTGACCCGAACCACAGTAGCTGCCTGCACAGCAGTACTCACTGCAGGCTCTGAGCTGGGAGCAGAGACCCTCACACTGTGCTGCCTGTCCACACTCAAAAATAAACATCCCAGCCCACTGCCTCTGGCTTTGTGAGCAAAGGACAGGGGCCCTCAGCCCAGCACAGGCACCAGACCCACAGGCTTGCTGCTGGGTAGCCCCAGCATTTTCGAGCCCGGCTTTCTATTTCCTAGTTTTAAAGGAGCGAGAAGGAAGAAAGCCAGAAAGAAAACTGATTCAGGTCTGGA
This sequence comes from Oxyura jamaicensis, assembly GCF_011077185.1. NCBI lineage: Eukaryota > Metazoa > Chordata > Aves > Anseriformes > Anatidae > Oxyura > Oxyura jamaicensis. Next base: position 191,034,809 of record NC_048893.1, read on the forward strand.
CCAGCGATTTAGATGTCACCCCTTGCTCAGGACACACGATAAAGTTAATGTGCTCTCAGAAAGGCATCCACCCTGTCAACAACAACAACAACAACAATATTTTTCCATGCTATTTCCATGTAATACAGTACATCTCAAAAGTGATGTTTCGGTTTTGTTCTGAATGTCCTCATTCTTGTGAATTGATCTCCTAGGTATTATCCATACTCCATGTGCACATCACAAACAATTTAACAAGGGTGGGATTTACCATACAGAGGCTGTTTTGTTTTTGTTTTTCCCCCAAATTATTTAGTTTTAAAACACTCCATGCAGTACTAACCAATAGCAGAAGGCTACTCTTTAATTATAATGCAATGCAAAAATACATACATTTCTTTAAAATGGGAAGCAGCTGGCACACAGAGGAAAATAATTGTGAAGAGGTTTTGAGGCATTACAGAACTAAAAGGTGTTGAAGCTGAAGTCTCTGTTCCTACTAAGTATGCATTCAGTTAAGTACCTCTGCATCTTTATTTAGTCTCCAGTTATTTATTTATGGAATGATGCTCCCCTGGATTGAGTGCAATGACTTCTATGTGTGTATGTGCTCTGTCCTGTTTCAGTCTGAATGCCTATTTATCTCTTTTCCTCAAAAATGGTTTTGGGTTTTGTTTTTTAATAACAGATATGGTAAAGGAAGGGTCTAAAAGACTAAAAGGATGTTACTCATTATCTGAGCTGAGATGTTAAAACCCCTGGAGGCAGAAGCCTTTGTTTTAGCCTTTAGCTAAGAGCAGCTTGCCTAAATGAGGTGTTTGTTCCTTGCAGCCTTTCAGACTCTGTAATGATACAGATGCTGCGGAGACTGACTTGCCTTTGCATGGTGCCGGAGAGCTTTCATGTAAATATACTAATGAGTTCTTGCACTAATCACCTGCAGCTCCCGGTGAGGACAGCCCCACTATTGTGTGATTACCTCGGTGAAAGACATAAGAGTTGTCAGGAACCTGTCACGCAGTAATGCAGATGAATTCATGATTTCCTTTAGTAATGAAGAGGCTCAGGCCATGGAGAAGGCACCAACCCCAGAAGGGTGAGGAGGCTCAGTGACGGGTTCCACATCCTCATCATGTTGTTCTTCCCAGCTGTTTTGCTTGCCTGGTGTGTCCTATAGGGAAAAGGCTGACCACAACAGTGCCTTGGAAACTGTGGGAAGCCAAGAGCTGTGGTTGCTCCTGCTGCACTCAGCTGAGGGACGTACACAAATAACATTGTGATAAAGGAACACCTTTTCCTCATTTTCCCTCTGGATATAAATTATCCAGCAAAGCTAAACGCATTAGGTAAAAACATGACAAAACAAAACCAAAAACAAATCCAAAAAACATTCAGCTGAGTTTCTCGTGATGACACCTTTGCAGGTATCTGGACATTTGGCTTCTGAATTCATGTAGTCAGGAAATATTGCAAGTGATCATTTAAACACTGATGAGAAAAAAAAAAAAAAGAAAAAAAAAGAAAAAAAATGTTAAGGAAAGGCTTCAGCAGCAGCAGCATCTCTGTAGATGTTGACAGTTTCTATTTGGCTCCAAAGGTAAAATTAATTGTGCTTACATTTTACACCATTTGAACAATATACAGATAGGAAAAATAAGTGCAGGACCCACACTCCAAACAATGGCATTGCAAAACAGAGCTGGAAGATGAGTGAAATGCCCATACAGCATTCACTACAAATTTTTCAAGGAAGGGCCTGACAAGATGCCTTATAGCAAACCTGTAACAGAGATGAGGAGTTGTGCAGAATGATAATTTTTCCCATTCAAGGCAGCACCATTTTTCATAATTACAGATTATGAACACATATTATTACACAGTGCCTGGTGTAACTTAATTATCACCGAAATCTCTCTGAGGCCTGCAGTCTACCTGCTGCCTCTCAGGTGTCCCTGAAGGGTGCTGACACCCCTTAATGTGTTCCACATTTTATTAATTTATTGTGGAATTTCCTTACCAATAGAAATTCTGCCTGTTCTGTGCAATTCAGGAGTCATGGTTGTCAAAGCCTGTTTCCGTTGCTTTGTGCTCAGCTTCACAGTTCGGGCACACTGAAATCCTAATCTTTGTTATCCTCTTGTGAAGCCCTTGCAAGCAGCACTTGTTTCACTCTGGGAACCAGCTGTATCCTGGACACCAATTAATTTATTTGGAGGAACACCATAGAGATCTATCAAGCTCAGGTTTCTTTATCTTTCTTCCGCCCAGGGTTTGTGAATTGTCCCCTGAAAGGTTTCTCATGGGGCTGCATGCCGCACACCTATGTCAGCTGCCTACAGGCTCTAGTGGTGGTGCGAGCCTGTGGAGGGCGGCGTTACAGCCTGGGTGGGATGTGTTGGAGTTGTGCTGCATGCACCTGCTGCACGCCATATTGCGGTGTACTCATGGCATCCTCACACTCCCTGCCCTGCTGGAGGCCCACAGCACAGCACCGGGACCCTCTCTGCTCTTCCACCCCACCTGCACTCTGCAGGGACAAAGCTTGCTGCTGTCTGGATGCAGAACATGCAATTTCAAAGCATGTTTTGAAAAATCTCTACCATCAAGATAAGCCGTGTATTTCCCTTTGAATTTTATTTATTTATTTATTTATTTATTTATTTTTGGTGTGTGTGTGTGTGTGTGTAAGAAGACGAAAGCAATGACCATCAACAAAAATAAATTGCTAATGCTTTTCATTCAGAGTGGACTCTAATCCCTTATAAGGGCACCCAAGAGCCATTAACAGTAATTTTAAATGAAATATACCCGTGCTAGGTAAGTCTAACTAATCAGCTCCTCAATTATACTGGCAGAAAGATGTATTCCAATTACCAAAGTACTTTCAAGTGAATTAAGGCTCCTTTCTGTACCGGCTGTGGAGGTCACTGAATGTTCCCATGAATCCTTGCATGTTTACATTAAAAAAGCACACCATGATCTTTGGCAAAGGCACTTGCTCTAGGTTAGTTCAGCTTTTGAGCTTGTTGCCATAAATACAATAGAAAACCAGCCAACCATTGCAACAAAAAGTCAAGAATATTTTTCAATACTTTTCCTTCCATATCAGCAATTAATCAAAATTACATAGGAAAAGATTTGTGAATGTGAAATAAAATTAAAAAAAAAAAAAAAAAAACACAAAAGTGCAAATACTGATCATGCTCAATAAGCATAGTGTTCATTTTAGAAAGGAAGCTGGGTTTTGAAGGCCTGAATCATGCCCAATCTACGTGAAAACGTTCACAGCTGGGACCTAAACCCTGAGGCCTGCTCAGGCCACGTCCACACACAGCTTCTGGGCCCAGCTCCCATCTGCTTCCCCTCAGCCAACTAACCACAGGGGCTCCACACCACTATGAGCACCTGTTTATACCGTAATTATTCCACAAGTCAACTGCTCGACCATTCCCACCATGGACTTCTCAACCCATTAAGTACCTCGAGTGTGCATTCTCCTAGCACTTGAGGATCATGCACTACACGATGCCGCGATGTGACCAAATGAAGTCTGTCTTCAGGCTTTCTAGTAAGAAATGCACTGTCTCCTCCTTTGGCAGTTGTCAGTTTGGTGATAACATGGTAATGTTGTGTTAGTTTAACAGGAATTCATGTCTTTTTATGTTTAAATGCTCACCGAAATGTCAAAATAACAGCAAGCCAGAATGTCTGCTCCTCAGAAATGAGAAATCTTGCAGCTACTCTATGATGCCAAGTAAAATGGCCTTATGGACATGTGAATAAGGAATGATGCCCTATTTAAGGGCTTGGTCTATGCCCCCAAAACTAGTCTTGGGCTGTAGGTACTCTGCAGATCAGATGACCTGAAAGCCAAGGAGCCTGCAATCCAATGGGAAAAGGCAGAAAACTCTCAAAGAAGAAGTGACTTTTATTTCAAGTTTTGAACTTGAACCATGTGATGAGCTATCATTTTTGGTGAACTATCAAAATGTACATGTTCTTTGTTTCCCTTCATGCCTACTCACAGATTGACAGAGCTGGGCAGCTCTTATGATGCATTCATGGTCCTCAGCACCAGCCAAGGAGAGCAAAGGGGAAGTGCCAGCCCCATGTAGTCCCACATGGGTATGGACAAAGACGAAATCTACCTGTCCCTTGACAGTAGAGCCAGCAGTGGAGCAGGCCAGGATTGCTCCTGCTTACACCCAGTCACCCCCAGATTTACCTCATGTCCAAAAAGTCCCTGTGGTGCTCAGGCAAGGGAGTATTTTCTCCTTCCTGGCTCCTGACTGCACAAAATGCTTGGGATGTAGCAACGTGCAGCTCATGTTTGGTGAACACTGGCAGCAGGGTGCAACCTCTTAACTCATCAGCAGTCACCATGTCGGAGCCCTCACCCACTGCAGTGCTGTGCTGGCCCTACCCCAGGAGCAAACACAGCAGGTGAGCACACAACTAAGGGCAATATAAGTGGGAATTCAGAAATTGAGGTTACATAGCCAGTTTGATTGGGACCTGCCAGCCCTGTGCATTCATCAAAACCACACAAAGACAAAACTCAGACCAGAGCCTTTAGCTCTTTGTCAACTGCTTTGATCTTTAGATTTTTTTTTGAGGTATCTTTGATAAAGAAATATTATTTTGCTTAATATTCTAATAAAGCCTGTTTTTTGTTTTCATTTTTTCTTCAGGGGTTTAACAGCTGCTTGGGTTTTGGTGAGTCCCTTCAGGAGAAAGTCTAGGCAGGTGAATAATTCCCTTCTCAGCACAAGAAAAGCTTCTAGTCTCCGAGGGAAAAACCCTTGGAGAAATGCTGGGAAAGGGGATGCAAGGAAACTTGCAGAAACCGCACCACTCGTGTTACTTCACTTATAGGAAGCACTGTTGGCTTTGGATCACCAAACTCCCTTCCAGTGATCCATCCACTGAGAATTTTCAGAGGCAAGGACCTCATCAGTGATGTCCTGGAACCCTTGGTGGAAGAGGATCAGCTCACAGAATCATAGTATGGCTGGGGTTGGGGCTGGATGCAGTACTCCAGGTGGGGTCTCAGAAAGATGGATTTAAGGGGGAGAGTCACCTCCCTCACCCTGCTGGCCATGCTGCTTTTGGTAGAGCCCAGGATATCACTGGTTTTCTGGGCTGCAAACATCCACTGCTGGTTCATGTCCAATTTTTCATCCACCACAACCCCAAGTCTCTATAGGGCTGCTCTCAATGAGTTCTTCTCCCAGTCTGTACTCATGTCTGGGATTGCTCCAACCCAAGTGCAGCACCCTGCACTTGGCATTGTTGATATACAGACCCCTGAGGGACCCCTTCTTACTGATTTCCACCTGAACATTGAGACATTGACAGCAACTCTGTATAGCACTAGAGTGTTATTATTTTGGAAAAAAAAAAAAGCTGAATCAGAGTGCGAGTTTAAAAATAATAAAGAAACCAGTCTGTGTAGGAAGGCTTTTTATTTTTAAAAACATTTTTCAAATTTTTGAAATACAGTGTAAAGTACAACATAGAATTATGTCTGCAAGTCAGCTTATGCATATCATGCCAGTTATTTACATGTAGGTATATACAGAGTGCAGATAATTATTGAAACCACACTACAAAATAAACAGAGAGTTCAATAAGATAATTTAGTAGAACTTTATTAAATATATATTTAGTAATTGATTGTATATACTTTCCTATTAAAATAACATATAGTATCTACGGTAACCCCTATAAACTCTAATACCTCCAAAATCGTCATAAATATGCTTGAAAATTTGAAGCTGTCTATCTGCCCTGTTCAGCTGCTTTGCCCTTTGCTCTAACAGAAACTCTCATAGTGCCGAGATCATTTTTGCAGCCTCTAGTGCCAGAACTTTATGACAATTATTGATACAACACTTGCAAAAAGCCCAGTTGCAGAATAGCTTTCAGCTGAGATGTTCAAGGGTTGAAGCACCATTCTCTATACTTAAAATAACAAAGATTATCCAATCGCTTATTAAATACTGCCACATACAGGACAAGAAAAACAATGCTATTATCTTCAGCGACTGAATTACAACATTGTATTAGTAGTTGTTTGGATACCACGCACCTTATTAAAGCAAAACAAAGCTAACTCCCAAAGCTCTTGCAAATTCCTATGCAAAAAGAGACCTCCCGACTTGTACTGATACAGCCTGATCAACAGTCTGACTTTTGCACAAACGGTAACTGGAAGGGCTGCATCAGCAGTGGCCGTCAGGGCTCCATGACCACAAAGAGTGAGACTCAACCTTGCTTAGTTTATCTCTGGTAACTGAATGATTCAGATAGGGCACTCTGATGAACAAAAAAAAACAACAAAAGGATAATGCCAAGACATATCACATGTTTTCCCATTAAAAGAATATTCCATTTACTGTATGGGGGCTTCTGGCCAGCGAAACCTCACTATAATTTGCCAAGGGTCTATCTCTGTGTTCACTAGAGCTCTGAGAGTTTCCATCAGTCGAGAAGATCCACCACAGCCTGAGGATAAGCTTCCTTACTGGGCTTTCTCTTGCTCCTCAATGCAAAATTGTACCAACTGCTGCCTTAGGAAAAGAAGTGTGAAGAACAACAGGCTTTTGGGGTTCATCATTTATTCTGATCCAATCCTATTAACTAGAAAATAGACCGGTGGGGAAAAGTAACCAAAAGCCAATTATTGTCATATAATGCTTTTTTGTTGTAACTGTTGTTCTGAACTGCTGAATTTTGCATCCTTTTCTCTTCCTAATGTATCTTTCCTAAAGGCATATTAAAATGAATTAAATTACAGGCAAAGAATAGAGATTATCAACAGAAAATATATAAAAGTTAAATAAGTTACTATTACTATCATAGAGTAGACTGGTCAGCAAATTTGTGCGTCATTTTTTTTCCAGAAATAATCGAACAAATGAACTTTATAGATTAGTTAGGGACTTAAGTGACATATATGGTTTAATTTAAGAATTTTGTTACATAGTATTCTAAATGCCAAAATATGGCAAGGACATTTTAATACTGAACTCATAAAAATTACACAAAAAATATTTTTTCATCTTTATCATTAATAAAAAGTGTGAATATATATAATATAATATACTTTACATATTTATCATACAATGTATCAGTCCTTCACACTGTTTATTTGATTCATGTTGTACTGCAACATGTATCAAAAGTTTAACATAGAAAAAACATGGCTAATTACATAAGTGGTGGGTATTTTCACAAGACAAACAGCAATCACAACGTGTTATCTACCTCAACTTCTACAGTGATATTCTGAGAAAACTGCTATATCCTTTTAGTAAGGATAATTAAAAATATATATATAATAAAATTCAACTGTCCTTGTAGAGTGAATCTGACTTTCATAAAAAATAGTAAATCAATACTATGAACTAATTTAGTTCAGCTTGCCTAACTTGCTGGTAAGGCACTACCTCAGTATTATATCTTCATTTAAATTTTATGTGGATTTCTGATCCTTTACAAATATTAGAAGGGATTTTTGGCCAGGGCTGAGAGTCTCGTCAGTAGACAAGCCTTGGTGCTGATCTCTTCCCCATTCCAGTCAGTGAGCACCCAGGTATTTAACTTTCCAGTTCCCTGTACAGCTTCTCCTGGAGATAAACTCCCTCTTGGAAAGCCAGGGAAGAGTAGAGGCATTCACAACCCAGCAGTGGAATGATATGGAAAGTGCTTGTTATGTACCGCAGAAGAGAGAAACAGAATAACCCTACTATCCATTGATACTAACCGTAATTAAGAATGGGAGTAACATTTCCAGATAAAAATAACATTTTAAAGCTAAGCTACTTTAAAATTATTTATGTGATTACCATACCATGGCTGGTTCACAGAAGAAGGGCCTTAAAAAGTGCAGTCTTAAAGAGGAAAAGATAGATCTCTTTTTTGAGTAGCAGAATGAATGAGATCCCTTTCTGATGAAGCTGTCTTCTGCAATTGACTTGTGTGTCTAATGTAAGATGAATGCATGGGAATGGACACACCACCTCTCCTGTACAGGGATTCCTCCTTCTACAACCTTTCCCTCAGTGCTTACAGGCTCTACTTATATAATCTGTAACCGAACTTTTCATTTTTATGATTTTTTATATGAACTGAGCATCTTTGAGTCTTCTGGCTTGCACTCAGATCAGCTGGTTTCAAAACATACTGTTGCAGAATATCCAAATGCATGCAAATGTTTTGAGGTTACCTACAATTAGTCTCCTCCTGCTCTCTCTCTCTTTTTTTTTTTAATTTAATCAGACTAAAGCAAATCAAGTAAGAGCACGCATTTTCTATTTCACCGTTCCTCAGAAAAGGATGTTCAACAAAGGTCTGTTTGCCTGGTGCAATTGATAGATCCTGACCACTGCATTTCTCCACGTGGGTGAGACACGTGGGGCCTGGAGTCTCTGCTCACAGTTCTGTCTCCCTTTCTACTCCTCTTGCCCTGCAGCAGCATTCTCCTGAGCAGGTCAGCAGAGGGAAGCCTTTTGGCACCCTGCAATTTTGGTATTGTGAAATACAGCAAAAACACAACGAAACCCATGTTGATCTGAGGGCAACAGCAGCTGCAGGCATAGCTTACACTTACAAATGTTGGCTTGCTTTAAAAATAAGGCTCAGTCTGCTGAAAAAGTCCTTCTCTTCCTTTCACATCTCCTCTGTGAAAATTTGACAAGCACACACGTCTGCCTTCAATGCCGGAGATGAACCCTTCATCACAATGTCCTGAACACAGCCTGGTCTTAAGATGAAGGGAAACATGATTTGGGACCTAATAAAACTGTTTAGAGTGAAGAAAGAACCCAAATCAGTCAGTCACTAATTCAAGGGGTCTCTCCTCAGCTGCCTTACCCACACTAGCCTGGCTTACTGCCACAGACTCCCCCACTGAAATGCCACACCATTCTTGGAAGGATGTTCTTCCAGTCTCTCTCTCCACTTTCCTGAATGCCACTTGATATTTCAGCTAGTGAGAAGAAGGATCCTGCAGGCTTTTGCCACCAGCCAGAATTCCAACACGGAACTTTTCTGAAGAAATCATGGCCTATACACAAGTAAAGAAGGTTCAGATGTGCTACTTAATATTGGCAATAAATCTGTTTTCTAATTTAAATCCGAAAAAGGCTTAGAAAAGAAGAAAATAAACAACTGGTAGATTACCGGTGTTTTTAGTCCTAGCAAAAGTTCTTCCTAAAACATTCTGGAAGCAGTGTATATCTTATAAATCAACAGAACGTTTATATACGGATTACTGTTATTGAACAAAGAACTAAGACTGGATAGATCTATGAAAGAGTGGATTCCTTCTGTACCACTAATGCTGAAAAGCTACTAATATAGTGCTTAAGTATCTTGCTTTTCAATAGGCCATGGTAACTAGCCAAGTAAGCACTGCATGTTTTGCCTCAAGGTGTACAAGAAAGAGGTTCAAATTTAGAAAGCTTATATTTTCTTTTCTTTTTTCTTTCCTTTTTTTTTTTTTTTCTTTTCTCCCAGACCCACCAGGAGCAAACAATTGGTATTTACAAAATCTTTATCAACTAAGTTTTTTGTTGTTGTTGTTGTTGTTGTTTTGTTTTTTATTCCATGTAATGGAGGAAACATTTGCCAAATACTTTAGTGGAAGTCAGGAGAAATAATGCTAAGTACTTTGTCTTATTTGCAAAGGAAAAAACTTGAAAAGGACCTAGTTACTTTTTATCTCAGGTTTCAAAACATATTGCTGCTTTTCATTGCTTGCTTCATATCTACCCATCATTCCAGATTGAGTATCTCCTTGTTTTCTACTGCTGTTGCTCTGAGAGACACCGAGAGTATCTTCCACCTGACTGCTATTACAGAAATACTAGTTATTATTATTCTTATTTCGATTGATATAGAAAGGAGGAAATAAATCTAAGAAGTACTTGAACGAAACATTCATTAAACACATCACATTTTGAATGAGCACTTACTGCTCAGGCAGTGTATAATCTGATTTCATTATCAGTTACATACATTTCTATACCATATTGTAATCTCAATGACTAACAAGTTCAAACTTCTGATTTATGGAAGACTCATTTCTTATTTGAAATGATTAGGACTAATATCAGAACTGAGTTTTCTATGGGAGCATTCAGATCACAACAGAAGCATTACTTACATTAAGAAAAAAAAAACACAATTTTTCATATTAAAAAATACAGAGTGTAAGAAATGTCATAGAGTGCATTGCCTCTAAATTTCACACTTCTCTGAGCAACATCCGAGAACCTGAAGGTCTGCAGCTAAATGGCAACTTTTTTGATTTTATTTCTGTAGTGTTCCTTACCCATAAAAGAAGAACAGAACAACCTTTTGCAAACAATGGAAGTTATTTAAACAGAGTACCGTCTTCAGTACAGTAACTGTTAACTGTTTCATTACATTCTGTTCCGTTGATAGGGAGCTATATAACCTGCAGCTGCAGAATCTGAAGGAAATCTACCACTCTCAGCTAACGGGCTGATCCCATATCTGTGTCAGATAAAAATCATAGTGCTTATTATTTGTTACCATGGATACCATGAAGATATTGCTGTCCACTGAAGATTACTAGAGGAAGACAACATAATTCTCAGGAACGAGTCCTGTTTTGCCTTCATAAGTTGCTTTTAACCAGCCTGGTTCTACTGACGGATACACTGCAAAAAAAGACCAAACAAAACATACTTACAATAAATTAGGACAGTTAAAGGATCCTACGTGTTCCATATATTTATTTAAATAGATTTTGTTCAAGAGCAATATAATAAGGCAAAAGCCTAGCGCTGGAAATGGAATTACATTCTCTTATCTTGTGGGTACCATTCATTTTTTTTAAATTTGTTTTTGTTTGTTGGCTGGTTTGTAATTCATGTAAACAAAGAATGTAAAACATCTTACCATTGGAAAATATTGCCCCCTGTGGGAAAGACAGCTCATGACTATGCTCAGCCTTACAGGAATACATGGCTTTTGCTTGCCTGAAAGAAAAAAAAATATATAGGTTTGAAAAAAATAAGGAAAAGCATGAAAAAGTAGAATTGAAAACCTGGTAAGTATAGAAATAATCAGCTGCACAAACACAGGATGATAACAACTAGTTACACAGTAGTTCAGAGGAGCAGAATTATAGCAGACAATAACTCCTGGCTTAATGGAGTTATCAAGTATGTTACTGCAGAAAAGAGATTAACATTCTACTTAGAAATTTAAACAGGAATACAACAACTTAAAAAAGAAATCTTTTATTCTACTTGAAACTGTACTTCAAACATACATAAATTGAGCAAAGTGCTTGAAGCAAGTTAGGGACTGCCTGGAGAGAATTTCAAAGAGATCATTAAGTCATTAAAGGTCTAAAGACATTATTTGTGAGAAAATATAGTTGATTAGTCCACAGAAGAAAATAAAAATAAGGCAAATATTGGACTAAAAAGAGTAATGTGTCCACCAGGCTGACTGTGAAAGAGATGTAAATTGATTTAAATTTCAGCATGGGAGATCTTGATTAGGTATTTAGGGTGGATTACAGCTTTGGCCACCTCAGATATCCATAAAAAAACTTTGTGTCTAGCTCAGCCGGCTCTCAAGGCCTGGGTTCTGCTATGGTAAATGACTACTTGAGAGTGCAAGGAATGGCTCTCCACGTTCCACTGACCTTAGCAAAATCTTCAATTAAATATTTTCTCAAATAGAAACTGTCATGAAGAGACCTCAACGTAGACAGCTAAGTTTATACTTCTTCATTTATAGCTGTAAAAACCTACTCTTGGTCAGAATAGCAAAGCACTGGAACTGCTAATAATTGGACGATCTCTGAATTGAAGAATTCTCATTACTAAACATTCATTAAGAAAAAAAAATAATTAAAAACAAACAAACAAACAAAAAACATTACACAGACATCAGTATAAGAACTAGTTAGATACATCATGATTTGATTACAGAGCAGGACAGATTATCATCCACCTGGTGATATAGCTTCTAGTACCATGCTTCTGCAAAGCACAAAATGAGGGATTGAACATAAAGATGCATCACTTAAGAGTTCTCACTAGATTCCTGTGCTTTACCTATAACAGTAATACCCTGACTTTATATATACTGGAAGCAGTATACAATTTTTGTATGACCCACCAGTTTTACTGAGTTTCTTTAACCTTATCGGAAAACCACATTTTGCCAGAAAAGATGAACCTGTTGATAATTTCACCTTTGTATGATGTGATAGGGGGCTACCAATTCAGCTTTCCTTCCAGTCAGCATTTATCTCAATGACCTAGTATGTGACCTTTGGTGAAGTTTCAAGTTTTTGGCATACTTTTTGAGAGAGTGTATATGCAAGTCATCTGTAATCTATTCTGTCTTTCCTCCCACAACAGTGATATAACTGGGTCATGTATCATATGAATGATAGTGCCGTATCATAAGCATTAGCGTAAGAAGACTGTTTTATTTGTGTATTGCCACTGGGCCATGGCTCTTCACTTTGGAGTTCCATACCAATCTGAGGAGACAGACTGGGACATTTCTTAAAGGGTGCAGAGAGCATCCCCCTACCTTGGCCTTATACCCTGGAGCCAATCAGTACTATCATGTTGTGACTAATCTGAATCTCTCAAAAGATATGAAAGGAGATGCATATGCGAGCTTTCAAGAAAACATCTAGAACTCTCCAGGATTTACAAATATTTCCTCTGTTTTGTAACATAAAACCACCGCTCTGGTGTGCTGTTACAGGGCCCTAGCATGATTTAACATACTGTGTAATGAAAAGGGGCGTGCAAAATATCACTTATGCTTTGGGATTACAAGGTCATCATATGGGGCTATGTTTTTGGATACTGTTCATTTACTTTAATGGGGGAGAGAAAGAGAACCAGTTCTAAGCAGTGTGTATATACATAAAGCCAGTAATTTCACTTGACCTCAATGTCACAAACTATTTCTTGTGTCTTTTTAATTTAGATATATCAAAATTATCAGAAAAAATCTTTACTGTGACCACACAACATCTACTTTACATCCACTCTCATTTCTAGAGAAGAAATGAAACCATCAGTTTCTGGATAGGCAAAAAACCTAAGTGTGCTCTCCTTCAAACACCAGCATTAGTATTCCAACAGGAGGTACAGTTACCAATTCTGACTGGGAACCTGATCTTACACAGACTCAAGGACTATATATTCACCATGAAATACAGTCACTGCTATGAATAACTTGCCTTCTACAGTAAACAGAACAGACAAAATCAGTAAGTTTTGTTACTTTACATAATATATACTGAATACATGCAGAGGGAAATTAGATGACTTTACTGAAGGTCCCACAGAAACTAGAATTATGACAAAGAGTGCTACAAATGCTCTATAATATCCTGACCCAGACTGTTAGCATTCAGGAAAAAAAACACATTTAATTCCTATGTGGCATAATCAAGATCATTTTTTTTTATGTATAAAACAGCAGAATAACTGTTAATGAATACAATGGCAATGTTAATCAGATAATTGGTCATGAATTTACTATAACACAGGAACGATTTTGAACTTGATTATATGTGGCACCTCACCACTTAGTGGCATGACTATTGAGCCAGTTTCCCATGTTAAGAATGGAACATCTGTGTAATACTGTGATAAAAGACATTGAAGGCAACTGTAAAACAGAATAGCAATATGTAAATGAGGGAGAACTGTTCAACCTATTCTCAAAATATGGCGTGTTGTTTCTTAGTGCTCTTAGAAAAAGTTAGTAAAAGGAAATTTTCTCCTAAATGCTTGTATGCCTTCTAAACTACTCTGTTTTCAGCTTCTATTTTTTCCTGATCCAAATATGTTTATCTTAAAAGTAAAAAGAAGATAAGAAAACAAACTCTGATTTGCTTAGATCTTGGAAAGAGAAAGCTACCTAGCATTTGGTAATACACAGATACACAAACACAAGGTATAAAAAAAATCACCCTATGAAAAGCTCTGAATTACTGGATTCTTCACATTATCTTCCCACTACTTTGCTCCTTACACAAAGTCTAAGAATATATACTTATAATTCTGGAGCAATTTTCAAGCCCCTGGTTATTCCCTCCACACCCAACTTGATTACTTAGGTTCTTTGTCTTACTGCTCACTTCAACCCTATCCATCTAGAAGCATTAGCAAGGAAAAGGGCTCACAGATTCCTGGGCAACTTTTTCTGTGCAGTTACGAAAATGGATATTGTTTCTTATGGTGTTAATGCTCTCCTCCCTACAAACAAGTCTGCTCATTAAAAAGAATGTGATAATATCACTGCCATCTATTATGGTTCTCTTAAGATGATGCTAATCTTCTCAGAAGAGTGTGATTCATAGTGTTGATTTCAGAGAAAAAAAAAAGGTAAAATGGTGCTCACATTTCCTAGAAGTTTCTGCTTTCCATGATTTTAATAGATAGACTCAAAGGAGAAAAATCCATTTTTCCTTTTTCTACCTTTTATTATGTTTATTTTGAGACCATAGTGACAAATTTATACTAGTAGTCAAAGGATTGGTACTCATCAGATCAGAAACTATTTTACTTGACTACACATGGTCAACAACAACTGAGGTACTTTTAATAACCTATTTTAACAGTTATAAATAAGCTTTAAAATTATGCTCCTGCCTTAATAATTTTTCAGTCTAGAAAGACACAGACAGAAGCCAAATGAACGAATCAGGGAAAACACATAAATTTCTTTCACATGACTCATCAGTTAATACAATCCTACAGGAAGAAGAAAGGTTTGTCAACTCATGGAAACAGTAGACTTATGAGTGAGTAGAAAATGCTGGTCTGGGCTGGAAACAGTATTCCAGGTTTTTAAGGTAATGCAAAATATAGCATGAAAATAAAAACAGAAGTATGTCTGGAAATATTGAATATTTAATCATATGGCTGGGAGGGAAGCATGGAACTAGAGGATTTTGTGTTGCTTTTCTATTCAGAGATCCTGCTGCCAAGACAGGGCTATTGGCTGTCAAGAGCTCCTGTTCCCCATTTTTTTTAATGTATTCTCTTATAATGAAAATCCTTTATGATGCAGTTTCTCACTTTATGTGCACCTCTAAATCAAAGTCAGTATTGGTGCTTGTTTGTATAGAAGCTGTAATACAGAAATCTCAGGCTAGGTAATTGCAGTATTTCTTAAAGCAGCAAGAAAACGTTTTCACCTGCTTCAATCCCCAAAAAGGATAGGTCCCAGTGCACACGGTACCTTAATACCACAGTCTGAGAGATGGACAATTAATAAACTTGATATCAGGAGGTAATGAATGGGAAGAATGAAAAGTGAAAATAACTCTGGGACTAGAAAAAGAGAACGCAGGACAGGGCATTGTATATTTCTTACCTGCCCAATTCTAAAACATGGACTGTAGACTCTCATTCTTTCTCTTTCTGACTATAATAAACCTATTCAAACTGGTACCACTATGGGGGGCAAGTGTACAAAGACTGGTAACAGCCAGACCAAATAATAACTAAGCATTTTAAAAAAAGAAAAAAAAAACGTGTGTGGGGATACAACTTCCATAGTCGAGAGAGTGTATTACTCAAAGTCAGAAAGAAGTGGTGTAGGCTACCTGGAAGAAGGAATTAAGTCATTCCAGGTCACTGTGGTGGTAAGGCATTGAGTTTGAAATTATCTGATGGAATACGTAAGACAGTATGAGACTGCAAAGCCACATAGGTACTTTTGATCCATTTATTGTACAGGTGATTATGAAAGACTATTTCAGGCAACAGATGCTTCAAGTCAGAATTAAGCTACTTAGATACTACTGTGTAAGTAGTAATGTAAATTAAACAGTAGCTGTAAGTTTAAAAACCACTTAGAAGTGTAAATTACCCTTGCATAGAGGTCAACACAGTCCTGACTTAAGTATTTCTGGTATCAAACCAGCTTAAAAACAGTTTCTCTGTCTTACACTCTGCCCTGCATATACTCATTAGACAGCAGAATTAGGAACACAGAAGGCCTTTCTACTGGGTGGACCAAATGTAATTACCATGAATTCAGAGCAAAAAAGACTACACTAAGGACTCAATTCAGGCTTCATCTCCATAGCATGCATGAGAAGTAAATAAGAGCCGGCTCTGAAATGCAAAATCTCAGTCAGACTTGAGCAGCATCACAGGAACAGCTGAGCTGCTTCTTATTTCTTCCTCATTTTGCCTGCTGACCTCCCATTTTCCATTCTCCTTGTTAATGTTGCTCTTCTGCTTTTTTAGGAAGGCTGAAGTAGAGGAGCTATTAAGTCTTTCAGCATTTTCTGCTTTCTTATCTGCTCTCCATATCCATTACCAAACTGCTACATTTTTTCTTTATCAGATTTTGGCTTCTTACATGTTTTTTATATACAGATAAAGATGGCACAGCTTCTGAGGGAACATCAGGATAGAGTTTACAAGAAGAGAGCAATACAAAATAAGAGAAGGAACAAAGGTGGAAGTAAAATGATGCAGTACTGGTGAAGCCGTCATTGCTCTTGGCTTAGGTCACTGGCTTAAGAACATTCCAGTCTCTTCTTTTATACTTTTCTTCCTAAAATTAATGCCGTGTTCTTTTTAATCCCCTTCCATTCACCATCACACTGTTTCTTTCGTCTTCTAATAGTTCATCTACCACACAAAACAAGAACAGCCTTGATTCCTGTAAACCACTTCTCTCAAACAAAATCAGCGGGGCTTTTGCAGGCCAGCTTTCTCCTTCTCTCCCCTGCTAGATCTGTCATATAAGACAGCTGTATTCCACTACTGCACATCTCAGCGCACATTGGCATCTTTGTTTACAATTATGCTATTTTATTACTGTATTTGGATTATTTGATTAACATTTTATTGCTTAACAGTTCCAGTAAGATTGTGCTATCACCACTGAGTAGAATGATGGACAAAAACATACAGTTTGTCTCAAAACAATCTGAAATGCAGGGACAGTGGAAAGAGAGACTTTTCCCTGCATCCACTTATTTGTTTATCTGCTTTAGCCTATTAATTGTACTCTGGTTAATGCAAAGCACTACTGCTTCCTAGATGAACATTCTAGGAACATTCTAGCTTCATTCTATGTAAGAATGAGCCAAATCCACCAAATAAAAGTATACAATTACAAAGAAAATGTAAATAATTCCTGCTGCAGACTGTCACGAGGAAAGAGCAACAATTTCTCCAGACAAGTAGTAAGACAGGGGATGTGTGATGGGAATAACAGGGAACCTCAGTAAATTAATCCTGAACTTTCTAAAGCAGATGTTATTCAGGACTTGACTACACAAGCACATTATCACAAAGTAGCATGTTTACTACTCTGCTGCAAGTATACAAGCAGCTATATGGAATAAGTACAGTGCCCTCATTCTGTTAATTTACTCTTGTTGCTGTGTCCTTAGGCAGCTCACTAATCTGAGCATCTCTCACTGCAATTTCTTTACAGTAAAGTATAGCCAGGTCATTAATATACATGAAATTTTGTATTCTTCTGTAGAAAGGAAAGTTTAACAAATACAGTTTTGCATGCTACATGATGCTGTCCTGAAGACACAGAACAAAGCTCCAATGCTTCTATTTTGATCTCTGGACCCAGGAAAATACAAAGGATTTTACAAGCTGTTAAACAGTGTGAGGTACTTACCGTCCTGAAGAAACTTGTTTAAGTGAACCAGCACTTTCAAACAACTGGGCTCTTGCAGCCACTCTGAAAATAAGGAAGCACATTGCTTTATACTTTGCTCATTAATTAAACACACAGACTATAGAATAATAGAATATTCTGAGCTGGAATGGACCCACAAGGATCATTGAGTCCAACTCCTGCCTCCACACAGGACCACCCAAAAATCAGACCATATGTCTGAAAGCATTGTCCAAACGTTTCTTGAACACCAACAGACTTGGTGCCATCACCACTTCCATGGGAAAACTGTCCCACTGCCTGACCACCCTCTGGGTGAAGAACTTTTTCCTAACACCCAGCCTGACCCTCCCCTGTCCCAGCTCCATGCTGTTCCCTTGGGTCCTGTCGCTGTCCCCGGAGAGCAGAGCTCAGTGCCTGCCCCTCCGCTCCCCTCGTGAGGGAGCTGCAGGCCGCCATGAGGCCTCCCCTCAGCCTGCTCTGCTCTGGGCTCAACAAACCAAATGACCTCAGCTGCTCCTCATATGTCTTACCCTCTAGACCCTTCACCATCTTTGCAGTCCTTCTTTGGACACTAATAGTTTTCTGTTTGTTTATATTGTGGTGCCCAAAATAGCACTAATTTCTCAAGGTAAGGCTGCAACAGTGCAGAGTAGAGCAGGACAATCACTTCCCTCAGCTAGGTAGCAACGCCATGCTTGATGCACAAGTTGATGACTAATTTCACTTTTAACCATCTAAAGACAAGGATACATGTTTTTTAAAATTTGTTTTAATTATTCAGTCAGAGATCAGATTAAGAAAGCTCAAGTCCAATTAAATTTGGCCAGGGATGTCAAGGGCAAGAAGAAAGGCTTCTATAAGTACATCAGTGATAAAAGAAAGACTAGAATAATTGTGAGCCCTCTCTGGAAGGACACAGGAGACCTAATTACCCGGGATATTGAGAAAGCTGAGGAACTCAATGACTTTTTTTTCCTCAGTCTTTACTGCCAATAGCTCTAGCAATGTAGCCCAGGCCCAGAAGGCAAAGGCAGGGACCTGAGAAAATGATGAACTGCCCAGTGTGTGAGAAGGTGGCCAGAGGCATCTGTGATGCCCATGGAGAAACTCAAAGGCAAGAAGAAAGTCTATGAAATGTGGAAAAAGGGCCTGGCCACTTGGGAGGGATACAGGAATGCTGCCAGGGCCTGCAGGGATGAGAAAAGGAAGGCTAGGGCCCGTTTGGAATTAAAACTGGAAAAGGTCAAGGATACCAAGAAAGGCTCTTCAAAGTATGTCAATAGTAAAAGAAAGACTAGGGAAAATATGGGTACACTATGGAATGAGGTGGGTGCCCTTGTAACAGGGGATGCTGAGAAGGTAGAGATACTGGATGCCTTCTTTGCTTCAGTCTTTACTGCTAAGACTGCTCCTTGGGAATCCCAGACCTGGAGGTAAGGGAGAGAGTCTGGGGAAAGTAAGGCTTCCCCTTGGTTGAGGAGGATCTGATCAGAGAGCGTCTAGACCAAATCAATGCACATTAATCCTTAGGCCCCGATGGGATGCACCCACACGTGCTGAGGGTGCTGGCAGATGTGATTGCCAAACCACTCTCCATCATCTTGAAAGGTCTTGTAGAATAGGAAAGGTGCCAGATGACTGGGAGATAGCCAGTATCACAGGAGTCTTCAAAAATGGCAAGAAGGAGGATCTGGGCAACTACAGGCCACTCAGCCTCACCTCTGTCCCTGGAAAGGTAATGGAACAACCTGTTCTGGATGCCATTCCCAAGCAATTGGAAGAGAAGAAGGTTATGAGGAGTAGTCAACATAGATTCACCAAGGGAAAATCATGCTTGACCAACCTGGTAGCCTTCTATGATGTCACCACCAGCTTGGGAGATGAGGTGAGAGCAATGGATGTTGTGTATCTTGACTTCTGGAAGGCTTTTGACACTGTCTCCCACAACATCCTTGTAATGAAGCTTAGAAAGTGTGGGATAGAGGAGTGGACAGCAAGTTGGATTGAGAACTGGCTGACTGGCAATGCTCAGAGGGTTGTGATCAGTGCTATAGAGTCTAGTTGGAGGCCTGTAACTAGCGGTGTTCTCCAGGGGTCCATACTGGCTCCAGTCTTGGTCAACATCATCAATTACATGGACAAAGGGATAGAGTCCATGCTCAGCAAGTTTGCTGATGATACAAAGCTGGGAGGAGTGGCTGACACACCAGAAGGCTATGCTACCATTCAGTGATACATCAGACGATCAGGTTGGATTAGGCTCTGAGCAACCTGGTTTAGTGGAAGGTGTCCCTACCCATAGAAGGGGTGTTGGAATTAGATAATACTTAAGACCCCTTCCAATAAAAAAAACATTCAGTGATTCTATGATTCACTTAGAGAAACAAAGGAAATTAAAATGATGAATTTAAATCCCTATTCAGAATTCTCAAGCACATAACCTATTTTAGGCCACTGAATTCTATATGCTCCGGAGCCTTGCTGCTTCATCAAGAAGAAAAACCTCAGCACGCTATGTTTAAGATTATATTCATGGATGACCAATGGATATACTGGACATGCTTGTTATTCCAGTCTTTTTCATACTTAAACTCTGAGCTGTTCAGGTGTACTTCCATTTAAGTTAAGACACATCAATTTGTGAAATGACTACAGTGATCTCTTCTAGTTTAAGAGGTGGAGAGACTTAGCAGAGTCCTCCAGTATTTGGAAGACTTCTTGGCGTTCTGCAGTGCTCTGTAAATCACTTGCTCATGGCAACAGAGAAAGCCTGGGACAGTCAGGATTGCAGCAAAGATCTTCTAATTCTTAAGCTTGTGCTATAAGCACTAAGAATCATTGCTAACCTAAATCTCAAGCAGCTAAATTTTAACCTCTATTGTTAGAACTATCTTCCTCTCAAGAAAAAAATATTGTCAGAAAAAAAAAAAAACACCAAAGATCTCAATTATTGATCATGCAACAGCTGAAGAAATTTCAGTTTAACCTCCCTCCAATTTTTGACTTACAGAAATAAGATCTGATGATCTTCTTCACATAACAGCATGAGCAGTAAGCAGCAATTGTGCTCCTTGAAACATCAAATTCCAGAAGAGTGAGAGATAATAATACTTCTCACTTTCCAAAGATCCATGTCTTCATTACAGAACTTATCTATAGTCTAATGGGTGTTTTTGAACTGACTTCAGCAGACTGTGTCGTGTCTCCTTTGTTTACTTTACAATTTTAATGAAGCTAGATAAATAATTAATACAAAAAGAAAATTTCAAATCAAGTATTCGTGGATGCTTTTTCAACTACTTATACTAGCTCTTTGGGATCACTTGATAGAAGACAACACTAACAACTTAAAACTCCAAAAGATCTTGACTTACACAGATCCTGGTCTTTGATAACCATTACTTGATGCAGTATCTAATCTTAATCTTCTGCACATTTTGGGAGGCAAATCGGGGTTTGCTGGAGCCTTTGGTGTATCTTTGGTATCTGTTGAAGATAAGCTCTGTATAGATCCACTGTAGCTTTTGTTACCTAAAGAAAGCAACCAAATAACAAGGAACATTAAAGTGAATTTGAAGCTGTTTCACAACACGTGCAACATGCAAAGCAAATATATATATATATTTTTTTAAGAAGCAAAATGGGCAGAAAGAACTTAGTAAGTAAGTACTTACTAGAAGAAACAGCCTTTCAGACAAAGAGCTAAGAGAAAAGGACCAGCAGCAAGGATGAAGAAATGAGATTCAAATTGTAAAAGGCTAAAAAGTTACATTGCACTTAAATGGCTAGATAGTACTTTCAATAAAAAGTGAAAATAAAACACCTCAACATTTATAAAGCAGTACAATGCATACAGATGTACAAAAACTGGTTGGAGGGAACCTCAGGAAGTCATCTAGTTCAAAGTCTTGCTAAAAGCACTATTCACTAAGAAATGAGATATTAATTTGTAAGAATTAATATTTCAGTATTCACAGAAGCTTAATGAGGCTTTTAAATGAAAAAAAAAATTAAGAACTAATAATTAAAGCTTCCTAAAACAATTGTTACCGCAACTTGATAAAACCAACCTCTAGCTGGACAGTCTGTATTGTACAGAGAAAAAGTCCTTTTAATGAATACAAGGCATGGTCTCATGTGCTTTTTAAGGTGATCTGTGGATTGCTACCTTGTTTGCATATACATTTGCAAGACAAGAACTAGATCTACTTCTATGTTCCTTTATTTCCAAGGACAACAGATGCTTAATGATGCTTTAAAGGCAGTTATAATATAGAGGTCTCTGTAATTATAAAAATACTACCTATATTAATCTTGTTATTAATTTACACTTGCTCATATTAGGGAGTCATAAGAAAAGGCTTGTACACACCGTGAGGGACACAGGGGAAATAACTTTCTTAAACTTTTAGTGCTTCCCACACAAACACATATTTACACTACCTGTACTTCTATTACTTATTGTATTGACAGTTCAGTGGCAAACTCAGCACTAATACTTGGTCTACTGGAGCTCATTGTTTCAGAGCTGATTGTTAATCTTCATAATCCAAAACATTTCAAGACAGTGTCTGTTCTAAAGTAATTTCCAGATAGCTGTCAAATTATCTCATGTACTCACAGAGGTAAAGCAAATGTCTAAATTAAGAAGCTGTAATTTCAGCCTTTCCTATATTGTAAGGACCCTTTCTACAGGTTTGTTTGGAACACAAATTCTTTTTAGGTGCTAGGAGGGTGTTCTTCAAATCAGCATCCTTCATTGTCTGAACAGGAAGACTGGTTTCTTAACTTTCACATTGAAACTAAAGGTGGGTTTGCAAGTTCATCGTTGTTCCTGAACATCGTGTCCATCCATATACAGACATGTTCAGCCATAATCTTGTGCTTGAGCTACTCTACTTGCTGTACTGGATAACAAAAAGATGCAGGTAGGGCAGAATGAAGACCCTACTCTGTTAGTAGGGTTTCAGATGTACATTTCATGCCATGGACAAGAAGAGACAAAGCTGCTACTAGATACATTAAGCATAAGGGATTTTAAATTTAAATGCTAGCTTTGATCCTTATCAATCATGTTACAAGGATTCATTCTTCTGACACAGTGATAAACCATAGCTACCAACTTTTCTATATTATAAGCCAAAAATAATCTTACAAGTTAGTAGCCTCAATGAAGCACAGCAGGACAGCAAGTACTCTAAATTCCGAGAAAAAAAAATGGTATCTTTTAAGCTGTGTGAACTGTACAGATGACAACAAAAATATGTCAGAAGGAGTTTGAAAAGTGAAAGAACGTACCACAATAGTTAAAAAATAAACAAGATCAAAGAATATCATTAGCTTTCAAATGCACCTCATGTTTTCTGATGCCTCACAGTAAACTCACTGATGTCCTAAAGGACCTTGGAAATTACCTTCAGCTGATGGAATTGATCTGAGGGAAGAACCTGAAGATCTTTTCAGTTCAGATAGACTGTAAGAACTCTTCTTGGTCAGATCTGTTGGTGGAGAGGCATTCTCTGGTCCAGTGACAGAGGCTACGCTTTGGCAGTCTGACTCCACATCTGTTTTTGTTGCATCCTCCTTTGATGAGGATTCTGGACTTGTAGTCCAGAGGCCTGAACTCTTCTGGCCATTAGAAGAAGGGGGAGAGGCAATCCACGGAATCCCTCCTGATTTCTCCCTGGGCTGCGGGGGTGCACATTTGGTGGTGCTGTTCTGCTCAGAGGAGTGAGAAGAGAGAGATTCAATGCTGCCCATTGGAGTGCTATCTGGGCTGCTGCTGTACGAGTCACCTAGGCAGGAGGGTGGGGAGAAGAAAGAAATAAAAATATAATTACTTTGTCTTACCATGTACATTTCTCTCATGCCACCTTTAGCCCCTGTACATTACTTGTCATCAAATTCATTAAACTGTGGTTCAGCGACAGTCATTCTCAAGACAAAATAGCAATTTAGTCGCTCTAAATTTCCCATGTTCCTATCTTTAACCTGAAAAAGCTGCATTTTTTGTGGATATTTCTCTAGAGTGGATGAACATAATGGTCTACTGGTGGTGCTATTTCACATAAAAGTTTGCATTTTCAAAGAACTGCCCGCAATATAAATATCATTAGGAAATTAAACAGTTCTAGTGTCACAGTATCTTTTAAAAAGCATCTTACTTTGCTTAATAAAGCAAATGTGGTATTTGTCACGTTTATGTTCTGAAATGCATAATTCTATTGCCAGAAGGTTAAATATTTAAGTTTTACTTTATTTAGCAAGTTGCTGAGGATCGCGGCAGTCTCTCTAAGACTAGTCCGTAAGTCTATCCACAGATATGCTATTTTCTGCATCATCATACCTTTCATGAAATCCCTGTCCTGTAGAAGGAGAACTCATTCCGTTATTTACAACTTTAACATTGAACATTTGATTAATTTCTTTAATTAGACTGATATTAGAGAAGTTTACCTACCTACACAAAAATGTTTGTGCTGATCTAATTATTTTAAAAGGTATTGTGCAACAAGAAGTGGAAACATCCTAAAGAAATTTGTTGATATGAGCCTAGGAACACTCATCAGAAATGAGGAAGCACTGGCTTACAGTATAGTGAGAGCTGAGTTATCTTAAAGATTGGATTCATAAAAATGTGGTAATAGTCTAGTGAGTCATATGCTAGTTTCAAATAAGATTTTTTCCCCACAGCTAGGAGATATAACTCACAAATTTCACAAGAAGCAGGGAATGTACATTTTTCATTCACAGTGTTTTTTATCCACATAGTATTTATAAAATAACAACACGATACAGATGCTTTTGCCTCCAAAATTTTCAATGTCCTTGGCAAGAGGTGACTAAAGCCACTTAAAATACTCACAAACACCAGTGGCTTTGCCTAGTAGGTATGAAAACAGTAGTGCCACTGGAACAGTAATTTGAAATATTCTGTCCGCTTCCGTTCAGATTGTGGGAACACCAGATGAGATTGTGCCCTAACTTACTACTGACAGACCAAAAGTTTCTTAAAAATTGCAAGATAGGCTGGAGCCTCGATTTGTCAGATGCGTTTTCTATCATTTTCTATCATTCCCTACAGCTTGGCATCTATACTTCATTTTCTGCTGGCATATAAAATTCCTTAAATTCCTGAAATATAGTTAAATGTCCATCCTTCATTTAAATGATGACTTAAAACCATCTAGCACTTCAGAAATAGCTACTGCTGGAAGCCAGGACTCTCTCTTATCTGACTCTGGCACAGCTAGAGATACTTAGCAAGAATACTTGTGCTCCTGCCTCACCCTTCCAGGCACAAATGAGATCTTAACTGGAACTTGTCTAGCAAATGCTGAGCTTGAGCCAACAAGCAAAGCCCATGTCGAGAGTTCCTGGGTCATGGCTAGTTCCAGTCCAGCCACCAGCAGAAGGCACGTCTGAATAAAGAAGATTGTGCTTGCATGTGCCCTGCAAAATACTTGCATAGAATTGCCCCACACTAATGCAAAAAAGTTACACAGTGAAAAACAGTTGAAACTTGCTCAATTTCTCTTCTGGTGTATATATAACTGACAGCTCATCTGTAACTTCTTACTCTAAGGATCCCATGTCATTCAAATAGGCAATCGATGTGTAGACAGCTATTGTTCTAATTCAACCTTTAAATTCACATCAACAGGAAGTATATAACATATATACATGGAAACGCAGCATCCATGCAAGAGCATAGCGTGGATATATTTCCCAACATTACAGACTTGAGAGTTAATACAGATCCTACAGAACAGATAAACTTAACTGTGGATTAATTTACTGTGCTAGTTTAATGTAAATCTCCTTGAGGAATTAGGGGAGACAAAATTTCTTTGGGAAGTCTCTTGCAGTAGTTGGCAAATTATTCTTTCTTTCAATACCTCTTAATGGTAAGGCCAGTAAGTAATAAGTGATGGTCCACTGGATGAAAAAGAAAGAAGTGCAACTTTTTAAATAGTCACTTTTACATGAAAATTAATACACATTTGCAGCACTTAACTGCAAACATAGCTCCCTGCTGTTGAACGTTGTCATATGATGAGTACGCTGTTTCTCACAAAAATATGAGCGTTTGTTTCTATTCCAGTAAAACTAACAAAGTTTCAGTGGTTTTGGCAACCTAGGCAGTGGCTTACTTTGAACCAATGGCCACAGTTTCATGTATGTGAAAAAAGTCAAGTAATGGTTTTGATCTCCGACCTTGACCAAATTGCAGTTATTATAGCTTCCAAGCCTTTACAATCATCTTACAAGCAAATGAGGTGAATGTCATACAGTGAACTTTGCAGAGTTTCAAAGCAGGCTACACTTAGATTAGACTATAAAGTCTACTATAAATGATTTTTGAACACTGTATGCAATACAAGACTTGCCTAAAAACAAATATTCTTTCTCCTCTGAGAGAAGTAAGGAATGCAGTCATTCAGCAGCGTGGCTATGACTCACAGACATTAAAAAGCTGATGAAAACCTATCTGTTATGTTTATATTATTGGAATACCATATTTACTGGATATTATTCAGGATAATTAAAATACAAGACATAAAAAGGAAGATAAGTCAACATGCACTAACTTACTGTCAGGATCTGCTAGACATGGTGTATATCTTCCTTTGGGTTTACGTGGACCTGTGGAGAGACAAATTGCTCTTGTCCTTCTTGAGCTTGAACGGGACTGAGGCTGGGGAAGAGGAATATTGGGGTCTGGTGCAGTGTGAAATATCTGTATGGTTTTTAAAAAAAGGAAAAAAGACAAACAATAGAGGTACTCTTAGACTTCCATTAATAATCCATTTCTTTTCTTAATTGCTCTACCTGAAATGAATGCTGTAGTAGATTCACACCTTATAAAAGTGTAAATTCAGAGAATATAGGCTTTGTTCTGATCTGATTTTACAGTCCAGGAAGAACAGTACTGGATTAGTGAACTACAAGCTGTACAACTTATACTAATTATATAAAAATATTTGTTTAAATGGTTTTATTTTCTAGTCCCAGTTATGAAGTGCTTAATTGTGAAACATACAATAAGAAGTTACGACTAACTCCTGCCTAAGAAGTATATGTTTTTAAAAGATATTATTAAAGATTGAATTTTGTTCTCCATGTGAGAGCTTTTGTATGTCACAGAAAAGAGTCATAGTTGTAACTTATTTCAAACCCATTTGGATTTTTGGGAAAACTACTTTATTTTGCCAAACAAATCAAGTTTAATGAGGATCACCCTTTAGGTTTGGAACATCTCCTGATTTTTATCTTTCATGTATCCCTGCTATCACTGGTCAATTATGTACTTAATTGCTATAGAAAACTCCACATTTTTTCAGGTGTCTGACTACTGGGATCTGACATAGGTATACATAAAGTTTTAACAACTCTTTGCTGATGAGAACATCAAGCCTGCCAACAAGAACAATGCTGGGCAATTTCATTTGCATGGCTTTCATTTATATCACCTGTTCTGCAATATTCAACACACTTGCAGTAGAGGTGTTGAAAGACCCTAAAAATCATCTCATATACTTCCAGTAAAAATGGTAACTGGCTTGGAGGAAGATTGAAACAAAAAATATAACCAAAAGATTTCTTTTTCTTTCAGATCTTCTTCCTCTCTTATTCCTCCTAATGTAGACTGTTTGTAAACTCTATTAAGTATCTCTTACAGAATTCTGTGGAAGGAAATGTGATTAGTTCTGTGGGATGGAGAAGAGGTTCTACAGAGAAAGATTGCCTGTTCTGTTAAGCTACTGAAGGAATCAGAAGTGTTCAGTCTCCAAAGTGTAAGGAGCAGGGGCCAAGCATTGTAGGTTAAATACCAAGCAAAATGAGTCTCTGCAAGGACTTCTGGATTGCCTATCAATAGGACACTCTTAGAACAGAATGAAGTGAACAATGAGAAGACACCTTTGTGCCATTCAAAACGTGGATTAAAGCAAATACACTTTGATAGTAGAAAATACTTTAGCAGAGGACTTGAGATGCTCTTGAAGTATATTAAAAACATAGTAGTAATTGGTAAGTATCATGTCAGTGAAAAAACATGTCTCAATGCAGAGAAATAGAGCAAGGGTAATTTTGGTTGTGCAGCCATGGTCTTTTTATTGAATTTGCTGGTGATTTTCTGGAGAGGAAATTCAATGTTGGAAATGCAGTATGTATGGTTTGGAGTTACATGTATGAAGACTACCAGTATCATACCAGTTTTGAGGAGCCCCTGTGAAATATAACTGATTATATAAAGCAGTACTGTCAGTAGTTACTTACGAACCAGTTCAACTGCCCCTGAGCTGTGTAACGTGAAATGGAATTAAACCAAAGTTCTTTCACTTTTTGTTAGTTGTCAGATAAGGTAATGTCAATCAACAAAATATCTTAAGAATACTATTTCTTTTGAGGATTAAGTAAAGGATGTCTTGACTGTTCTGCTGGGTTCTGTAATCAAATAGTAAATCAACAACAAGAAAACTGAGGAAGATTTTCAGTAAAGCTGATTCCTGCAATGGTAGTGACTGAAAGTAACTTTTTATCATTTCATAGATTTTCCTTCTCAAGCTCTGAAAAAGTTTTTATTCAGTGTTCCAGGAAAGAGTGTGAGATGTACTTCTGCTCTCTCTTTGAGGAAAACAAAATAAACCATGGAGTAACAGTTTACCTTTCTTCAGAGCAAAAGAAGTACCTAGAGACATTCGTATGCTACTGAGTATTCAAGAACTTTCAAATCCTAAAGATCTGATAGGTTAAAAAACTGTAACTAGGAATAAAACATCACCTAAGAAACTTTTTTTTTCTTTTTACCAGCTAGTAAAATGACAGACCACATAGAAATGGGGATTCTGCTGGGGATCCCCATTGATGCTGCTTGTGGAAAGAGGAACTGAAGGATGGTTGGGGTTTCATGACAGGAGGTGGGACTTGACCTCCACTGTGCAGCTAGCATATCACCAAAAGATAGTAATAGTCAGAAAGACTCTGTGCTGATGCACAAAGTGTACACACAGGAGAATCCATGAGTTCAGTCAGAGTGAACCTCAATATACTGCTAGCATGAGAGATGGAAGACCAAAGGAGCTAAGTATGCCCTTCTCAATCTGTTTCTAGATATGAGAAGGACACAGCAATCTTTAGAAAGTTAATGAAGATACAGAACTATGCCTTCAAAGCACAGGAGATTGTGCCTATACCTCTCATAGCCAAAAAATCTTGCTAAGAATACCAATCCATAGCATGGGGTAGGAAAAAGGCACTCTTTCTATCAATTACCTTCTACAAATGCTGAATTCAGACAATCCTTAAGAATTTTTGGATGGCAATGAAAACAAGATCTCAGTTTCATTTTATCACAAAACATTCAGATAATCTCCTACTACCTTTTCATAATGCTCTATCAGAATTTCAACGACGATATTCTGAAACTTAATGTTCATCATAGCAGCCACAGTTTCTTCTTGGGCTCTCATCAGAGTTGGTCCAAAGATAACACCAAGGTTGGATACTGTCATAAGATTTTGCTGACTGTGTAATGACACCCTTTAAATGAACAGAAATGATATGCAGTTAAAATAATTGTGCTAAACTACAATTCCAACAGGCAAAATCTCACATTCATGCCTCCCCTTTAAAAATATTTCAACATTTTAAAATTTACTAGGGTCAAAAGCTAGTGCAGTACTGTATTTTCATTAAGGCTCCAATCTTACAATAATTTAATGGCTAATAAGCAAGACTTCCTAGAGCAAGTATCTAAGTTCCTTACATAACTGAGAGGGAAAAGGAACCATCTCTGAATGTAGCCACAGAGAGATCCAGTCCATCTAAAGATTAGGAGCCATAGGCACCTCTCTATCTCCAATGATTATACAGGAACTTAATTACTTGAATGACTGAAAATATTAGGTGATAACAGAGGTCAACTGTATACCTTATCATTCATGCAAAGGAAAGAAATTTAGTTCCTAAAAACAGTTACTGAAAACACTTAAACTGCAATTGGATCTCTAAATATGTCTAAAACATAGGAGCAGTGGTGTCAGTGTCATTGTTTTTGTGGTATAGATAAAACACCAGATGATCATAATGACATCTGCCTTTAAAATACACTAGCCTTTTAAAAGCCATGAAAAAAAAAAAAAAAGCCATGAAAGCCATCTCTCAGTAATCCTCAAAATCCTTTTCTCTCCTTACAAGTAAGATTTACTGAATAAAGTCATCATGAATTCCTCAAAATAAGTGGCAGTGACGCCCCAGTCACAGCTGCCCCTTAGCCTTACATATCTGAGAAATACCATGACAAATTTTTCATAACTGCCTTAATGCTTGATCTTACTGAATCTGCTACCAAATAGAGTCAGAGGTACACATTCACATTCTCCTCTTCCTTCTCACTACCATCTATTGCTATTGTCAAGCTGATAAACACTATTTTATCAATTTCTTAAATAAGTAAAATAACCCTTGTACCTTTTAAAATCAAGAAACAGTAAAATCTATAAAACATTAGAAGGAGCAGGAAGGAGCAAACCATATCTTCTGTGTTTCTCTGACAGCATTCATTAATCAAGGTTATGGAGACATCTGTTGTGCTTTTCTTCCAATAAAACTCTCAGGTATCTTGATTTGTTCTTAATGTTATACAAACGTTAGCAAAATGAGCTGTCTGATGTCAGAGTTTGGTAGCAAATTACACAAATACTGTACCTTTAAAGATTAGCAAGCCAGTGACAAAAAGACTATGAGATTTTTCTCATGGCTGCCAGGAAATTTTGCTAGGATCAGGATCATACCCATATCTGGACTCACACACTACCCTTGCTCAGTCTCACAGTTGAGTAGGCACTAGTGATACACTGAATGAGGGAATGAACAGTAGAGTTATCTGGGTAGAGAGGTGAACTAGACTAGAATTACTTCTATAATGAAGTAAATACTGCCTTCATAATCAGAACAGGAAAGCTTTAGCACCTTATTTACACTGAGAATCCGGAGAAATATGGGAAAGAGGTTTGTACAGGAGATAATGTGATATAAACTGCAGAAAAATAAATACTTGTCTTCTTACATTTCCTATTTTGTTTCATTAAGTTAAGCCTAAAAACATCCCAAAATTTTACTTAGACACAGTGGCAGAGATTGCTATTTGGAAGCCTAATAATGTAAATTTTTACCTTGTTATATTTTTAGCCAATTATTTCCATGCAATTTTCCCTGTAATAGATGTTATGTTTGGCTGAGGGGTGTTTGGGAAGTCCTCTAGCGTCTTAATGAAATGGAATTTTGAATAACGAAGCTCTAAGTCTGTTAGAAAACCTAAACAAATAACTTTATGCAATGTTAGTCTGCTTTGTGCTGCACTATAATTGTTAAGGTCTCTTACACAAACATAGTCTTACAGCATAGGACAGAAAGTAGTGTTTGTACTGTGTTTGGGTTTCCTTGGTGACAAATTTGGTAGCTTGGCTAATAAAAGGAAGGGTGAATTTAATAACATTGTAACCAGAAAGGACTTTCTGCAAAGAATCTCAAAGCCTCAATTTCTAGCAAAAAAAGAAGAAAAAAAAAGGCCTGTAAATGGATCATTTTGATAACCACTTTCCTCTGACCTAGTCCTACTGTTGCTGGGCTACTGAATAGGTAGAGGCCAAAGCAATCTTGCATTTCAGGTAGCCATAAGACATTCGTTAATGTGCAATTGCTTTCTCCTCAAAATCCCTTTCTTTGATGTATCCCCGGTAAATCTCTGATACTACCAGATTGCAGGCTATCTACTACAGAAGGGTATGGATCATTCTTATACCGAAGAATGATCCATTCTTCAAAGGAGACAAGCAGATAATTTAATTAGTAAGGTTTAAAAACAACAAAAAAAATGAGTTTCCTATTTTAAAATAACACCAAATCTCCAGTTCTTGCATAGGTGCTGACTGAGTGTATATTCATGCAGCACGACCTCTCTTCAGAGTGCTTTTCAGGATTTGCTGGTTTTGATTGTTTTTAGTATGAGCTCCATTCCACAACATCTAGATCCTATTTAATTGTGCACAGTGACATAGAAGTCAAGGTAGGCAGAAACCTAAGGGCCTTAAGACCTAAACCAAGGAAGAAAAATATTATCCTCTTCTTATAAGGCACCATTAAACGTATTTTTATGTAGACATAAGAGCATATGCAAAGGAACCGAACAGAAAAAATAAATGCAATAAAAGGACATACACTTCAAAATGGGATTTTAAACAAAAGAATTAAAAAAAAAAAAAAAAAGATTATTTTCTTCATATTTATCCATTTACATAAAGTTATGCACTCTACATATCATTTGTTCCTTGAAAAATCTCCACACAGGTAGGAAAGAGAAGGAAGTAAAATAACTAATACATTCCAAAGATTAATTTTGAATTCAGGATCATTAGAATTGCTAGCATAAACAACAGCTGGCAAATTATGTGCGAAATTAGAAGGGATGAATTGAATGTTGGAAAGAGATAACTGAAAGTTTTCAGAATAAATCCAAAAGATTTAAATTTATCAGAAATGAGAATCACATCAAAGTTGAGACAGGCAAGAACTAAAGAGAACAATTAAAGAAGGGAATACTGCAGACATGCTCTTATTTGAAAACGCATCTGAGGTAACAGTGAGAATAAAGAGTCCAGGAAAAGAGGTCAAGAAAGAAATGTTTGCCTGCAACTAATTCTGCCTACAAATAAGTCAATTCCTAGATAGATATATTTCAATTTTGTGGCCTTCAGACCAGCAGCTTTTAAAAAATCTTTAATTCATCATTAAAAGTCCCTACTTTTTAGGTTTCTAGAAAGCAGCAAATATTATATTTTTAACTAATCAAATAACTCCTTTGTTAGAAACTTACAAAACTTTCTTTCCCCCTATTCTCTGGGTCACCCCATGTCTAATGAGATGCAAGGTCTGCCTAAACAGCTTTTACAGTGTAAACACTCACAGCAGTTCCTTATTATGCTAGCTCTCCTTGGACAAATAACATAAAGGGATAAATAATTTCCACCAAAGAAATTTTCAATGTTCTTAAGTCCACAAAAGAAAGCAAAACTGCATTAGGCTGCATACTGCAGGTGGAGGTAGCTCAAGCTGGGTAAAACCACCACAGCATTCTTCAGCTACACTGAGAACTTTATTTCAGAAATCAAATATAATTTCAAGAGGCACTGCCTTAACACAACTGCCCTAATGGATTAGGTAACACTGACAAATTAAAAGCAAAAATGATTGCAACTTATAATAATATGAAACAGATAAAAATAAATTACTTGACCAAGTGCTTGATAAGGATGTCCAGCATCTCTCTGTTCTTCTCTGGTAATTTATGTACAAGCGCATGCACTGCCTCAACTCTGTAGTTCTGATCATCCGATTCTATTAAACAGAAAACAGATATTGTTGATAAATTAGAACGTGCTAAAATGAGACTAAAAATGGCAGCAGTGTCCTTATGCCAATATATACATGCACTGCAGAGAGCAAAAAACAACTAACCTTCAAAATGATGAGTATAATTCAATTATATTTATTACAAGAGCATTGTGGAATCTGGATTTCAAGCAACTTGCCAAAAGCAGTTACCACCAATACCAAGGCCAACAAAATCTGTGGCAATTTTGACCAAGTGTTGTACTTCAGTGCAATCCAAGACTTTACTCCTTGATATTTAAAATATCTAAAATTCTTGAGTGTATTGTAATAAGGTAAGAGGAAATGAGAAAATGACTTCACATTTTAAACTGGAGTTGTCAGAAAAACAATTTTACTATCTTCCCCTCTAATTACTCCATTTGTGATAAGGAGATAATTATCACTTCTATCCAATTTCTCAAGGCAAGCTGGGAATAAAAAAAATCCCCGGATGAGAGGGATGAATGATTTAAAAGAATTATTAGCCTCTGTAAAACAAATCAACATTTAAAATTTCACACAGATGGCAGTCACACAGAATCTCAAAAAAGATCAGAACAAACCACTGAACAGCTTCATCTAGTATGACTGGTATGACTTTTCTGTTTTGTGGGTTTTCATGTGGCAATGTGTTGTCATATACAGTGAAATGGAAGAACTGAAATCCTTGCCTGGATTACTGAGTGCCACACCAAGGAGAAAAACAGGGATAATAACTGAGGAGAGTAGAGATTATAAATGATATTACTTTCATGAAAGTGTATTTATTTTTTTACTTACTAACAGCAACAATGAAATCTTTGTGCAGCTTGAATGTCATCAGTGGTTCTGAAAGACACCTGGTTGTAAAAAATATTTAAAAGAACATTTGGAACAATGCATCACTCAAAGTCTGCTTAGGTTTTACAAGTGTCATTATGATAGCCCACAATATCTGCATAATGTATATTGCTATATCCTAGGAAATCCAATTCACTCATTAGAAGTAGTATATAACTCAGTCATGTACACAGTCTGAAAATCTCTTTGAAGTGAACCTGGTGTAACCAGGAGTTAAAAAGAGAAACATTACCAGCACTGTCTTCATCACAGTGGCTCACAATGTGACTTCCATACTGTGGAACAGGAATACTACTACTGCAGGACAAGGTACAGCGGGCTGCAGAAATAATCTTTTGCCCCAAGAAAGACAAATGCATGATGAAACTTGATACTGAAAGTCTAACCTGAGACATTCTGAATGAGCACTCCTAAGAAAGAAATCTGTGAATTGTCTTAGAGAGACAAAAACACAGCTACTGCTAGATCACGTTCTAATTTCACAAATACAATACCTGAAGTGAGTTGTATTTCTGAAGATATACGATACACTTCTTCAACAGCCAGTTGTTTCAAAGAAGTGTACCCACAGATTCGACTATAAATCCTAAGCATATTTTCCATATGTGTTCTCATGTTCTGCCCTTTGTTAGGTGACCACTTGAAGAAATCCAGTTATTTAGAAGGCATAGAACTCTCACCATCTGGATTTTATGCTTTTAATTGTGTTTGTTTTTCAGCATTACATATTGATATCCCCCAAAGAGTTGTATCAGAAGTGTTACCACTCTTGAAAATTCTGACTATTATTAGCCAAAAAATTGAAGAGAAACTGATTATGTGGGAGGGATGTCCTGCTTGTGAAGACACCAACATCGTAGGATAAAATAGTCTATTACCATTTCTGCAGAGAGTTTTACTCTGCTCCAACAATGAAACATCATGGTGCACAGCTTAAGGAAGTCAGAAAAGGAAGACTCAGAAAAACATGCTTTGTAGTTTACAAAAATATTTTAAATAAAAACATGCATTTTTTTGTATTTTACCAAATTTACATCTATACAAGGCATGATTACCTTAACAAGGCAGAAAAGTGTGTGACAAATGGTAGACTTATTGTTACACAAAAAAAGAGAGATTATATACACACGTATTACCATGTTAATAGATAAATGTAATATAATGCTAATAAGCAAAAGATTAATGGGCCATAAAAGGAATAGTGAGATTTGCATAGCACCATACTTACCTGAGGTAGTTTTTTAGTCCGCTTGTTATTGTTTTATTGTCCCAAAGTTCCATATCAATATCCATATCAGGAGGAGATTTAGGGGCTGGTAGAAATTTGAATTAGGATTGTTACAGTTTGACTAACAGACAAGAAAAGCAGCAAAACAGAAGCTAACCGATTATTCATTTAGGTCATGTGATTACTTATTAGCCAGATTAACTAACAATTTGATCAATCTGAAGTATTTTAATCTCTGTCAAAGTATTAATAAATAATTTAGCATTCGTATTTAGTACCTGTAAACAGTAAGTATATGCACTATACCAAGATATAAAGTAAGCCCAAGTCGATAGAGAATAAGTAATTTATTTGGCTTGGACATTTGAAGACAAGCATCAGACAACCAAACTAGCACAAAAAGTGAAATACGTGAATAATTCTATGAAATGCTGAATTATTCTGTGTTACAGAACTAAGCTTTGGAACACTTCTTGAAAATGCCAAATAGATGTAAATAAATAGAACTTAAATGTTAAAAGAATAAATGCATTTTTTCAGTAATTTGCTCATGTATATCCATGATTGCATGGAGAAATTGAATAATAATGCACTTAATAAACTAGTTGGATAGACTGCTCATTTTAAGACTGCAAAGTAAATTTAGTGATAGTAAGTGTACATACAAAACCGTAAATATTAAGACACACTCTTCTGTGTACAATGGTAAAGGGCAAAAGGGATCATAGTGTATGTGCCGCATGCTATAGACAAAGGTTCACTTAAGTTACTTACAAAATATGGTATTCATCAGCTTTTGGACTTTGGAGTTTACACCACCTATTCTGTACAGACCCAGAATGGTGATACCTATGTTGGGAAAACAGCACAATGAAAATAGAGAAAGTACGGTTATTTCTATATACATTGATGTGTCCCTGGTGTATGTTTTCAAACCCTCTAAATTTATTTATGGAAAATTATGAAATTACATTCTTGAATAATTCTTTATCCTTTTGAGCTCTCTTCTGGGATACTAACAAATGCATTCCACTGAATCTACACCACTCCATGCCATATCCTAATCATAATTTTATATTAACAGAAGCCCTTGCATAGAAATGACACACATTAGAAAACACCAAGAGGATAACTGGCAAAAGTGAAAAATTAGACCCCAACACAGTCTTAAAAACACATTACATGCTAAGAAGTTTGTCTTGCCTAGACTTCAGTGGAATTACTATGCATCTACGTCACCCCTTCCAGCTAAGATTTGGTTGACATCTATAGGAGAAATAATTGTACCCCAAATAAAAACATACATTGTATACTGCTGGAACGTTATTCAGAATTTATGTTATTCATGAGTCTCCATGCAAAATAAAAACAGTCAAGACCCAATTTACCCATATATTCCAGGTTTGTTTTATTTTTAATAGCACTGATACTAAGAGCAAATAATGTGTGATATTCAAAACACAGTGTTTCAGGATTCCAGTTATGATAATTTTATTGGCTTTAACTTTCTTTTAAAAACAGTAGTACTTGGAAATCCAAGGCAGAAAGCAATTTTTAATATAATTCTTCTCAACCCACATTCAGTTTTGATGTACTGATGTCTCAGGAAAAACTACAAAAATAATTTTCTCATTTACTCTGGTTGTGTGCCCAAAGAAAAAACAAAACAAGACAAAACAAAAAAACAATAATAATTAATCCCTTCATCCCTTAGGAGGGTTTCCAGCCTTTTATCTTTAGCAGGATATACTCAAAACTAACTCCTGATACGTAGATTTAATTTTGGTATGTAATTACGTTCTTCTTTTTACTTCAGGTCTTACCATTTCAAAATTGCAAACTTTTCATTTGAAAACAACATTCTAATAACTGTCTGATCTACCTTTTTTTTTTTTTTTAATTTACCATTTTTTTCAGAACAGCGTAATCTATGAGTCAGCAGTGTTTCAGAAGCTACACAACACTGCTACTTGAGAAAGTGAATTTATGTTGGGCTCAATGCTGCATAGAGCCATCACACAGCTTTTGGATTAGAACAGACTTGCATACTGAGAGTTCAGTGGATGGACAAGATAAGATTATCTCTGTTTAGGGAAGACCATATCCCTTTATCTCTTTGTTTGAAAGGGAACTATCAAAAAGCTTACTGTGAGTTCCAAGATATCACCTCAAGAATAGTATAACTCTTTTTTTCCTACTTTCTCACTACCTTATACTAGTTTCTAAGCATTCAAAAATGACTAAACCATGTGCAAAATGACTGGATGAAATGATAGACATCAGGCTCTACAACAAAGATGTTCCAGCAGAGACTGTTCACACCATATACTTTTTGTTCATTATGTTTCATGCCAGAAAACAAATCTGGGAGCCTCAGTTTCATCAGGAAAAAGCACAATTCAGTGCACACAAATTAAAGACCTAAAGACCTAGACTAAACAATGTGTGCAACTGTCTGTTAAGCTGTCTAAAAAACATAAAACTGTTGAAAATGTAAAAAAGCAAAACAAAACAACCCTCCCCCCAACACTTTAGTGATATGCTACGGAATGTTGTTGGAATTTGTGGCAATGGTATTAAGCATAAGCATAAATCTTTATAAGCATAAATCCTCTTTAACATCTTCACTGATGATCTCGATGAGGGGATCGAGTGCGCCCTCAGCAAGTTTGCAGACGACACCAAGTTAGGTGCGTGTTTCGATCTGCTCGAGGGTAGGAAGGCTCTGCAGGAGGATCTGGATAGGCTGGACCGATGGGCCGAGGCCAACGGTATGAAGTTCAACAAGGCCAAGTGCCGGGCCCTGCACCTGGGCACAACAACCCCAAACAGAGCTACAGGCTGGGAGATGTGTGGTTAGAAAGGTGCCTGGCAGAGAAGGTGCCTGGGAGTATTGGTTGACAGTCGGCTGAATATAAGCCAGCAGTGTGCTCAGGTGGCCAAGAAGGCCAGCAGCATCCTGGCTTGCATAAGAAACAGCGTGGCCAGCAGGTCCAGGGAAGTGATTGTCCCCCTGTACTCAGCTCTGGTGAGGCCGCACCTCGAGTACTGCATTCAGTTTTGGGCCCCTCGCTACAAGAAGGACATGGAGGTGCTCGAGCGAGTCCAGAGAAGGGCTACAAAGCTGGTGAAGGGTCTGGAGAACAAGTCTTATGAGGAGCGGCTGAGGGAGCTGGGACTGTTTAGCCTGGAGAAAAGGAGGCTCAGGGGCGACCTTATTGCACTCTACAGGTACCTGAAAGGAGGCTGTAGTGAGGTGGCGGTTGGTCTATTCTCCCACGTGCCTGGTGACAGGACAAGGGGGAATGGGCTAAAGTTGCGCCAGGGGAGGTTTAGGTTGGGTATTAGGAAGAATTTCTTTACTGAACGGGTTGTTAGTCACTGGAATAGGCTGTCCAGGGAAGTGGTTGAGTCACCATCCCTGGAGGCCTTTAAAAGACGTTTAGATGTAGAGCTTAGGGATATGGGTTACTTATATGGAGGACTTGTTAGTGTTAGGTCAGAGGTTGGACTCTGTGATCTTGAAGGTCTCTTCCAACCTAGACTATTCTGTGATTCTGTGATAAAGCACACCCATGAAATGTGAAAAGTGAAGACTGAATGATGAACATGTTCCAAAACAGAGCTGTAAAATATGTAGAAGCAAAGTACTGTTTGAGAAAAAATATTCATAATAATCTAATACATAATTTGTGATTTAATACATACCTCTTGTTTCTACAGCATGGATACATTTCCTCACAAAGTTGAAACCTGCTTCATTTAAGAACACTAAAAAGATAAGAAAAGTATTTTTGCATCTCATCAACATACAAAATCTCCATGTTTAGCAACATTCACATTTCAGTTGCAGAGGATTAATACACATTTATCCATGTGATTATAATACTAATTCTATAATGCCATCATCTAGATATACTCAAAATCCAACTTTCTCATCATGACCAGGGAAAGACTCTACCATCTTTCTGAAAAATCAGTAACACATAGAACTGAAAGGTTGTTCCTTTATAAGATTACTGAATTCCCTTCCCTCTGCTGAGGGAAATGGTTTTAAGAGCTGAGGACTTAACATTATAAACATAATATTTTCACTGGTTTTAATCCAACAGTATTAATTATTCAGTATTAATTAATAACAGTATTAATTGTTCCTTGCACATAACTGCTCCTAAAGTGGTAACATGGGAAAAACAATCTTCGTTATTGACTTTAATTATTAAGGTTATTTTGAGTGAATGTATTTCTCATTATTATTTTTTATCTTCAACACTAATTGTTCTACCTAACATAATAGGTTTTATAGCTGCATATTTGTCACCATTAAAATAGCACTATCACATAAAAAAAAAAAAAAAACAGACATACTGGCTTAAACTGTAGATTTCCAGTCTCAGATATACTTCCCGTGAAGACAACTGGGAATATCTGACACATCTCTCTCTCCCTCTCTGTTATGTCTACCCAAACATATTTAAAATATTTTTACGTATTTGCATACAGATATTAATACAATTGCACAGATAAATCTCATAATGTCCCTACATATACTCATTTTATTATTCAGTGTATGCACATACACCTATAAACAAAAAGGTGTGATACATACAGATATTACTTCAACACACAGGCATATCATTTACACACAGGCATAATATTTAAATTTAGGTATACAGACTGCAGATACAGATATTTTGCAGATTTATTAAATATATTGTAATTTTTGACCAAATCAAGTTTTCTTCCAATTTATGTTTGATAGTAATACAAAAGAAGTGTTTCACACAGTTTATATAACTTAGGACGTGCTTTCATATATCCCAATAAGGTAATCCAACAAACAGACACTTTAAACGTCTTCATAGTGATAGAAAGAAAACTTAAACATAATATCTGTCTCTCACACACATCCAGAAATAAGGCCATTACAGAAATCTAGAAATATTTTGTAGATCCTCATAAATAAAGTGCTTACTTTCTTCCTTCTTACTAATAATGGCTGGCAGTGTATAGATCTGGAAAAAACAAACAAACAAAATAACAAACACAAAACGTCAATAGTTGTAGCTTTAAATTCTTTATTGCTGGGTTTGCTGATAGCTCTTAAGCAGCTGTGACATGCTGTGTATTCGCGCGCTGCTATGGGAAAGCCAACCAAGCCCTTCACTTCCTCCCCAGCAGCCCTTTCTTAGGAACTGAGTAGGTGGAGAGGGCAACAATGCACAGCTGGACTACAAGTAAAATACACAGATGTTCTACACCTCTGGGGAAAAGGCATACAGCCAGCGGGACCTGTCCCAAAAGCGTATTTAGGCCTCAACATTCTAGATTGACTAGGGATAAACATTAAATTTATAGGCACATAAAATGTGTTAAAAGTCAGATTTGCATGCAGACTGCAAATCGGTAAAATATCAGTACAAAGACTGATTTAATTTCTGCACTGTTTCAGTTAAGCAGGATACTTTGTAACACTTATTTATCTCATAAAACCAATCAACCATTTTTTTCCCCTTGGGTACAGGTCTGGCATCACCTCATTCAGTGACAGTTTCATGAGCTGATTAAGAGTGTGAAGAAATCTCAGATAAACTTGTCTCTTAGTAGCTTTCAACACATTTTTATACTCTGTAATGCTTTTCAAGATGTTACTTATTGCCTAGTCCATGACACTGCCTAAAAGATGGTTTGTCTTTACCATTGTAGAAACTATCACTGTGCAAATTTTATCTGAAACACAAAACTTAGATGACAAAAGACTTATTATGAAACACTAAAGATCCTAAAAAAAAAACACACAACTATAAATAGAGGTGTAAATGCACTAACTGAAGTTCTAACTTCACTAATTTGTACCTGTCTTCCCTGTGCATTTGCAATTGTGTTTTATGAAGAACAGAATTGTATTTGCCTTTATTGTACTGTATTGTAATAAATTTTATGTCTGAAATGTATACTGGCTTCTTTCTTTAACGTGTGTCATAAAGTTGTAAAAATAAAAGGAAATAACAAATATCCTTACAGGTTCCTTTCCATCCATAGCTTCGAGCCACAGTTTTCGGTTGGATTCTGAAAAAGCTTGCAGTGTGATGATTCCAGGTCTGTCAAAAACATATACACATACTGAATTTACTAATTTATTTTTCTCAACCAGTAAATAAAATCACAGTTAAAGTCATTGAATCCCCCAAAGGACATCCAAAATAGGTCAAAAGAAATGTGCCCTAAAAGGGTTGCCTAGAAATTGAACTTTGACATTGTATCTCAGGTATGGTGACTGAAGCCAATGGCTTTGATGCGGGTGGTTTTATTTGTTTGTTTTTTGCTTTAGAGGATTCACAAAACTGTTCATTCTGTAGGTTATGCTCTAACCACTTTGATAAAAGTTCAAAAAGTGCCATATTCTCTCTCTTGATGATCTTTCATAGAAAAATATTCATGCGAAACAGTGAAGGGATGAGGGAAACAATTTCAATCTTTATTCCCAAAATTATTATATGAACAGATGTGTAAACACAAAGAATCTTGTCTTTGTGATCACAGACAAGCAACTTCTTTAAGAATTGCTATGACATTAATTCACTCATTTGCCAACACAGCGTGTCCAAGAGACAGCTCAAAGACTCAAAGGAGTCTTGCTTCTACACTCATGCAGTGTATCTCTCCTCAAAACCGTCAGATTGTCCAGAACTGTAGTTTTTCTATGGCATGTTCACAAATAAAAACAATATACTTTTTACTAGGTATTTATCTGCCACCATAAAAATAAATAACCAATAAACCACCATTCTTTTCCACCCTCACTCAAAGACCTCCATTTTGAACTTGAGTTTAGAAAACATGCAAGAAAGCTACTGGAAAATAAAAAATAGCAAAATATGTATTGACACACATACACCAAACCATTCAAGGAGGGACAAGCCTCGTTCCTAAAAATCAAGATTGGGCAATTCTCAACTTTAGCTCTAGCATGATCACAAGAGACTGATATTAATGCAAAATACAGATGTGACCAAAAAACAAAAACAAATAAAACAACAAAAAAAACACCCTAATATATGATTCTATTAATATTTACTAAAAATAATTTTTTAATAATAATTTAATCTATTCTATTCTATCTCCAGTAAATGAGGATGTCATGAAGATCAGGACATGCTGATATAACAGCCCCCAACCACCACAAGATCTACTAGCCTCAGCAAAGTATTTTTGTAGAATGTGAAGATGCATATATAACTTGAAATATAGATAGACACAAAAGAAATCCATATGAAACTTTGATAATAAATATATTGAACGGGTTTGAATAAATAAGTAGTAGGTCTTGAAAGCCAGGTTTGTCTGGATGCAAGTAGATTGAGAAATTTATGTCCCTGTTGCAAGTGTAATTATTATATATTCGTTGTGAGTGCTTTTATTTCTTATTTATATTTAATTTGTTAACATAACGAAAGAATTCACACCTCTCAAATACTTCAATATCAAAACAGAACCGTTTGTCAATTGAATCTGTCTTTCTCCTGATACAAGATTTTAGCTTGAATATTTCTGGTGAGCTTGTGACAAGGCCATTCTGTAAAACAAAACAAAATTAATACAGGCAGTATGTTGATGCAGGCTCCAAATGTTAAATTTAACTGTATTAACAGTCCCCCCCCCCAAAATACCTTAAGTTGGCTTAAAAATATTTATGAACATTTATGGTAATTTTTCTACATACAAAGACTACACTTAATTGCTTTCTGTCATTT
Organism: Oxyura jamaicensis; assembly: GCF_011077185.1. Lineage (NCBI taxonomy): Eukaryota > Metazoa > Chordata > Aves > Anseriformes > Anatidae > Oxyura > Oxyura jamaicensis. The sequence goes on from NC_048893.1 coordinate 191,077,733, forward strand.
TTTTTTGGTATTTTAATATTATTTGTTATTTAAGTAATGTTATACTTCAGAGAGCTCCTTAACTTCAAAACTTCACAAATATTTGCATATATGATTGAATGCTGTATGTTAAAACAAGTATCATATACTTCTGTCACATGCAGATGAAAATATAAAGTTGGCCAACTCCTAGTTCTGACTGCTGTCATTGTGAAGCTACTCTTGATAATGTTTGAAAGGCTGTGGTAATTGGCTGGGGTTGGTTCTGAGGAGTGGCAGAAATCAAATGTCACACGTATTTTCAAGAATGGCAAGGAGGACGACCTAGGGAACTACAGATGGGTACAAAATCTGTACCAGAAGCCATTTCCAAACATATTAAGAACAAGGAGGAGTTGGGAGTAATCAGCAGGATGAAGGGAAGGATCATGCAGGACCAACCTGATAGACAACTACAATGTGACAGATAGCTCAGTGGATGAGGGAAGAGCAATGGATATTGTTCTACATATCATGGAAATATTCAGATATCTCATTTAGCATGGAGACCAAAATAAACAATCTCTAGATTTCTCTTTCAGACCTCATCCATTCTACTACTGTGTAAATGTGATTGCTTTCCGACGTTTTTGGAACTACTATATTAGAGGAGTTATTTAATATGTTGTTCACATGTTATATAAGAAATATTATTATTTAAATATGATGTGTATGTATATAAAATATACACTGCTTCATGTCTGAAAACAGCTTTAAACTCCTTCCACCAAATCTTTTTCTTTTAACACTTCCTGAATGCTTAATGTAAAGTATGGTATATATGGTTCATGTATGTGCTAAAGACTCACCACTTTTCCACCAGATTTTGTTTCAGCTACGCTCATTGTAAATGTTTTTGTTCCTTTATCATAAGTGCAGTAATGTTTTACCCATGTAAATCCAAGTGGACCTAAATTAAAGGGAGATAGTATTAGAAATAATTATTTTGGTATTTTTCCCTATTTTGTTTGGAGTTAAATACAATACATAGATGAAATATAACAGTATCCATATGTAGCATAGAAAATAATAAATACGTTAAAAAATACAGATTTTTGAGTTTGAACATATTCAGGTCTAATTTTCATCTATCTCTGCTTGATGTTCCAGCAGACTGATTTTCTTTAGCAACTAGATAGGTAACAGCATTTTGATAGGATAGACAGATAGAAGCAGATCTTGAGGATTATTCTGCTTAGGAAACACAGCTAAAGGTTTTTATAAAAAGAAGTAAAGCACTAGGATTCAGTATTACATTCTTTCTTTGAAGGAAAACTTAAATCTAGTAGCAGTCTCAGAAAACTGGACAAATTCATGAAAACAGAACATATTTTCCTTTATTTTCAGAGCTCTTGTTAAAGGTAACAAATGCTTTTGTTAACATCATAGGATCTTTATTCTGAAACCTATTATCTTTAGGACATTGGATAAAGTGGCAACGGCTCAGATATAGAGTTAGTCTTATATAGTTGAACACTGGAGGATGATTCTATTACAAGAATGGACAAGAGAAACAGTGGACTCTAAAACAATAGTGGTTTAGAGGCAAGGGGTAAAATGCTGAAGGTGGCACCTTCAGCAAGAAACACTGGCCTTTTATCCCTTGGAACTGTGTTCTGCCAGGGAAGAGGTGGGTGTAACAGTGGCACTGAGTCTGAAAAGAAGTCTGGTCCCTAAGAGAATTGGCCATGGTTAGAGAAAAGGACTACAGGGCCATACTTTCTAAAATGAAAACACATTTACTTTGGCACATAGAGAGGAATATAGTCAAAACAGTCCACAAACTGACAATTACACATGCTCAAAGTACCATTAGATCCAACAGCAAAATCTGATTTCTGTTGCCTTTGCTCAGGCATTGCTATAAACCTCTAGTGAATCTAAACAGAAAGCCCCCTTGAACTTCAGCACAATGGTATTTTAAACATTGGCTACTAACTCAGATTAGGTACAGGCACTTATAATGCCTGTATTACCTACAGTTCTTTGCCGTGAGGATAAATTTCCAGAATTCTCACCATTTCCAGAATTCTCTCCATGTCCTAGCACAGCCAAAGCCTCCGATATTTTGGGGATAAGCTCCCTGAATCTTACAGACACATCTAAAGGAGTGTTGCACTGCAGGAGACACGATAACTCAAGTTTTTTTTGTGGTGTGAGTGCAGCTCCTTGGGCCAGAACATCATGGCTGTATCTGCACTGGTACATGAAACTACACTGGGAGCGCGCTCATGGTCAGTAGGTAACACATGGACACAAGTAACTTTGACACTTATCCCCAAATTTTGGCAACAGGAAATTTAACAAGGAACATGGGATATCTAGTGCAAGCTGGTCCAGTGTCTGAGTACAGTTCCATTTATTTAGCTCTTTTAGAAGGATAAGGCATCTCAAAGCAGTTTCAAATGAGTTTAGAAGTCATCTGATTTTTTATTTAAAAATTGTAGCCAGACACCTAAGTTTTAACTTTAATTCTGCTACTCATGACCATCTATCTGAGAGAACTAATTTATGGCCTACTGCCACTTTTTCAAAATACGTATTTACCATCACAAATACCAGTAATAAAAATATACAGAATTTACTTTCACTTTCAAGAGTAGTGAACATTTAAGCCTTTTGACCATTATTTGGCAAGAGCCTACGGGATGCTGTTTGCAGGGAAGTCAACCCTCATGACAAGGAAATACTCAGTTAGTACCTTCCCCTCTGACATACGCATTACAGATCCTCTTACTCCAGAATACACTAATGAACAAATATCTTTTCAGTAGGAGGATGTCAAGTTGGTCTCTCACTATTTAATGAAGCACAGCATGTGCCCAGTGCTTCACTCCTTCTGTCCTTCCCCTATTAACAAGGCTCAATGTAATTTCCACTTAACACAGGTTTCTTTTATCATTATTATGCAATTAAAAAATAGAGGGTCTTCTTCAAGCTTTCAGTGCTACTGAGGGTAAAAGTGGCTGAGGTTAACTATGATAAGCACTGAGCCTCTTTATTTTAGCTCACATATGGAATAAAGAGTAATTTCATGATGTCATCTGGAAAATCAATTAACTAATTCCATGCAGTCTCTTGAGTTATAGTCTAAAGGAGGAGCAGCGAAGGAGAAGATACCCTCAAAACTGAGGTTAAGTGGAGCCAAGTCCCACAAGGGAATTCTACATCCAGATGCCTTCTATTTATTTTTAGATTGAGAAATTAAGTACAAAGTAGTATTTGATCACTTTTGAATGAACATCAAACTTGCAACAGCACACACACACTACCTCAAAACATTGCTACATACTTTTCTAGCATCTGGCAGATTTCACATCAAAGAAACAAATCTGTTTAACCCACACACTGAAAAACATTTTACTAAGAATTTTGAATAACCCTTGCCTAACGCAGCTAATCTGGCTTGGTCTTCTTACGATTTAGACTGTAAAATAGTGGCAACAGATACTTCTGATGACATGAATAATAATTAGGTGCAAACTTGCTACTATTTTGAAGCTGTGGCAGACTGTATTTGGATGTATTTTCTTCTCACACCTTTGTTTTCTATTACATGCATGTTCATTTACTGTTACGGTGGCTGGGTCAGCAGAGATGACAGGTAAAAGGTGGAGTTGTTCCTGCCAGGTGAACTATAGAGCTTGTTCAGGCACAGAAAGCTGAAGAGACAGAAGGGTTTGGCAGGGTGGAGCTACAGCAGAGACCTGAGTGCTTGCAGTTCTACAGTAAGGAGAAAGGCAGTCAGCCTGAGCTGTATGCAAGGGGACTTTGACAAATTTGCTGCCAGTCAGCTACTTGGGATGACCTACCCACAAAGGGACCTACCCAAGCAGAGACCTACCCACAAGGACCCAGGAAGCAGGAGATGAGGTGCTTACAGGTGGGTCAGTAGCCTTAGCTACTCTGAGTGCTTTAAGTGTCAAACACTTCTTTTTCTTTGAACCTTTCTTTTGGGAAGTAACAATAGGAGAGATGTACAGACATTCAAACACAGAGCTGTTGCTTTACCCTAACTAAATCATTTTCTCATCCTTGTTGTGCCTTTCTCAGCATTGCTGTGCCTTTCAAGTCAAATTAAATGGTACATCTGCTTTACTCACGTTTTTCCTGCACGTAGAGATAGCCCTCCATTGTCCATTGACTTGGTGGTCTGTAATCCTGGTTGGCAGACTTCATTCTTTGCATGAGTCTCTCCACTTCCTGCCTCGTGCTTTCAAAGTTATTCCGAGTCTAACACCCCAAAAATAAACAAACAACAACAACAAAAAAAATCAATCCTCATGATCTCATACAAGTACAAAAACAATGATTAAATGAAGAACTAATTACTCATAATAATGAGGAGTGAGATTGCTTCAAATGGAGAACTACAGAATTGTTTATGGTAGACATGAAAGGAAAATGGGCACAAGAATAATATTACTCATTGCTCTAGAAGCCCAGGAAAAACACAGTAATAAAGAACTCAATTTAAGCACACAAGTCTGCAGGTAGCTAACCACAGAAAGGATGCCATTTTGTATTTTCATGTTTATTTACACAGTATTTTGCAGAGAGATGCATTCTTTTTCTCTGTGTACTCGAATACACAGACAGAAGGCAGGCTAAACTAGAAGGTGCTGATAGCATAACCCCAGGCTTCACTGAACTAGTGAAAGTACCATTCAGAACAAAGTACTGGTTTGGCTTAATGCAAGGATAATGCCTCTAGACATTTGCAGTCTCACATGCGGAAGCAGTATGCTTCAGGAGACCATGTATCCATACCTGCAGGAATACCATGGCTGCTAACATGCAGGATAGTCAAAGCACTGTCATTAACATTTTTTGACAGAACTGTGTAAACCACAGTTAAGATTAATATAATTATGTTAGGTAAAAAACAAGTCAAAACTGGCACAAGTGTGCCACAAGCATGGAAACGCTGTGTCTGCCCTAAATATTGTGCATGTAACGAGGCAGCTGGCTGAGCAAGTACAAAGGTGGGTAATTCATATTTACTAATGTGCATGTAAATTAACATTTTTTTTCTGTTTAATTCACTGGGGCCAGGATTTTCCTCTACATACCTAACATGGCGTAGCAGAGGAGAATTATGAGGTGCCAGTGATTTGATAGATTGCTACTGATACACGATATGTTGAGTACTTTGTTACTACAGGCAACAGAATAAATATCTTTGTGATGCTTTTGCAAAATCATTTTGCAAAGTTGTCTTATGAAATCTAATCCCAGCTAATCAGAAAGATATTGTCTGAACTTTATATACTGGTGAATACTTCCCCTCATTTTCTGGGACATTCTGTGTCACAGATGTCACAGTGAAGATGACACCGGGTTGTACAAAGACACTGTGGACCTGTTAATAGCTGGACAGGGTCTGCCACTCCTCTGCTCCTCCTACTGTTTTTACTGCTGATACTCTAGTCTGTAGGAAAATTTTAAGAACAGAAGCAGAATTCAACAATTCTGCAAGACCATAACACTCAATGCAATGGAGAGGGGTACCTCTGACAGCTACAATAGCCAGCCTGAACACAATTTTCCCTGAACACCGTCCTCAGTGTTTTTGTCTCTCCCTCAAGAAATAGTGCTCATCATTATAAGGTTGGGTGATGCTCTGAGTGACAAGTCGATAGCCCAGCTGACAAAAAGCAGATATGGACCTAGATCTGAAGCCATAATCCAAACTTCTGTGTAACAGTGGTAAGCAATATACCATAGATCACTGTTTAGATATATATATGTCTGATGTATAAATATATTTTAAAAATATTAAAATAGGTTGCTCCTGCTGCTCAACTTTACATTTCCCACTACCTCTACAGCCTATTTACATATTCAAGTTGTACTTAAATACTATTTAACAAGATAATCTGTTTACATTTCTTAATTAACATTGAAATTGAAGAAAAAAATCCTTTAATAATTTAGTTTCTACTGGTATGCGCATAGAACATACTAACATATGGACTTACAATGCCAGTTTTGGTCTGTGCTGTGGACTCATGCTCCTATCAAGACTTGTCACATAAAAGTAAATCAGTCTCTGAACTGAAGCACATTTTTCACTGAAACTGAGCTGTGCAACAACACTGACCCCTTGTGCCTTTATCTAAGAGTCTCAGCAGTGAAAGAAATGTAGCAAATACATAATTTAATCTGAAAGCAGAAGAGGCTGAGAGGCTCTACAGTCAGAGAACATTTGCATTTTGATCCCAGAGGAAAAGGTCAATCAACTAGGAGGTTTTGTCTGATTTCCCAAAGTAGCAGTTTAAATGGGATCTACTGCTACCTGCCAACAACAGCTATAAGGGAAAGGACTACAGAGGACTGCAGCGAAACCTGGAATAGTGCATTACTACTGAGAATACACATTTACATTAACAGCGCTAAGACAGTGCTGTCTTCCGATGTTAAGCAAACATACCTCTGCAATAGCAAGATGCTAGAGGGAAAATGTCACTGTTTTATCTGCCACTAACCCACAGGGGCCAGCAGATGATCTGAACACATTGAGGTGTGCATGCACTCCCAGATCAGTTTCATACTCTCTAACCACAAAAGTCAAGGTGCTATCCACAGAAGCTGATGACAGATGTTCTGAACTGTTGTAGCTTCTCTGACTCCAGAGGAGCTACACAAAATTGTTAGGTATGTTTTCTTGAAAGACTGAAATGGAAGAGAAATGGAGCCACCCCCCCCCCCCCCCCCAGAATAGCATTTGGAGTCATTTAATGATATCTCTTCACCCTTTTTTCATTTCATCTTTACTTTGAAGTTACTTTTCATGAAAAATGTACATAGCCAACATAGTGGTTATGATGAGTGAAAAAGTATATGACAATTTTTTTTTTATTTTTTTTTTTGTTATTTCTGAATGCTATGGAAATGTTGGGTGTGATTAATCTTACTCCCAAATTCAGACCAATCTTTAGTAAAAAATCCACTTATTGTGAGCACTCTGTAACAGATCCTTTCTTCCAGTGGAACTTCATGCTCATGAGAGCTGCTTGCCATGGAGGAAGACCTCCCCAGTCCTCCAATGCAAACAGTGTAAATCCAGAGCACAGTGAGAGCATGGCTTCCTGAGCTTCCTTTATGTACAGTGGGAAGCTACTGGACAGTAGGACAAGCTTTTCATGGCTATCTGTGATCTTCAAGAAACAAACATCATCAGTCTGTACCAGCTGAAGCATTTCTGGGATATCTACTTACTCTAAAAGACAGGCCTCACTCTCAGGAAAACACACACATTTAAGCCTATCTGAACTACTTTTGATTAAAAAAATAAAAATAAAAAAAACTTGACTGCTGTTCTGCTTTTCACTCCTTTTTTGACCTGCACATCACAAATTAACTACATGAAGATTAAATTTTCCAGAGTTCTTTGTTGACCAGTATCTTCACTACATTAAACTTACCAAAAATAAATGATATCTATTCATATATTAATTTGATTTCAGCTCATTAAAACATTGTAATAATTACAGTTAAAAAAAAAAAAAGTGCTATATAAAGCTACTTTAATATCCTGAAATTAATTTAGCAAACAAAATAATGTAAATACAAATTATCCTTACATTCTGCAAATTGAACTGCAGCTGCTGCTTGTATGGTGCAAACTCCTGAGCCAGTTCATATCCTTCGTGGTAAAATGTAAATAATCCTTGAAGAAAAGCCAAGAGCTGAAAAGGTAAAATTGAATAGCATTACAGATTTTTAACATGCTCTTAGTGCTAAATAACACAATAGTAACAGGACATACACTAACTTACAAATAAGGTATAGGCACTGCCAAAGATAGTGAAAAATTAGTTTAAATTAGAAAGCAAAAAACTTAGGACAGCTGATTTTCAGTTGTTTTCTGGAGCAAAAGATGGCAAAACTTCAGCAAAAACATCCCATGTTTTAGCTCCTGGAACACTCTGAGCTTTCATTACTTGCAATAGCAATGGTTTGCTGAGCAAGAAAACAGTGGTCAGACCTTAAGAGAGATGTTAAAAAGGCTTTTGCCTCATGAAGTTGTCATTTCTATAATAATTTAATTCACGATCCCAGTCATTTTGTCCAATATTTCAGCTGACAGTGTGCATTTTCCAAGCTCATAGTTCCAGAGTTCAAGGGTTTTTTTCTTCTATTACTCTTAGAAATATTTTTTCATTTTCTTCATAGTAATTGAATGGGCTATGACCTATTTTTCACAAATGAGACTCCTGAAGATAAGTTTTGGACAGCTTAATACAACACAAGAAGTCCAGACTATTTCTTCCTGCTCAGACCAAAATGTGAATTCTATCTGGTATGTCTGCAACTGACTCCAACAGAACAGCTGAAGTCTGTACTATCCAGCTGAAAATGCTTTTTGAAGTTTGTTCTAAAATAATGCTTAAGTGCAACTTGATTTCCAGAAGTGCAACTAGATTTTTGGGAGGCTTATTTTAGTGGTTGAGTTAATGCATTCCTACCATCTATTAAGTTTTAGAAGTCTTAAATTTTTAAAACTTAATTTTAAGTTTATAGAATAGTAAGTTAAAAATTCTAACATATTCTGTTCTAAATTAAAAAAGAATATATACTTTGCATAAAGTTGTCTTACCTACTATTAAATAACAAGTATTTTTTAATTATTATTATTATTATGGAATGCTTGCCTTTGCATAAAAATTTAGCTTAAATAGACTCAAGTAAAGGAAGAAAAAAAAAAAAAGAGCAATTAACTTTGATATACAGTAACAAAAGTTTTAATAAACAGGACAGATGTATCTGATTATATTACAGCCATTGCAAAGCTAATCATCTCAGCTAAGTAACAGATAGTCTAGGCTGTCTCCTAAACCAGTAAAAAACCACAGGTATTCTAAAGCATAATACTGATTCCTTTCTCAGACTTCTTTCTCAGGATAGGATGAAAGATCCAACGGACACATTTACATCTCTCCATCAACTATTGAAGTAGCCTAGACTCAGGCAACAAAAAATTCATCATTTATATTTAATGCACTTTTCTTTGAGTTATCAGTGCCATAAATTATTGTAAATGAAATAGCTTAAAAAAAAAAAGTGGCTTTAACAAAGTTTGTATTTTCTTTAAATTTACACTCACCCTTACTTGCAGAAACGTAATTAAGTTGTTCTACCTCCCTCTTCTATTCACAGAATCACAGGATGGTTAATGTAGAAAGGGACCTCTGGAGGCCATCTGGTCCAGCCCCCTGCTTAAGCAGGGACACCCAGAGCAGGCTGCCCAGGACCACATCCAGGCAGCTTTTAAAGATCTCCAAGGAGACTCTACAGCCTCTCTGGGCAACCTGTGCCAGTGCTCTGACGCCCGCACAGTAAAGAAGTACTTCCTGATGTTTGGAAGGAACCTCCTGTGTCCAGTTTGTGCCCATTGCCTCATGTTCTTGCACTGGGCACTGCTGAGGGGGAGGATCACCTCTCTTAACCTGCTGGTGATACTTTGCCTAATGCAGCCAAAAATGACATTAGCCTTAGCAGAAACACTGCTGACTCAGCTTGGTGTCTACCAAGCAGGACAGTGTCAAAGGCCTTACTGAAATCCAGGAAGATAATATCCATGATGGTTGGACCAGATGATCTTGGAAGTCTTTTCCAACCCTAATGATTCTATGATTATCTATGTGATAATCATAGGAGTGACATTTGCTTTCCTCCATTCTTTTGGTCGCTTCTCCTACTTGCCATGACTGAGCAAAGATTATAGAAAGTGTCCTCACAATCACATCTTCCAGCTCCCTCAGCACTCAGAGGTACATCCTATCAGGGCCCATGGACTTGTGAACATCCAGTTTGCTCCAAGTGTTCCCTCACCTGGTCCCCTTCCAACAAAGATGCATCTTGTCTGCTCCAGCCATTCAGCCTGGATTCTGGAACCTGGGATTCCTTAAGGCCAGTCTTGCTAGTAAAGACTGAAGCAAAGAAGACATTCAGTACCTTGGCCCTTTCACTGTCCCAGGTAACCCAGTTTTCTGTTTTCCTTTAGTAGAGAGCCCACATTTTCCCTAGTCTTCCTTTTGTCACTGAGGTACTTGTGGAAGCCCTTCTTGTCCTTGATGTCCTTGTCCAGACTCAATTCTGTCTGGGCTTTAGCTTTCCTAACTACATCCCTGGCTGCTTGGACAATGTCTCTGTATTCCTCCCAGGTTACCTGTCCTGGCTTCCACCCTCTGCAGACTTTCTTCTTGTGTTTGAATTTGGCCAGACCAAATTTTCATCCACGCAGACCTCCTGGAATTTTTGCCTTACTTCCTCCTTGTTGGGATGCATTGCTCCTGAACTCAGAGAAAGTAATCCTTGAATATTAACCAGCTTTCTTGGATCCTTCTTCCTTCTGGGACTTCATCCCACTGTACTCTACCAAGCAGATCCCTGAAAAGGACAGAGCCTGCTCTCCTGACGTCGAGGATAATGAGCTTGCTATGTGCCCTCTTTACTACACTAAGGATCTTGAATTCCACTGTTTCACAGTCACTGCAGCCAAGGGTGTCTTTGATCTCCACATTCCCCACCAGCTCCTTCTCGATGGTAAGAACAAGTTCCAGCATAGCACCTCTCTTTGTTGTCTTCTCTTGTAACTCAGAGAAAGAGGTTAGCATCAACACATTCCAGGAATTACGTGGATTGCTTATGCCCTGCTTGTCCCTCCAGCAGATGTCAGCATGGTTGAAGTCCTCCATGAGGACCAGGGCTTGTGAATGTGAGACTGCTCCTGTATGTTTGCAGAGGGCCTCACCTGCTTGTTCTTTCTGGTCAGGTGGCCTGTAGAAGACTATCACTATAATGTCACCTAGCCCTGTCTTCTCTTTAATCCTTACCGTCAACTCTGTCAGCTCCTCATCCATCCCCAGGCAGAGCTGCAGGCACTCCAGGTGCTCACTGACATAGAGGGAGATGCCCCCTCCTTGTCTCCCCAGCCTGTCCTTCCTAAAGAACCTGTGTCCTTCCATTCCAACACTCCAGCCATGGGAGCCATCCCACTGTGTCTCCATGATGCTAATAAGTTCATAGCCCTGCAAGTGCACAGCTCTCTAACGTACTGTTATTCCCCACACTGTGTGTTAGTGTACAGACACTTAAGACAATTACCCTGGCACGCTGCGTTCCCAGAAGATGTTTGGTGGATTTCTCCATAGTGCTGCCTTTTCATTGCTAACCTAAAAGTGCCGGAGGTGACCCCTCTCAAGGCCGTTGATATCGCATCATTGATTTTGTGATCCCTCCCTATCAAATCACTCTATGCCCCTTATCCAGCAGCCCTCTTGCATTGTTCTCTCTGAGATTAACACTAATGAAACACTTGTATTTCAATGGAATAGCTAAAATAATGTTTTGCAATTTTAGACCCCATCAATTCCCCAGCATGGCAAGACATTTCACACCCTTTAACATGGAAACTGCAGCAGCTTGACAGATGAGAGATGAAGGATGCAGGTCACTGGGCAGGGGAGCTAAAATGATGACTTGTTGCTACTGGACCAAACTCTCCCCTTACAGTTCCTTTTCTTTTTCCCCATTCAGCTTCATCATGCACGCCTCACATCCTTCTGCCAGCCCTGGTCACTGAGTCCTTCAGTGAGCATCTCTGACTCAGAAAACCAGTTCTCCTGCTGCATTAGAAAGTTAAACAGCTTGAAGATTACAGACCATCAGTACTGCATAACTAAAAGTGTGAAGGCATGGCTGGGTGAAGGACTTTCCCCTCGGTTTTTACTGACTTTGTAGGATGAGATAAAACTATGGCATCATAGAGCCTGAAGAACTGAGAAAATCCTTGGGCATAAAAGCCGAGGGTCCTCTACAATGGGTGTGAGCTCCTGAAACACATCCCACTACCAAACAAACAGCACAGGCAACACAGCAGAACTTCACAGCTTGGATAAATCATCTCAAATTTAAATGACCATCTGCTCAGCTGAAAGCATTTTCCTCAGCTAATGACTGGTCCTGAAAGTCCCTTACTTGTTATTCACATAGTTCCAAGGAAGGTCCAGATATGACAATTTATCTTAAAAAGCTCCAATTATGTAAACTGCTATAAAAAGTTCTGTAATTTTAAGGTTTATAATGTAATTCTAACTCTTTAAAAACAAAAAGAATTTCCATTTTTTATGAATAAAGTCTAAAACAAATAAGTAAATTATAATTAAGACTCTGCTCTGGCTCCAGCTGTGCAAAGCCCCTGCTCATAGTCCAGATCCAGTTACTCATCACCTACCCAACCACAGCCCCTTCAGATACAGCTGCATAACTATTCCTGTGCTTACTCAAACTTGTTTCAATAAAAATGAAGGGGATTAACTTAATGTGTAATTATGAGTTCAATGCTAAACCCATCCCTTTTTACCAAAAGAACTGCAGGAGTACTGTGAGACCTCACCAAAACCGTAGCCAGAGTAGGCTGTTAAGGCACACTAAAATTTCAGTAAAAGAGCTAGTGGTAGAAAGATGCAGCATGTCAGCTGATACCTGAATCTTAACGATCAATTTAAAATGCATTTCTGAAGAACAGAACTACAAACTGTTTAAATTTCAGCTTGAATACTGAAGGAAAGCCTGCTTCCATTCTACAATCAGCTTTTACTGAGTGCATGGGGAAATACTGGGAAGGAAAGGATTTAGCACTAGATGGCAGTAAAGATGAATTTATTAGAAAGAAAGGAAAAAAAAAAAGGAAAAAAAGCACACACACACCAAAAAAAAAAAAAAAAAAAAAAAACACCACAGAAAAATCAAAGTGTATTTTAGTGAAAGTCTTGTTCAGCTATTCTGGCAGTTGTGCATTGCAGAGAGTCTGGCCTTGACAATCTCCTGGTCAAATACCCTCTGAGCACTTTGAAAAAGAGGAATAATAAAAGAAAAGTAAAAACGTGCTTGTTTTATGCAATCCTACTCCAGTTTATTTAAGTTCTGTTGAAACAACTGATACTGAGGATGGTATTTGCTGCTACTTATGTTCCTCTAGTGGTGGAAGAACAGGGGGACAGGAAGGACCTGTGTTGTGTGGTATTTTCCTAATCACTTCCATCACCGCAGGCCTAGCCATAGCACTGCATGGAGGAGATTTAAAAGACAAGGACTTGTACCCCAGGATTGTGCTCACAGTGGTGTTTTCTTGCTGCTGATGTTACAAGAGGTACTGCTGCTAAGTCTAGGCTCATAATTTTAAAGGGATTTATTTTAAAGGATGGAAGAGAAAAACAGCCTTTTCTTTTTTTTCTCGCCAATGTATTTCAAGGTGGTGTTCACATGTTAAGAGCTGACTGATTTCACCAAACATCACATGTGATGTTCGTATCATCAGTTTGACAAGCAGTACATACCTTGCAGTTACCTCATTCTGAGTACCTAATCGGTCACGTCAACAACAAGTGAGGACTGAGCTCAGTAACACAACACTACTCACTATCCAAGGGCTGTGAGGATTTCAACACAGAACCTGAAACAAAATCCAGCTACTTCTTGAGACTTTATTTATTTTTATGTAGAGCTGGTGACCTCAGGACTGCCTGGTCATTTCATTCTCACAGGAAGGAGACTGTGCTTAGGTTTCGGATAGGAGAGGAATTTAACCTTTGGCCTGCAGCACATCAGCCAAAAAGTCCCTGTCTCCTCAGTTTCATTTTATTTATAAGTAAATAGCACCATAAGGTACTTCTCCATCAGAATGAAGTGAATGTAGTTAATAACGTAGAAAATCCAAGAAAGGAGAAATTGAGTTTAACATCCACAGTCTCTTTGGACTAAGAAGTGAAATCACATGAACTGCATGCAATTACTGGCAGTTTTTTTTTTTTTCCCTTTAAATAAACACTCCTGGGTTTTTGTGACGGTTAACGGTCCACCCCTCACATTTCTCCTCACTGCGTATGAACTCTGTGCCCTGATTCCTGCAGGCCAGGAAGGCTTTGGCATCACTGAAGGGCAGAGCAGAGCTCTGGGCAGGAGGTTTTATTTCTCTCTTGAGCCCAACATCCTCAGAAAGCTGCACTGTTCCTGACAACCTTCTCTGGGCCCACCCAGGCAAGGCCAGGGGCAGTGATTATTGTCACTTCTTTTGTTTTTTAACTGCAAGGTAAATTTTAACACAAATTTGTTTTTGCATAAGAAAAAATTTAAATTCATGACCTGCATAAAAAAACTTATTCTTTTCCTTGAAAAAACTCAAAATCTAGGAGGATCACAAAGAGGCAGCTACCCATTACTCATACTCTCATGGACATCAGCAACTCCTCAAGACAAGAGGCACAAAAAGCAGAGAAATCCAGGGCCTGAGGACCAGCTGCAGAAGCCTATGCTAAATACCACTATCCTCTATGCAGAGTACGAATCATTAACATCTCGTGCCTCCCAGTCCTTCCCTGCTGCTCTCTGGGAAGAAACATTCTCTACTCTCACCAACTTCTACTGTCTTGTGCATAACCCACCTGGCAGTTTTCACTGGGCTACCTCTCCCAGTCAGTTTGCCAGGGGATCCTTTATCTTTGGGCACAGCCAAACTGAAGATGCTGGAAGGAGCTCCAGCAAATAATTTCCAATTCTATTCTCATGTGACAAACTTGCCCCTATTCCACATGGGCGTTGCAATTTCCTCTTTTACCACACTAATGTCATTTCTTTTATGTTGTTAAGACCCCCTTCAAAGAGTCTACTACTAGCATGTCAGACTGAGAATTATATTGAGAAATGACACTGAGCTGACAAATCAGACCTAAGCAGCACCTGCACCAGAATACCCCACAACCTGCTCATGAGGAAAAATGTCCGTATATACACACAACCAGGCTTCTTCTAGCATCTGAACATCTTTAGAGCACACAGAGGAAAATGAGTAATATGGTAATTCGGTAATTCTTTTGATAGCAGATTTTAAAGCATTAGGTTCTGTCCTTATCTACTTGCATCTTGGTGCACATGCTCATAGTTCATATATCACCAGGCATTTTTACGTAGTCTATTTTGAAGACTGATTTTTTTTTCTTCATCCCATGGTATTGCTGATGTGTACTACATTTCACTTGGCATACTTTGTCTTGTGGGTTTTAGACAATGTTTTTTTGTTCCAAAACCTTGTATGAAACAGACTAGGAAGAAAAAAGTTAGTGATTTTTGAGGTTCACAGTTTTATAACTAACATTAGAACTTAAGCCCTATTTATATTCAGTTTAATTATAAACAATATACACCAGAGCAAGAAGACACTTCCCCCAAGGGCAGTCACCACAGTTTTCCTGTACCTTCCTCTGGGACATAAGTAACGTTCTGTGTGTAACAAACAGCACACTGGACCAGACTACCGATCAAGGACAGGATGGCAACTAATCTACCCTAAGTAAATTTTACCTACTGCATGCAAACACCTGGTCACAAAGATACCCAGGTCCACAACAAAGGAGCAACCTCCCCTGCTTGTCTGCTCAGTATCAGCAGTGATGCACTAATAAGTCACTTTCATTTTGGTAACTGATAGCTGCTGCTGTGGTGGCTGACATATTGTGGGGACAGCTCTTGGTCAAAAGAATAAAACACAGTATCTCCAGCTATAATATACAGAATTAAATTTATTTCTTCCTCTCTGGCTAGGATGAAAGATGCCCTATTTTAACTACACAGAATTGCACAACAGTATTTCCTGATGTGCCATGCCTTCTCAATACAGCAAGTTTCTATTACTGTAAAGGAGCATAAAGTCTCCTATGCAAGGGTCAGAGCTAGGTCAAGATTGCTAAATTTTTCCAGGATGTGAGAGTTTTACAGAAGGAGACAGAGAGAGACACTCTGGATTAATCTGTGACAGGTAGAAAAATGTTCTTATTTAGGAATCTAAGCAAAGTTTTAGTGTCTAAGATTTGGCAGCTGCATGCCATAAAGATAGGATTTCTGTAAGTACTGCTTGCTGAATTCAGGTTCATTAGTTTGCATCAATGTCAAACATTCACTATACAATACATTCTCATCTCATAGGAGGAAGGCATCTGAGAAGCTCTACTTGGTGACATTGGGTGTTAGAGTTGTAATTCAACCTGTTTTAGTCAAGAGTGCAGCTTCGGTTAGTTACAGGGGAGCTGGATGATGGTGTGGAGACAGAAAAAGTTATGCTTGTCATGTTCCTTGTTCACAAGTGATGTTCTGCTCTACTCAGAATGCTTAACAGGAAGGGACAGACAACACTAGTAGCTCTCTGTCAAGGCCTACAGGTGCTAATAAATAAGGGAAATGGCAAGCTAGTCCTCCATGACATGAACAGTATTAATACTACAAGTATGCCATAGAAATATGCTAGCACACTGAAGCGGCTTCTGGTTCTGATCGACCTGGCAGGTATCTCAGGGGTGTGGTGCAGTCCAGGAGGAAATCCCCGATGTGAAATCCCATATCTAAATATGGACTTCAGAGCGTAACTTCATCTTCCTCTTTTTGGCATGTCAAGGTACACTTTCTTTTTTGTACACAGTAAACTGAAGACAAATGACTTCACCAGCAAAACAGAAATATACCCATCCTTTAGAACTAATTTTTCACGTTATTGCATGTATAAGTTGGAAAAACAAACATATATGCTGCCTATATGGAATATATCAATCCAAAAACTAGCTCAAAATTTCAGCCATGAAACCATGATATTAGGGAATACCCAGCAAGTGTTGCACAGACAAAACATTACATGCTGTCCCATTAAAATGTTAGGCACACTCCAAGTCATTTGACGTTTCACTTCGGAGTAAATATGATACTCTTACATAAACCTTTAATAATCATGGAAAATGCCCAAGCCTAGATCTTAATGCCTCTCTATACACAAATAAACTGTAATCACAGTTTAAAAAAAGAGACAAAAAATAGATATTCTGTATTAAATTTCCAGCTTTAAATAAATGCATTCTAAAATTGGTAAGAATAAAATATAAAACTTACAGGTTCAACAAATTCAAATTTCTTTTTCTCTTGTACTTCTTGAATTTTAAAAACATATTCTAAAGATGCTTCATAGAAGTTTTGATGTTCTCTGTCAATCTGTGTATCTGCCTAAAAGGCCAAACAAAACATAGACATTAGTTTACTCATGATTGCTTTAAAAACAGATATTGCCATTATTAAACAGATCTTTCATAACATTACTTTACAATCTTTATGGGGCTCATTTTTTTACCTGAAAAAATGAGAATACTTACTTAAAATAACTAAGTGTAAGCTTAAGAAGGAAACTTTATATATTTTTGCCTCGTGACTCTTCCCTAGCCCTTTTTTGTTTGTTTTTCTTTTCCTTTTTGCACTTTTATATTCTTCTTTTGAGAAGAGGATGGAAGGAAACAAAGAAAGGTGGCACAGGGAACTTTATCCCTCCCACATGGAATGTTTAGAAAAATAAGAGATCAAGACAGGAATCAGAGAGGGCCAAAAGATTAATATTTCTTTTGAAATTATTGAAATGTTTATCACATACACCAAAACCATACATATTTCTCAGTTTCAAACACCTTCTCAAGAAATTGTTTTATTTCTAAGAGTGTCTTTAACAGCAAAATCTCGCAACATTGCTTCATAGTATAGATCTCATGCTCTGGGAATACAAACATATCTAAGTCCTTATCCTCATATATCAGGTATGTTTCACATTTTAATTTTCAAGTGCCATAACCATGGGACAATATCTGTCAGAAATGCCTCAAAATACCATCCAACATGAAGATCCAGGACCAAAACTGAGACTTTTCCCTAAAAAGCTGAAGACTTAACTCTTATCAGCTGATAAAGAGTAATAGGCTTTTATCCTCAATTTAAACAAGGCATGAGAGAGGGACATAACAGACGAGCAGTGGATAATCCTTACAGAAGAGATGCAGATTCCATTTTAATTCTCCCTTTACAGTAAGAAATCATCTCAAGCAAATCCCTTTTGGGCTATATTTGTCAGCTTTTGGTCTTGGGTCAAAAAGAGATTTTATCAGGCTTCAACCATACAAGTGAAACCAGTTCAGCTTTTTTTGATGCATACTCATATACTTCTGTGAATTCCCAAATTTCATTTTTGGTATTAAAAATATGGGAAAAATGGAAATGCTAGATGTTGTCTCCCTTGACAGGGAATATTAAGACAGCAAACATATCAAAAAGAGGTTTAGTACTTGTAACTGTACAAATACAGAAAATCATTGTTTTCCTTTAGGCAGGACTTGGTCATCAATAACATCATACATAATCAACATTGCTTCTTTAGTTAAGAACATGCTACTATTATGATTTGGATGCACAGAGCCTCTTAACAATATCGATCCACTTCCCTAGCAGTATGCTCTAGCACCACTTCAAAGCACAGACTCCAACAATATCTTTCAAGTGATTCAGTACTAGCATTCCCTTCCCTTCCCATGCCTACAAAAAGGTAAATCAGGAAATCAAGTACAAAACCTATTATTATGAACCAGAAAACATACACTCAAAATTCCAAGAATCAAGGGCTTTTCCACAAAATTAACTCTACCACATACCATTCATATAGTGCATTCAGCTACTGTCTTCTTCTGTACTCTGTGTTAACAGCTTTATTTCACAAAAAATATCACCAAGGCTGATACATAGTTGAACAGAACCAGGTGCTACCACTTTGGGACGCGATTCACACTCACACAAGTGTAGTCAATAAGCACTTGAGAGAGACCTTAGCTTTCACATTTAATTTTAAATAAATAGTATAATCTGGCATTAGCAATGAGGTCTTTCAGGTTTCAACTCAGGAAAGTATTTAAAGACATAATTAAATCCATCTCTATTCTGAACAGCATTTAAGCAGATTGTAGTTGTAATGATACTTATGATAACTTAGTGCTATTGCAAGTATGGATGGGTTCCTAAATTAAGGCCATAATCACCACTAGAGTACAGGGACTAAAACACATTTTCCAGAAAACATCTTCTGTAAAAGCAGATAAATTTGTGTGAATACTGAGGACTAAGATTTGTAAGAAACACTTTGAAAGTTATTTTAAAGTTTCAAAAGCTGAAAGGATTTTCACATATTTTTATGACTTCAAACTGCATGTAAAAAAAAAAAAAAAAAGGTTTTGATGGATGCGATTTTGAGTTTCTACTTGTATGATATCTAGTTATAGTGAGTGATAATTTCTTTGATGTAGGATATGAGTAAAGTGTATACTAGAGCTTCACATAAGCTTGCAGAGTGAAGCTTTTGGTCTATATTTATGCCTAATTCTGGAACAGATTTCAGAGAAATAATATCAAGAATTTACTAACTTTTCCACATCATTCAATGTCTGCTCTGTTATGAATTTCTGCAGGCAGTGAAAAGACAGTATTATGAAGTTGCTTTTGGATGCTAGTGGGAAAAACCTCTACTGATCTTTGTAAACTGTGTCAGTAGTCTTGCGGGCTCTTAAAATATCCACCACATTTCAATTACATGAACATATGCCAACCACTCTCTACAGAGACCATCAAACTTTGGATGCTTAATTAAGGCACTCTCAATTGCACCCAAATGAGATATGTAAAACAGCTTAAGACAGAAGGAGAACTTGCCCCTCCCAATACTCTTCAACCCACATAATGAAGTACCAAGAAACCTGAGCAAATAAAATAAAAAACAGTGGGCTAAAAAAAAAAAAATATTATTTTTGGTGTGATTGTTCTGGGTGTGAGTCAACAGCTATCACTTGACTTTTGGGCCATGAACAGGTGTTTGGCATCCTTTTCTTTACAATATGGATACAGCCCAAAAGTCTCCCTGGTCATTGTTTTTGGTACTGATTTGCTACAATGTCTTCTACTTATGGTAGGTCTATGTTGCTGATTCAGCACACTTTTATCTGCATAAAAATGGGGAAGATAAAAATGATAAGGTATGTCCTATGTGCTTTGCAAGTGGGGTATCCAGAAAAGCAAAAAAACCCTCAGACTCAGTATGAAATTTTAAATCCAGAAATGTCACTTAAGGACAAAGTGGAAAAATTTACTCTGATTTTCCATTAGTTTATATACTTGAGTCAAATCCATTGTTATTCTTCTACAGTTTATTAGATTCACGGTCATTACTTTTCACTCTAGTTTCTGTTTTTAGGCTGCAATTATTCTCATGTCTCAAGAGTAAAATATTTTATTTATTTATATTCTAGAGTAAATCATTGCTTAAGTTCAATTTTCCACATTCTGGTAAGAAATTATTTTTTTCTCAGCTGCTGCTTAGCCTCTAACAGAACTGTTTCTTCATCAATACACAGGATATTTAGGAAAAGTGAAAGCTATACATACAAAACTTTGCTATATGAGTGGAACAATTAACCTGTCCTATATAATTAGTATCTTATTTAAACTGTTTATTACATACACAGCTATGGTAATTCAGGATTATAAACATTATTACAAATGTTAAATCAGTAAGCCTCGTTTGATTCAAATCACAGAATTACTGGTAAACATGAAAAAAAAATCTACGATTTGTGACTGATGGTCACGTATTCTGTGAAAACTCCATCAGCAAAATAATCCTCATAATTTAAGAGTCACCATGATAACAGTAACCCCTTCAAAATAATTTTAACAACTTCTGGAAAAAAAAAAAAAACAGTGCCATTGAGATCAAATTTATGGTTATACTGTAATTTGTCTCAAAGATTAATCATAATTATTTCTACCAGCATACTGAAAGACCCTGGAATCCTCCTGCTAAACTGGAAGTCTTCATTTTTGTTTCTTAAGATAAGAATTAGGCATACAAATTCTTTAAAGCTGAAGTTGGGGGTACAATTGCAGCATGATGCTGCAATCTCAGAATAAGGTGAAAAAGAAGAAAAAGAACCGCAAAAGTATCATTAAAATTACCTCAGTTCAGTCTTCCAAATTAAAATTTATGTGAAACAGAAGCATAATTTCATTGAGCAATAAACTGAGTAGCAAAAAAAGCAATTAATTGTCTTTCAAATAGTTCAGATATATCTTATCAAATAAAAGTCCCATTTTTATTGTAGTAATATAATTCTTTCATGTTGTTGTAACCAATAAACATTAGTTTGGTCACTTCAAGTATACAGAGTTGGACATGTAGAATACCACCTTGTTAAAATATTTAACAGTTATTAGGACTGTGTTAATCCCACTCAGTAATTTATATTCACAGCAAGAGTAACTACAAGAAATTATCACACTTCACATAAATAAAATACAACACGTCTGTTATCATGATCTCTGTGCAAACTGGAAACCGGGTAATACTGTGTTAAGTGCTTACATCTTGCAAATGAGATTCTTTCTTCTTTGCTGATAAATTTAAGTGCTTCTCTAAGATGGAATAATACTTCTCACTTTCCTTGTCAAACTTCTTCTTCCCATCCTGAAAAACAGAACATTGCCAAGTAAAGTAAAGTATAAACATTACAACTAACTTAAGACAAGTGCCAAAATATGCTTGGTTATAAAACCATTTTGTTGGTTCAGATGTTTTTAGGATTCAGTTCTGAATTGAGCATGAAGACCCCAGGAGGACTGATTAGTAAATGCAGTATTAAGTAAGATTTTTCCAATAAATAATAAACCTATAAAACAGATTTGTGTAGCTTCCCATACATATACATACATATAAGTGCTAGGCAGTATCTTCACAAGCAGATATTTAGCATAAAATAATCTTTCCCAAACTTTACAAATATATGTACCTGTCTCATACTGTTTTGCTGAATATAAACATTGTGGAAGAGGTGGTGAGTATAACATATCTGATGATGATAGAGGCCTATCCTCTGTATTTAAGACTAATATATCCTTGTTTTCTACCCACACTCTTAAAATATGTGGATGATGGAAAAGCACATATGTGGTTGCAAAAGCAAATTGTTCCAAAAGTCTGTTTCCAATAATTTTTTGATGTGTCTGAATATCTAAGCTTGTCTCATTTAAAAGAATTATCTTGCCATTTTCCTTCCCCACTCCTCCTAAGTTTTTTACCATGTGCAGACAATCCTCACATTTTCACCATGAGACTACTTTATGTTAATACATAAAATGTTAATGTTAATACAAAAGAAAGCTACTGTTACAAGTACATTAAAAATACTGTATTTTCTGTAACCTAATTTACAATATATACTTTAAAAATTAAGATCTGTTATTCACTGAAGTTTAAGAATAAGACATCTTTCTTAGCTTTTCCATCTTTTGAGATGGGCCAAATTTCAGAAAATGGGAGAAGGGATTAAAGCAAATATCTCATATGGCTATTAATATTAAAAATATACATTTTCATTATTAAAAATGTATATTTGAGACATATGAAAAAATGTATACTTGAGACATTGCTCTCATTTTGTCTAATTGAGAGCAACCCTCTGCCAGTGACTTTTATAATGTTAAGTAAGACCAAATGATTCTTTCTAATGTTTAACAAGTTGAATATGTTGAGAAAACAAAGAAAGGTCAACATGACCTGTCCTACTCACACATGTGCAAAAGCTACTAATGGCAGAAAAACTAATTACTGTACATAATAGTAACATCAGGTCATAATCAGAGCTGTAGTGATTCTTTTCCTGACCCCTTTCTCCTTAGAATTTGTTATGAACTAAGCACACAACGAGCCTGCATTTTAGGATCACCATTTTTCGTTGTTATTTCATGAGAAAGTCGGGTCAGCCAGGGAAATTAGATATAGGAGGAAGAACTTGAATTAAAACCTCTTAACTAGCTATAACAGCAAACCTCTGACTGACTAGCTCCAGTGACTAAGTTATCAATGGCAATTATATTAGATTATAAAAGAGGTAATTCCTATCCTGCAAAATAAATAAATAAATAAATAAATGTATTTAGCATGAAAAATATGCACAATTTAGTGTTCTTATTTCACAATAGAAATATCTTCAAAAGACACCAGAGAAAAGACAGCACATGACTCAACAAAGTATTAATTAAAAAGAAATACAGTAAAATCCCCAATGCCAACCTATACTTAATCGAAGCTATACAGGTAGGAGGGGGGAAAAAAGAAGCGTGAATTTTGCATCACAAGGGAAATGAAGGCATATGAATCCTTCCAAATCTTTCCCAAAAGCATTCAGAAAAGAAAAAGACAGAAGGTAGGACGCACAAAATGACCAGTTAGCCATGAAATCAACTTTTGTGGGAAAAAAATTACATGGAAAAAGATCAGTTCCATGACCACAGTTTTCTCGGGGAATATTCAAGTTCGAGACCCTTAAAGTCAAGCAAGAGGAAGCTGAGTACATCAACACCTTCTCCATTTACAAACAGAAATCAAATTCAGATGGTTATGGACCACAGATATGTGTCTTTTGAATAAAAGGTGCAGCTAGTTGCCTACTGTTATCTTATGAGATGACATTACTAAGGTGCTGGACAAAAAAGAAGAGAATTACATTACTTGAAATCCAAGTGACGCAGGTGGCAAAGTCACCATCTTGAGGGAATTGCTGAGTCAAGGCCACAATCAACTTACGCAATAAAAATGCAGAGAATTACTTCTAAAAAAACTTTTCCACATCACTGAAAAGTGAACACCTAAGGACAGTGTTGTTGGACACCGAAGAAGACATGAACTAAGGAATGAGACAAGGCAAGGCAAAGCTCCTGCAGGATTACTTGTGTAAGATTGGGAATCACCCAGCCTGAACCCCATGAGTTAGAGATCATGTCAGTTATACTCTTCACATGTAAAAATAAAACACAGAATCTAAATGATCACGTCTAACCAGATACAACCATCCAAGATTAAGACAAAAAATAAAATAAAATAAAATAAAATAAAATAAAATAAAATAAAATAAA